>NC_050068.2:242541549-242858992 GCF_009764565.3 Dermochelys coriacea
TGTGTTGACTCTTTCCTGGAATGCGACAATACATTTTGCACATCTAATGAACAACTTTTTTCTAACAACCCTAGAGTCCTATTCCCCATGCTGTTAGATGAAGAAACTGAAGATCTGGATGATAAACCATCCAGTGTTTTTTCAACAAGTCCTGTACTAGCAGTAGAGGCTCTATTAGTCCTCTTGACAGGTGCATTAAGTCTGGATACCACTGCTGCCTGGCCCATACTGGCGCTACTAAAATTACACTGGCTTTGTCCTGTCTTATCTTGTTTATCACTCTCTGTATGAGAGGAAATGGGGGAAAATGTATACATTAATATTGAATCCCTGTCGCTGTCTGGTCTCTAGCAAAATTTCTAACACTCCCTGTTGTTGCTGGATGCCCACAGTTCTATTATCAGATACCCCATAAACTGAAAAGGTGCGCTACTACTTTGTCTTTCAAAGATCCTCGTCTTTCTTAGCTATACTGCTACTACAGATAGGCATTTTATGAACACTGTGGGACAAACCAAAAAGAGGACTGTGTACTGAAAATGTTCCTCTCCTACCCTGAAACATAGGTAGTTTAAATGACCAGGTCTTACAGAAATATGGAAATATGTCTTTTAAATCTAGATCTGCAAACCAATCCTGAAGGGAAAGAGAAGGGATGACAGAAGTTAGAGATAACATGTGGAAATTAAACTTTTTTATATAGTTATTCATTTTCTTAAATCCAAAATAGAGTGAAGACCCCCAGTCTTTTTTAAGATTAAAAAAAATAACACAAATAAAAACCTCTCCCTCTCTAATCTGGTGATACCACCTCCATTGTTGTTAACTTCGGTAAACACTGAACCTCTGCTCTTAGTAAACCAAAGTGAGCTCGATCCCTGGTCAGGGATGACATAGGGGGGTTGTGGTGAGGGGAGAGTCTTGAGCTGAATTGTATAGCCGCATGCAATAACTTCCAGGATCCACCTGTCAGATACTACTAACTTCCATTTTTGATAAAATTGGGACAAACAGTCCCCAAATTGTCCAACCAGACCGGTTTATAACTCCATAGCCTTATGTAAAATCTGAGACCTTGTAGGAACCACAGTTGACGAAACAGAAGAATTCTTCACCTTAGTACAAGGCTTATAAAATTTCTTCTCCCGTTAATGTTCAGAGGCTTGATATTGAGGCTGATGACAGTAATTTTTTCTGTTAAGGAGCAGACGTAGAAGACGATGAATACTGTCTTTGACACCTAAAAGTTACAGCTGTAGACTCTCTCTTATTCACAGGAATGAAACCTAGACATCTAGCTGCAGATCTCACATTTTAAATTATTTCTAGTATTTCATCCATCTGTATGCTAAACAGACCTTCCCCTTCAAAAGGCAGATCTTCAATCCTCATCTTCATTTCATGGGGTAAGCCTACTCATCTGAGTCATGAATGCTATCTTAAAGCAACGGCTGAAGCTACTGCCCTAGCTAAAACAGCTGAAGAATCAAATGCTGCTCTCAAATGCTGCTTGGTAACATTCTGTCCTTCTATGAGCAGGCATTCACCAATCTTCTTTGTTTCTGAGGTAAAGTATTAAAAAATGGTAACATCCTACCCCATAGATGATATTGATACCTTGCCATGACAACTTCATAATTCAAGATACACATGGCTAAAGTGTTGGAAGAACATCTTTCTCACAATGACACCTGGGCATTTGCCCTTTTTATAAATAGGGCCCTACCAAATTCATGGCCATGAAAAATGGGGGTCCTGACCCAAAAGAGAGTAGCAGAGGGGTTGCAAGGTTATTTGAGGGTGGGGGGAGTCATGGTATTGCCATCTTTACTTCTGTGTTGTCTTCAGAGCTGGGCAGCTGGAGAGCAGCGGCCATTGGCCGGGTGCCCAACTCTGAAGGCAGCGCCCTGCCAGCAGCAGAGCAGAAGTAAGGGTGGCAATATCATGCCACCCTTACTTCTGCACTGCTGCCATCAAAGCTGGGTGGATGGAGAGTGGTGGCTGCTGACTCAGGACCCATTTCTGCAGGCAGCAGGGCAGAAGTAAGGGTGGCAATACTATACCATGACATCCTTACTTCTGAGCTCCTGTTGGCAGTGGCGGTGGCTTCAGAGCAGGGCTCCTGGCCAGCAGCTCTCCAGCTGCCTAGCTCTGAAGGCAGCACCGCCACCCCAGCAGCAGCACAGAAGTAAGGGTAATGCTACCGCAACCCCACCCCCCAATAACCTTGCAACCCCCCAACTCCTTTTTGTATCAGGACCCCTACAATTACAACATCATGAAATTTCAGATTTAAACAGCTAAAATAATGAAATTTACGATTTTTAAAATCCTATGACCGTGAAATTGACCAAAATGGACCATGAATTTGGTAGGACCCTATTTATAAGAAAGAGTGGTGTGTACCTGAGCACCTTCTGATCTTTGTAATGTTGCTTCTAGGACTAATGAATTGGGTGACGTGTGTGTGGAACACAGTCAGACATTCCTTATGAAGCTGATGCAATTTGTCAGCCTTCTTCAGTAATGGTTGAGAAGATGAAGAATTATTCCCAGCCTGCCTTTGCTGGTTGGAAAAAAACCTTCCAATAAGGGAAAGTAACCCTGTATATGAAAAATTGGTATATGCTTCCTGTATATGAAGCTTTCTGTATATGAAAAATTGGACGAGATGATTTCTCAATTGAAATTAAGGGAATATCCAATATCTCTGCCATACAATCCACTAACTCATGAAATGCCAACTACATCCTCTGAAGGTGATGAGGTTGAATTGTCCCCCACATTTTTATTTGGGGATGTCATAACTCCCAAGTCTGGATATGACTCCCTCAGTTCCATTAATTCCTCCTCCTGTGATAAAACTTCCCTCACAGCTGTAGGAAATTTAGTCAGGCTGACTCATCCTGTAAGATTCATATCCTTCAGATGTGGTAGATGCACACCCTCTCTGAACCTAAGTGGCAAAAGTCTATTTCCATACATAGGGAATTCTTGATAATGTACTGGAGAAAGCCATTCTGGCCATTGTATTCAAGGTGGTATTTACCAGTCTGGCCAGAAATCCGTACTCAGATCTGATTGTACATATCTTTGTACAGATGGATTTGAGGCATATGGGAGCCTCTGCTTATAATATTTTATGAGCAGATGTGATCCATGATCCAGATGCCTCTTGAAAGCCAAGGTTATTCTTGGTTCAGAAAGAACTGGAGACAACACCACCTTTGGTTGGCTAAAGAAATTGAAAAAAAAAATCTTCTCTGGGGAAGCAGAAGGCATTTTAAGTGGTGGAAGCAAAAAAAGAAAATCTAAATTCCTCCACATGACCTCTCCCTTCAGGAGACACACACATTTGTTCCATTACTTTCACTAGTTTGAGCTTTGTCTGACCCTAGGACAGATCTGATCTATGAATCGACTATTATCTGATGTGGTGCTGCATCAATCGTCACTCCCTTGTGCCACTGGTTCCTTACTTTTAACTTTCAGAACTAGCTTATCTGAATCCAAGAGTATTGGATTTGAGGAAGAATATCTCCTCAACTTTCCCATGATGATATACACCAAGCATCAGTTCCTTAAATCTATCTGAGTTAGAGGAATCTTTCTCCCATGGAGTGACTTTTTTTTGAAGTCCCTGACACCACCAAGAACTTGGTAGTCACATCTGTCTTACTAGTCAAGTCCTTACTAACAGGACTGGCTCTAGACATAATTGCCAACACCTCAGAGAATTTCTTTCTCTGATCTTTATCACCGGATCTCTTAGAATTAGAGGCAGAGGAAGAAGGCCTATCTTTCTTTCTAATAGATGGTTTCACTATTCGTGTTTCTTGCAACAGAATTTCTTGAAACTTATTTGGCCTTTCTTTCATTGCTCTAGATGTGAACACTGAGCAAACTGAACACTTTGAGGATGAACATCCTTCATCTAGTAATGCCAGAATCTAGCATGTGTATGTGATGCTGGAAACAACACTGGACAAGAAATATCTTTTGAAACTGTTTTTTTCCTTTGATTCCATACCAAGCAGGTAACTATACTATTATTATAACTAACTACTAGCAATGTTTAACTGTGTAATAGCTAACATTTAAAACTAGCTAACAATCACAGATCTGAAAGAATTCCAGAGCTCCACACACAGATTGTTCAGCTGGTCATGGTTAGAAGGAACTGTGGCAGCTGGAGCACCATGCCCTTTTATACCTCCGCCCCGGAATGCTCAACATTCAATGAAGGGAGGGGCTAGTGAAGCCCAATGGTTCGCTCCAATGGTTACTGCTAGCTGTAGTTCTAATGTGCAAGCAGAACCAGTTGGAGCATCCCGAAAGTGGCAATATGCAGAGGACACTGGAAGGAGAATATCTTTTTTTTAACTTCTCAAAACTGTAAGTGAACCAAAACCTTTTCCACTCAGCTTTATTCATACAATACAATTCTTCAGAAGAAGACAATACATTCTGTCTCTCCACAGAGGGGCATCTGGTTGCAATCCTGATGTGTAAAGTGACAGAACATGGGAACTTTTTCTGATAAAATTGCCTTGTAGCAGATGAGATCCCATTTATTTTCCCCAATCCTGAAATACAGTGGTTTTCAAGCTTTTCCATATCAGTACCTATTTTTCCATATCATGACTGTTCTGAGACTGCACTTCTTCCTTTTAGCTGGCATCCCCCGTCCCATTTAGTCATGCAGGGAGTTGCAACTCATAGGTTGAGAACCTATGTCATATTCCACCCCTGAAAGAATCATTTAAGAATTCCAAAGCTGATCAGTAAAGTATTCAGCAAGGTTTGAGCCAAATTCAGCTAAGAAAACCTTGTATCTTTTGTGAGCTCAAACAAGTGATTCAAAACTTTGTCACATAAAAGCCAACAAACTTCAGTGTGGAAGAGGAGATGTGGATAATGAGTGCTCATTTCTTCACACAAAATAAGACAGAGGCATGGATTGGCGGGCTTACTTTTAAAAAAATTCACAACTTTAAAGTCTCATCAAGCACTTTTTTCAGTTCCACTGGTATCCACTTTGTTGCCATAATTTCCCAGTGCACTGAACAATATGTTCAAAAGGCAAGATTGGGTTCTAGTCACAAAGTTGCTGAGTTTTCATGCAAAGCTCAGGCTCCATCAATGCAAATACACAGTGATGCCTATCCAACCCAGCTGCAAGAACTGATTGTTCAAAAGCTTCAAAAATTTCCCCCCCCGAGGAGCATCCTGTCAGTACGCAGCAAACAAGAAATCCTTGTATATGGACCATTCCCAAGCAAACCAGCCAAATGTTAAAAGTTGGGCACAAGAAGACATCTGCAGTTTTATCCAGTTGTATTGACAAGAACTGGATCTTCTGAACTCTTCTAAACAGCTATTCCTAACATCTGCAGCCATGTCATTAATTCATCAGTTAACTGCATTACTGAAGAGGGAAACTGTTTTTACCTGATTGGTGGCAGCAGTTCCCAGTATAATGTCCAAGACACAAAGCACAATCAAAGTTTCCCCAATTACATGAAGCTTGGTAGCTTTCGCTATTTGTAGAACTCTGTGTAGCCTCAAAAGCTTGTCTCTTGCATCAACAGAGGTTGGTCCAATAAAAGATACTACCTCACCTACCTTGTCTAAGAATCCTTTGTCAGGTACTGCGAAAACTGCTTTGAAATATCCTGGTAGGTGACAAGCATTCTGTTATGTGCTTTGGTCCAAGTGCACCAGAGTGGAAAGTTAGATTGCAGCACAGATCCACAAAACAGAGAAAAGAGTAAGGAAGAGAGGAGGATGATTGCCACTGTTCTGCTGGCTCCATGGCACACACACTGTAACCCAATCAGCTTCCCCTTGTGGGAAAGGTGGAAAACAGGAGGCAGCTGTAGCAGGTCCCATCTGGGCAGGGAGACAAAACAAAATGTTGGTCTCCTGGCTGCAGCAACATGGTGAACTCCCTGGCAAAAATACTGCATTCTGTGGCTTAGTGGAACGGTGTCAAATTCCACGATCACCAAATTGCTGACTCCTTGACAGAGATGAATGGGAGCAATTCATACTTTTTAGAGTATAATTTCAGGCAGGCACCATTGCATCAGTTTAAACTTTCAAGATTCTCTCTATAACTATAAGGGCTGGAAATATATTTTTTGTTATATAAAAAGGTAGGAAAGAAAGAAAAAGGGAAGGTGGCTGTTACTTGCTCGGGGGTTGTGACCCACAGGTTGATAACCTCTGCTATAATGCATTCCCATGATTTAAGCGCAACAAAGTGCTAGCCAAATATACAATATAGGTGTGGTTTGTGCAAGGATAGTAACAGAATGCATTCACAAACTACAGAGTTACAATTCAAAATGACTGATCTCACAGTATTATTATTCTTTATTATTGTATTATCATAGTCATGGACCAGGACTCCATTGTGCTAGGCACTGAAGAATATGACCTTCAGATTTCCATGTCATCTCTATAAACTCTTAGAAGAGCCAAGCTCATTTTCAAGGCTCTTGGCTCTACCACTTTCCCCAAATCTGTGCTTCTTTCCCATTATAGACTTTTTAGGGTACAATTTCTTGGGCTGTCAAGAACCAGTAAGATGGTTATAGCTGAAAGGCAGTGTGGTCTAACGGCCGCAGCACCAGACTGGGAGACAGGAACTCCTGAGTTCTAATCTGGACTCTTCCATTGTTTCATTGTGTATCTTCAGTTTCCCCATCTGTAGACTAGGGATGATGATACTTACACTTCACTTTAGAAAGGGCTTTGTGATGAAAATGTTATAGAAGAAGCACTGGGTGTTACATAAGCTATATACAGATATCTAAGTGGCACTGGGTGTTGTAAGGAATTATTTTATTAATTAGTATTTGTATGGGGCTTTGAAGAAATAAAATGCTGTACTAAAATTATACTGCAGCCATGTAAAAATCTTAATGAATGAGAGCAATATCTGTAATAAACCAAAATAGTTTTTCTTTGGGTTGAGAGCAAACATGGGAAATTTCAGCCCCCAAAATATTTTTTTAAAAAAGTTACAAGTAACCGAAAACAAAGCTAATAATAATACTTTGCACTTCTATGATGTCTTTCATCTGAAGATACAAAATTACTTTACAAACAATTTATTAAGCCTCAATACTTCAGCGAGGTAATGAACCTGCTTCCTCAACTAAAGCTATGGAATCACTACAAACAACAGACTTGACTGCTAGTTGAAGTACAGACGACATGCCTGGCTTGCCAGCATATTCTTCTGAGAGTAGGTGTAAAGGGACCTGAAGTCAGTGGCAGCAAGAAATTAACTTGTACACAGTTTTATTTTAATAATATAAAAGGAAGAAGAAGGGTAATGCTGGAGCGAGGAGGGCAAAGGAGAGAGAGTAAGTGTTAATTCCATAGCAAGGTAAATCGCTTCCATAGAAAAAACTATTGACACAGCATTGAATGTTGCTGTATGGCATTGTGGCATCTCTCGTGTTCTCTTGTGGCTGTGTAGTCTGAGGAGCAAGGTTGCAAACAGATCTCACACAGAAATGTCTAGGTTCCCAATGAAGACTGTCAATCATGCTTGGCCCTTTTTTCTATCAGTTTTTTGCATCTTTGTCAAAGTGTTTACAAATTTTATTGACAGTTGCTCTATATTTAGGTTTGCCCTTGGCTGTGTCTTTGAAGTTATCAATATTTATGAGGTGAGAGTCTCATTAAGGGTGTTTTTGAGGCATTTACATTGACTGCCCTTCCTGAATTTTCTGAGTTTCAGCTTGCCATAGGGCTTTTTTCAGGAGTCTACAATCACCCTTTCTGACAACTTGACTTGTCCGCTTAGGATGAGGTGTGATAATCCTTGCCTCGATGCTGGTTGTTTCTACTCTTTCAAGGATGTTGATGTTTGACATTTTGTTTTGTCAGCAGACCTTCAGAATAGAGCAAACACATTGCATGTGAAATTTTTCAAATTGCTTGGTGTGTATGCAGTGTGCCATGTTTTACACCCATATAAAAGGAATGCTATCATTGCTGCATTGTATATCATCAGGTTTGTTAACAGTATGAAGATATGCTGGTTGAGTATCCTATGGCAAAGACTTCCAAAACCCTGGCTTGTCTTCTGCATTCTGTTTGACATTTTCTTGACCAAGGGAACTGTCAGTTGAGATGGTATTGCCCAGGTATGTAAAGTGATTGATATTCTTTAGTTTTGTACCATCAAAGGTGATGTTTGGTTCAGTGATACTGGCTGATGGGACTGGTCAGAACAGGACTTCAGGATTTTCCAGGCTGAAAGTGGGTCCAAACTGTTTAGTTGCCTCTGAGAAATTAACAAGGATAAGCTGTAGATTACTTTCACTATGACTAAATAGAGCATAATCATCTGCAAAAAGGGCTTCACATACGAGTTTCTCAAGGACTTCTGAAGAGTTATCCACCAGTTCTGTATCTTATGTAAATATCCTTTTGAAGGTTGTTGTGTGATTCAGAACCACTGCAAAGAAGAGACCAAAGAGAACCAATGCCAGCACACAGTCTTGTTTCACCCTATTAGATATGGGGAATGACTTACAGAGGCCATCATCTGAGAGGACTTGACCAGTCATGTCTTTGTGGACTTGATGTATGATGTTAACAAATTTGATGGGGCATCCAAGCTTTTCTAGAATTTTTAGAGGCCATTTTGCTCAGTGTCAAATGCTTTTTTGTTTTCTTTTTTTTTTAAAGTCAATAAAGACAGCATATAGTTCCATGTTTTGTTCAATTAATTTTTCCTGAATCTGTCTCTCAACAAAAATTATGTCTGTGATGCTCCAAACTGATCTAAATCCATACTGGGTCTCTGGCAGAAACTTCTCTGATACTGTTTCAACAGGCTGATTGAGCAAAATACAAGCAAGGATTTTACCATCTACAGATAGGAGGGAGGTACCCTGGTAGTTGTTGCAGTCAGATTTGTTACAACTATAGTTACAAAAATAAAGGTATCTTTGAAATCCTGGGGACTTTTCTCAGTTTCCCATATAGCCTTAATAATTTCATATAGATGGTTGACAGTGTTGAGGCCTGCAAGTTTGAAGATTTCAGCTGGCATGTTGTTTTTGCCTGGTGATTTACCTGACTTCATTTGTTTTTGTACTTCTTCAAAAGGTAGGTGGCTAGGTGATTTCTTCATGCTGGGGGTCCTGGGTTCTTCTGAACCTGTAGTTGACAATAGAAAGATGGCAGAGTATCTCAGTAAAGTGCTGTGTCCATCTTTCAGAGATGCCTCTCTGGTCCTTGATTAAGGTAAATACATCTAAACTCTTCAGTGGAGTTGACACAAAATTTGAAGGACCATAAATGGTCCTCAGTCTTCAGTGAGTTATAAAATAACTGTTTAGTTAGTATCGGCATAATGCTGTATTTCTTCTTCAGTCTTTTCCAGTCAGTTACCCTGTAGAACACGAAGCTGTCTTTGAGCCTTGGCTTGCAGGTAATTGAATTTGTCTTTGCTTGATGTTGACTCACTGATATTTTGCCAAGACATAAACACATTGTATTTTCCTTGTGTACATTTTGGATTTCAACACCATTTTCATGAAACTAATCCTGGTGCTGTCTTTGATTTTTACCTAGATTTTAATACATTCCACTTTTCAAGTGCATCATTAGGGAAGATTTAATGCTATCAAATTTTCTTCTACGTTTCCCTGCGGTTTTATTGATGCAATGGATGTCTCAAGTTTGCTATGTCCAATTTCAGCTTAATCTGTACAACATTGATTCGTTGATCATGCTGTGGGGGATCCAAAAGTTTGCTCTTCTCACTGCTCTGGTGATCTTCATGTTCCTGATGTCTCTTTGCTGCATAATGACAGTCAATCAGGTGCCAGTACTTTGATTTCGGATGCATCCACAAAGTTTTATATTTATTGGCTTGCTTGAAGATTTTGTTGATAATAACGAGCTCGTGATCAGCACATTTACTGAGTGGGAGGAAACCACTGCTGTTCATTTTTCCAATTCCATTGTTCTTTATTGCATCACTTCAATCCTCACTGTCTTTTTAAACTCTGGCACTAAAGTCCAGAGAAGTATGCGATGTGTCATCACTGGGTATAGATTTGATTATGTCATCCCAATCAGAATAGAATTGTTTATTTCTTCTGTACTGTTCATGACTAGATCATAAGCATTGATAAACACTGGTAACTAATGATCTAAAAGTGATTGAAAAAAACAACCCTGGAAAACGTGAGTGAGGGTGGTTTGTTTTTCATTAGTAAATATGTGTTTTGCTATTCTTCAGTAAGCTCTGTTCAAGGGTATGGTACAATCTGGCTCACCGTGCCAGATGAGCCATTGTCAGATTCCCTGGTTCTGCTCCTAGCATGGCTCCCTGCTAGACAGAAACAATTACCGAGGAGCAAAGAGTGGTAAACAAACAGCTCCATGACTGATAATCTGTGTGGATTACAGGCCTACAACAAAAGCCATGATTGGACAGCCAGTAGCTCTGGATAAGAGCCAATTACACTCATTTCAGCCAGAACTTTCTTATGTTCCTACTTCAATAGCTTCTTGAATGGGATGTATACAAATACAGTGCTTTCCCTCAATGTCTGTCTGCCCCCTCCTATGCCAGCTCCACTGTCAGGACACTTAAAACCATGCTACAAATACTATGTATCTTGGCAGCTGAAATATCTTTTTCATATGTCAAAGGAGTGAGTTCAAATCTTGAAATAGCTGTACTTGCAGTGCTCGGATATCTGGTGATGGTTGTGGTATAAGAACCTGAACTGAACAGAACAGAACGCTTTACACTGAAGCTACTCCCTAGATGAAGATGAGGTTGTGACTGTACTACAGTTGGGCAACAATACTGTTGCCTCCAACAACATTTCTCACAATACTTCTTTTTTGCCTAAAATTTTTCTCATAAAGAGGACATAAGTCTGTGCATATGCTGTGGTTCTGAACAGGCTGAACAGTCATCCAGAAACCATAAAGACCTTTCATTTTTATCCAATAAATGGCGGGAACTCTGATATACAAGTTCTGTAAATATCTAAACAAATAGATCCAAATTCCCTGAGCCACTTATTTTTAAACATTTATTTTAACTTCTCTCTATTCCATGCAGGGAAAACAATGGCAACAACTTATTTAAAAAATTCAAGTGTACTTTCTAGATCACCTACTGCCATCCTTTGACAGGGCCACAATTATATGGCCTGAATCAAAGTCAGCAGTAGCTTGGTCTTTTGGAACTTCGAAGATGTTTTAGTCTCACCAACTTTTCTACACTTGGACCTACCTGCTGTTCTACTGACTGGGATACATGGTAACAGTGATAATGTTACCATTTTTAGAAGGAAAGGTTACTTACCTGTAACTATGGTTTGAGAGTTACCTCCACGCATTCACAATTGCAGGGGCACCATCTCACAAGTGGGAATATACAGAGATCTCAAAGAGCACCTGCTACCACAGTAACAGCATTTTGTGATATGTCATCAATTTTCTTTGTGGCAGCTGAAAAGGGAATTAATTTTCTGATGGGGTAATCTTTAACAGCAGACATAGTCTTAGACAGATAGAGCAAAACAGGGTCTATCTGCAACTCTAAAAGGGTCTGTACAGTTTCCTTAGGGAGAGTGTTAATAAAAACCTGCCAAAAATATGGAAACTCATGTGGTTACATAGTAGTGGAAACTGCCTGTCTGTCAGTCTCTTCTGACCCAGTTTTACATTCTTCTATTACAAAGAGAAATATCTCTACCAGTGGAACTTTATTTCGGAAAAGTTCATAGGAGGAGTTTGTGTCAGATGTCAAACTGCTGGGTTTCCAGGGCAACAAGTAACTATGGAAAACTAATATTTTGGGGGGAGGCTATTCTAGAGTCTAAAAAATTTCCCCTCTCCCCCATTCCCCAAAGAAAGAAATTAACTTGAGAAACAATCAAATCTTTAAAAAAGAAAAGGAGTACTTGTGGCACCCTAGAGACTAACAAATTTATTAGAGCATAAGTTTTCGTGACCTACAGCTCACTTCATCGGATGCATTTGGTGGAAAAAACAGAGGAGAGATTTATATACACACACACAGAGAACATGAAACAATGGGTTTATCATACACACTGTAAGGAGAGTGATCACTAAAGATAAGCCATCACCAGCAGCAGGGGGGGAAAGGAGGAAAACCTTTCATGGTGACAAGCAAGGTAGGCTAATTCCAGCAGTTAACAAGAATATCAGAGGAACAGTGGGGGGTGGGGTGGGAGGGAGAAATACCATGGGGAAATAGTTTTACTTTGTGTAATGACTCATCCATTCCCAGTCTCTGTTCAAGCCTAAGTTAATTGTATCCAGTTTGCAAATTAATTCCAATTCAGCAGTCTCTCGTTGGAGTCTGTTTTTGAAGCTTTTTTGTTGAAGTATAGCCACTCTTAGGTCTGTGATCGAGTGACCAGAGAGATTGAAGTGTTCTCCAACTGGTTTTTGAATGTTATAATTCTTGACGTCTGATTTGTGTCCATTCATTCTTTTACGTAGAGACTGTCCAGTTTGGCCAATGTACATGGCAGAGGGGCATTGCTGGCACATGATGGCATATATCACATTGGTAGATGCGCAGGTGAACGAGCCTCTGATAGTGTGGCTGATGTGATTAGGCCCTATGATGGTATCCCCTGAATAGATATGTGGACAGAGTTGGCAACGGGCTTTGTTGCAAGGATAGGTTCCTGGGTTCGTGGTTCTGTTGTGTGGTGTGTGGTTGCTGGTGAGTATTTGCTTCAGATTGGGGGGCTGTCTGTAAGCAAGGACTGGCCTGTCTCCCAAGATCTGTGAGAGTGATGGGTCGTCCTTCAGGATAGGTTGCAGATCCTTGATGATGCGTTGGAGAGGTTTTAGTTGGGGGCTGAAGGTGATGGCTAGTGGCGTTCTGTTGTTTTCTTTGTTGGGCCTGTCCTGTAGTAGGTGACTTCTGGGTACTCTTCTGGCTCTGTCAATCTGTTTCTTCACTTCAGCAGGTGGGTATTGTAGTTGTAGGAATGCATGATAGAGATCTTGTAGGTGTTTGTCTCTGTCTGAGGGGTTGGAGCAAATGCGGTTATATCGTAGTGCTTGGCTGTAGACAATGGATCGAGTGGTATGATCTGGATGAAAGCTAGAGGCATGTAGGTGGGAATAGCGGTCAGTAGGTTTCCGATATAGGGTGGTGTTTATGTGACCATCGCGTATTAGAACCGTAGTATCCAGGAAGTGGATCTCTTGTGTGGACTGGTCCAGGCTGAGGTTGATGGTGGGATGGAAATTGTTGAAATCATGGTGGAATTTCTCAAGAGCTTCTTTTCCATGGGTCCAGATGATGAAGATGTCATCAATGTAGCGCAAGTAGAGTAGGGGCATTAGGGGACGAGAGCTGAGGAAGCGTTGTTCTAAGTCAGCCATAAAAATGTTGGCATACTGTGGGGCCATGCGGGTACCCATCGCAGTGCCGCTGATTTGAAGGTATACATTGTCCCCAAATGTGAAATAGTTATGGGTGGGGACAAAGTCACAAAGTTCAGCCACCAGGTTAGCCGTGACAGTATCGAGGATACTGTTCCTGATGGCTTGTAGTCCATCTTTGTGTGGAATGTTGGTGTAGAGGGCTTCTACATCCATAGTGGCTAGCACTATGACGACAGCACCTCCTTTGTCAGCCTTTTTGATTATGATGTCAGAGTTGTTTCTGAGGCTGTGGATGGCACTGTATTCTGCATGGCTGAGGTTATGGGGTAAGCGATGCTGCTTTTCCACAATTTCAGCTCGTGCACGTCGGCGGAAGCACTCTGGCTGACAAAGGAGGTGCTGTCGTCATCATGAATAGGTCGGAGTATGAACAAGAGGCTACTAGGCAGCTCTCCAACGCCACTTTCTACAAGCCATTACCCTCTGATCCCACTGAGAGTTACCAAAAGAAACTACAGCATTTGCTCAAGAAACTCCCTGAAAAAGCACAAGAACAAATCCGCACAGACACACCCCTGGAGCCCCGACCTGGGGTATTCTATCTGCTACCCAAGATCCATAAACCTGGAAATCCTGGACGCCCCATCATCTCAGGCATTGGCACCCTGACAGCAGGATTGTCTGGCTATGTATACAGACTAACACGGCTGCTACTCTGAAACCAATCAAATCTTTGAAATGCTGTAGCCTCATGAGGAAAGTCAGACAAATCCTTGTAGGGAGGAAGCATAAAGTAGTGTAGAAAGGCTTGTTTCAGCACTTAGATGGCTATCCTGACATGTAAAATGCTCTGTAAGTGTTAGAATGTATTATTATTACAGTCGTGTTGCTTGTCCACAAATGGCTCATTTCTATGTGATGGAGCCATGAGTGGTGAATAATGGCCCCTCATTTCATGCTGCTCTGTGTATGAAGGGGAGGAGGAAGATACAGGAGGCCAGGGGGATTTTAATTTTATGTACTCAAACCTTCTGAAAATGCCAAACAGACCAACCACAGAAGCTGAATTTTGGGCAGCTTGAGGCTTGTAACTGCTCTTCTCATTACCCGCAAGTCAGGGACCCTGGCGACCAAAGCCTCCTCTACAATCATAAAATCACTGTGACGTCTACAAGTAGCTATGGGCTAGTGATTGCAAATGTATTACAGCAATAACTGAAAGGTTGGTTACTTGACCGCATTTGCAGTATCATCATTGTAGATCACTACAGGTACACAGAGGGTGTGGAGTATAGGGCAGAGCCCTCTTGTTACTGAAGGGACCAAGAGTTTGTCTACATAGTGGGAAACGTACTCTCTGGGGTTATGATTTCTAAATCACACTAACGTATCGGTCCATGTGGACTCTGCTGGTGTGCACTAAATGTTCCCTAGTGTACTTTCCAAAAAGCACTATGTTAAAGTACACCAGCAGGGTTTACATGGAACAATTAACATGCAACTTGTTAGTGTGCTTTAGAAATCACACCCCTGTATAGCGCGTTAACCCCCTGTATAGACAAGCCCTGAGAGATCAGCTGTCAGGCACTACACAACACCAACAGTTAATCTCTGGAATAGCCAAAGAAACATTTAGCTTTTAAATGGAGAGGTTCTGAGAATGTCATTTTGTCAGCTATACAACTTCAGTGTCATCTTCTTCTGCCTTCTTTCTTTTTTTTTTTAAACTGTCATGTGGTTCAACAGGATAATGCAACTACAATGACGGATCCTACCCATATTGCTAATGAAGCAAACAAGATCACCTTGCCTAGGCAGATATGGGAAGGATGACCAGTGAACCACTAGTGAGAAGGTTGAACAGCTGTTTCTCATGCTGTTGGCAGGAAGAGATGTAGGCAGAGGGGAGGATATCTCATCCTCCCTTCATCATTCCAGAGCAGAGCTTGTGGGAACTGACATGAATAGCAGAAATCTTTTTATAAGTCAATAACAAACTCTCTTCTCCTACCTCTGGGTGGGATTTCTTCTTCTCTTGGACAGATATTCAGGATAGAAAAGCTGTAAGAGCAAACCTCAGCAAGCGATTAATTCTTCCTGGACAACGATAATGCTTTTGGTGAATATTATGCCACTTAACACAACAATTAGTATCTTTTTATAATTAAAATGTACTGAATACTGGTGAAAGATGCCAGATTAATAATGCTCCATCTGTCCACAGGACAGGTACAGCACAAGAAGCAGCAATGTAAGCCTTCTTTTATCCTGTCTGACCCTTGCAAATATGCCTCAGATCTCCCATGGAGGAAGAAGTTCAGGGGTGAGAGGGAGTTCATTGATCATATGCATTTAATCATTGGCACCTGTCCTGAGATCACCAATAAGAGTACAAAGGTATCTCTTAGAAAACTGTAGTGGTGGTTTTTGTGATATTGACATCTCTCTGTCCACTATGGAATAAAATGATTGCCAAGCACTGGTCAGATCTTTTATAAAACATGCTACAGCATTATCCAGTAATACTCAAAAACACCCCAGTGTCATTGTTTTAAGCGGATATGTTAATTTAGATCAGGGGTTCTCAAACTTTATTGCACCGCGACCCCCTTCTGACAACAAAGTTATTAAATGCCCCCAGGAGGGGGCTGGAGCCTGAGCCCCGACACCTTGGGTGGGAGTGGAGCTCAGGCTACAGCTTCAGCTCTGGGTCCCAGCAAGTCTAATGCTGGTCCTGGCAATCCCACTAAAATGGGGTCGCGACCCACTTTGGGGTCCCAACCCACAGTTTGAGAACTGCTGATTTAGATAATTACTGCAGAATACTTATTTTTAAGCACCTAAGGGATGGTTACAACAGCTGTTCACTACCAACCTGAACTGGATTCAAACCAGTGATCCACCAGAGATATGAAAGGTTTGAGATCCCTTTATCAATTTATTGAGCCAACCTATTGATACCACTGTAATCAAAAGGGAATGAAAGTTATTATTAAATATTTATACAGTACCACCAATATATATGATGCTTCTCAAACAATTCCAACTGAATAACAATCTGACTCTGAACTCCCATGCTCATGAATTGAGAAACCCCATGAATTGGAACCCCCAAGCAATAGCCTTGTTATTATTAAACATTTAACCTGTGGTTGTGCCTAGAGATCTCAACCAGCCTTGGAGCTCTGTGGTGCTAGGCACTGTACATATATATAGTAAATGACAGACCTTGCCCCAGAGAAACCTCAAAGGTCCATGCTCTGAGCCAACAGAGAAGAAAAATTCAGCCTATACTCATATGCCTTCCATTTACGACTCACAGCTGTGGACCAGGACTTTAAGCTGCAATAATTATTGTATGCTGCTTGTTAAATCTTAGTTTGAGAAGCAAATGAATCACAGAAATACAGGCCATTCTCGGACAAATGGCTGGTGGATGAACTGCATTAAAGGAGGCCAAAGCTCTCTTGATTTACATTAATTCCAGTGCGGGTGCCCGCTTGACACGCACTGCAGGGGCTTCTCTCTGACTTATAATTGGAACACACTGGCTGGCACTCACCACAGCACATCTGGACTTTGTTAGACAACCCTCAGCTCTGTTTTCTTGCATCAGCCCTGGCCCCCTCATCTGAAGCAGCCTCCCAACCATTGTTTCATGGAGACAAACTACTTTGGGAGCAAGTAAATTGGGACTACATTAGTTGGTGACCCTTGCCCTCCAATTCGCCTCCCTTGCTTCTGATGATAGAGGAAATCCCTTCATGGAAGTTGACAACCAATCCTAAGCAGGCAGCTCCATTTACTGGAAAGCCTGGTCAATGCTGACTGCTTCATTAGGAAGTGTTTCTATACTGAGGCACATTCCTGCAATTCAGGGACTAGAAGCTTTAAATAAAAAAAAAAACATTGATGCCATATCTTCTTTCTAAAATGCCTCTTTCCCATCTAAGCTTTAGTGCACACAAATTAAAGAACCAAAATGTCTTTGGCAGGACTCCTACCTTCTCTTTCACAATAACACACTAGCAACTTGAGTGGGTGGGAACATGATAAAGTGCGGGGGAGGCAGACAGCAAAGTCGAAAGAGAGAATTGCTACAAAATCTCTCTGAACCAATGTACCTTCCTCCTTCGATGAATTTATGTCTCTCCACTGAAGAGTTTTAAATAAAAGAAAGTCTTGCTTAGTCTGAATGGCTGAAGAGCTCAGGAATTGCTTGTTGGGAAGTAAACTGGGGCTTATCCATTTATGGATTAATTTTTGATTTGAGGAAATATAAACAATCTGTATATGGTGTTCTCTTAAGCAAAGTCAATCTGTACACACATCATCAACAGCTACGAAATTATACAAACAACTAATGCTTTCCGTCAAAGTCAAAAGAAAGACACTATTTGCATTCTACCATAGCCAGTTCAATGGATCTATTCAGGCCCACTATACTATCGGGGACACAACATTACTTCCTCCCCTAAAAGACCTCCCCGAGAGTCCCTCTCTGTTTTGCAAAGGGATTCACAAGTCTGGCCAGTGTTGTCGTATAAAGACATGCATGCCCTTAATAGAAAGCTACTCCTCTCCATTATTGTTCAATATGACACTCTGGAAGCTCACATGTTGAGAAGCACTTTCCACCACGATCAAACTGGGTATATGCATTTTACATTTGAGTCTCTTGCTAGCAGAATGCCATCTTGCTAGAAAGTGACAGTATTTATGACTATACTAGTAAAGTTGAATGTTATGAAATTGTAAAATCAGTTTCTAAACTGATTTAATGTTGGTTAAAAAGTCAAAAAACAAACTTTACTATGTGAACATTAAATATTTTATTTCAGTATTAAATGTTAAGTGTAAAACCACTGTCACTAAAGCGCTGGTGCCTTCTAAGGAGGAAGTGGAGAAATCCCTGAACAGAAAGCATCCCTGGTTCTGTCCCAGTACACAGCAAGGCAGTATATTTTTAGTGGATAAAGTTATATAATCCACGATAATAATCCCATACCACCAGCCCACATGCCTGATTCTGTCCCTTCCCACCTGTTGCTTGAGCTGTTGCACCAGGCGGTCCTTCTCTCGCTTCAGTGCAGCCACTTCATCTTGGGTCTTCTTCCTAGAGGATGAAAGCTCTAGCAGAGCAATATTGGCATCTTTTTCACTGATGGCAGCTAGAAGAGCTTCTTGTCTGTGGAAAAAAAAAGAATATAATAATACACTGGTGTCCTTAAAAAGTAAGGGGTGTCTCTGGCAACCTGTACTCCATGTTCACTCTTTTATAAGGTTAGGATATATATATATATATATATATATATATATATTTTACAAAGTATGTCTTTTGAGGTCTGATTTGAAAAATCATAATCTGCTGAACATTATTGTACTGGTAAAATGTATGTGGTAACACTGTATGAAAAGTTACAAGACTCTACTGTATAACATTGTTATAACAGGCTCCAAGGTTAAGAAAAGCAGGCCCAAATCAGTTTTTCAGAGACAAAGACACATACACACCCCAGCCAGGTACTAAAGGGCTATCACCTTCTTAAGCAGACATTCTCCAACAGGGAGGAAGGAGTAATCAAGAAATTTACAGTCCATCACAGGGACAGTTTAAACCTCACGTCCACAAGAGACTATTTTGTTACCATGACCCAGCAAGGATATTTATAGCAAAAGAAACTGAATTATAAAGAGGAGAGGAAAATGCTGGATTTCACTATTCTTTTTCATCTCTGCTCATGACATCAATGACTCCCAAAGAACTGAACTTAGGGGTGGGATGGGGGAATCATGGCTGGGGGGCTTTTCAGCCAGTACAGACTGCTGTAAGCTTATGTTGAGAAAAACCTTTTGCTTTTAAATTCACTTAGCTTATTAAGTTAGTCATTTAGCTTGAGTATTATCTTTTTATTTTCTTTGTAACCAATTCTGACTTTTACACCTCATTACTTGTAATCACTTAAAATCTATCTTTCTGTAGTTAATAAACTTGTTTTATTGTTTTATCTAAACCAATGTGTGTTTGGATTAAAGTGTGTGGGAAACTACATTTGGGATAACAAGGCTGATGCATATCATAGTCCATTGATGAAAAAATGGACTTTATATGAGCCTGCATTGTTCAGTAGTGTGCTGGGAAATACAAGATGCACATTTCTGAGGGTACAGTCTGGGACTAGAGAATATGCTGGTGTTCTTCTGCAGTGTAATTCATGGGTGGGTGGCTAGTAGCACATCAATGCTGTTAGCTGGGAACAAGTTACATGCTGGAGATTGTGTTAACTGGCCAGGACTGGCTGTTCACCAGTAAAGCAGTGTAAAAGGCATCTCAAGTTGGAGGAGAGACAGCTATTCAGCAGTCCAGATTGTACCCTGGGTAATATCACAATGCAGAGTTGGACACATCTGTACCGTGGAATGCTGTGGTATGGAGTGTGATTCTAGGGATATGATTAACGTTGGCATTCACCGAGGTGGTATCAAACTCTGGGAGACTTACTCTACACAAGTCAAGGTGCAATGGCTTATAAAAGATCCTATTTTGCTGTGTATCAAGACTATTGATACAGTAGGTAGGATGGATAACCAGATAGGATGGGAGAAGAGTGATGTGCTATGTTCCTGTTCAGAACTTCCTAGTTTCTTAGACTCAACTCAGCATTGTTTTAGGTTAGGTTTTCATCATTTTTGGGTACTTCAGACAATTCTAAACAGATTTCCTCTATTTCTAATATATACTGGTGTGATATATACACATATAACAGAGTGGACCATTGTGTTCCATCTTCTTAAAATATATTGGCTATTCATGTAGCTATCTCAGGAAGAAAATGGTCTGTGGCAAATTCGCTGAACTCATTTTAGCAATGCACAGTATTCCCAGAAGCAAATGAAGATAATGGGAAGTACAGGCCCTATTCTGTTATCAGAGAGATGATGAAGAGGCCTCTGGCAGAAAGCACAGGGGTTAACTGGGAGCTGGCAAAAGGGAACCCTCCCATATCAAGGATGCTTTTGCTGTCCTGTGACTTCCCCTGTCAGTATTCAGGATGATGAGGGGCTTTTGTCAACTTTCTACATTGAGTGACTGAGACAAATATAGGCTTGTCCTCTGAGCAAACCGTTGACAGCTCAGAGGGAGCTGCATATAAGCTAAAAAACTAGTGCAGGATCCTGCGGTCACAGTTGTGTGATAATTAGACATAGAATTTTACCCTTTCTCAACAGTATCTAACTCTCTCATATTCTCCTGCACTTTGGAAGCATCTTGTGGATGCTAGGAGACAAAGATTATGATCCTGTTTCAAAAATCTACAGAACACATATCAGTTGGGCATACTTGTATATGTTAAGGTGAATTCTTGTTTATTTTATATTGTTTATTTGCAATCATATCTCCTTACTTTTCTAGTTCAGTCTGAACTCTAACCTAAGTAGGGTTGAGCCTGGTCAGTACTTGTAAGGAAATCCCTGTTGCTGAAGAAACTGTTGTCCTGTAGGTGGCCCTCTTCCCTGAGTCAGTACTGAAGCAATGTACAGCAAGAGGTTCATTTGATAGATTAAAGATCAAACGGCACATTGCATAAGAGTAAGAGTTGACAACTCTAGTGTTCCGGCCAAAATTCAGTTTGGAATATTATATTCTCCTGAATTTAAACTGCTGATGGAGTCAAAGTAGTAATTCTACCATTAAGGAGGTAACATAGTGTCCATCGTAATCTAGATTTTGACCTGCCTACAGACTTTCTGAAAAAAAAAATTGCTGTATAAAGTTCCATGTGTCTTTCCAATTAAGAGGAGAACTGACCTGGAGCATGAGATTAATTGAACAAGGCATATATTTTATTTTGATTCATTAAAATATACTCATCAAACACTATGAAAAATTAATATGAGGCCTTGAAAAATTAGTAGATTTTCAAATGTGTTCTAAAGTTTTTCTGTCCCCTCAAATTAAAAGGGGCGATGTCAAGATTTCAAACTTGGTTTATACACTAGTTCAATGATAACTTATACACAGGACTACCTTTACCATACTAGATTGCAGAAAATTATTAGATGTTGACTATGTTTGGTCTCTGCACGTGTTACAATTTCTGTTGAGTCTGGTCAATGTTTCAAGATCCAATTAACCTATTCAGAAATTTAATTTTTTTAATTGAAAAGCATTTCTGGAGGTCATCATCGTGCAGACAGCACCCTTTGAATGCAAACTATCATTAGGCTTCTAAGTTAATTGCAGTGATATTCTCTGAAAATCATGGGTTATTTATACTGATTTTAAAAGAGAAATTATGTTCCCTTATTGCTGCTTGCCAACACATTCAATAGAAGATGGAGTCCCTGTGACTGAGGAGGGCAATGTCTACTGCAAGCTTTCCTTGATGCTGAAGAGAAAGGTACAGGGAGATGTGCTCTACAAGTGTCATCTGAAGAAATGCATGTAAAAGTGTCTCCGCTGATTTCATGCTCCTGAGTTAGAGGCCACCTCTGAGGCAGTTCCTCCTGCCTGAAAAAGACTTGTCTCAATACAGTCTAATCAGAGTCAGCAAATACTACCAGTAGGGGAGAATCTGTGCTGATGTCCTTGCAACATAACATGGAAGCCCTCTCTGTACGAGGTGCAGGCTTGAAGGCTGTATTTAGGTTTTACCATCATAGAGCTAAAGACTATACTCTTGGGCTATGTCTGCACTAGAGAGCTTACAGTGGCACAGCTGTATCGATGTAGCTGCACCACTGTAAGATCTCTCATGTAGCCGCTCTATGCTGATGGGAGAGAGCTCTCCTGCTGACATAGCGCTGTGCACACTACCACTTATACTGGCATAACTTATGCTGCTCAGGGGTGTTTTTTCACACCCCTGAGTGATATAAGTTTTGCTGACATAAGTGGTAGAGTAGACAAAGGCTCTTAAAGGACCACCCTCCAACTGGGGGAGTGCAGCTTGTTTTGGCGACACCCCTGACACACGGGTGTTGCAAATTTAGAGAGAGGAGAAGGATAGTAAATATAAGTAAAATTAGGACTAAGCAATATAACACATGAAGAATCTTTTCTTTCTGGCTTTTTGAGATAAAAGACTTACATACAAGGCAGTGAGCACTAGGGTTGCCAACTTTCTAATTGCACAAAATCGAACACCCTAGCCCCTCCCATTCCCTTCCCTGAGGCTCTGCACACCGCTCACTACATTCCTGTTCACTCTCTCCCACCCTCACTCACTTTCACTGGGCTGGAGTGGGGAGCTGGGGTCTAACTGGGGATGAGGGGTCTGGGGTGGGGCCAGAAATAAGGGGTTTAGGGTATGGGAGGGGGCTCCGGACTGAGGCAAGGGGTTGGGGTGCAGAAGGGAGTACGGGCTCTGGGCTGGGGCCAGCGATGAGGGGGTTCAGGATGTGGGAGGGGGCTCTGGGCTGGGGCAGGGGGCTGAGGTGAAGTGTGTGTGAGGGGTGAGGGTTCTGGCTGGGTGTGTAGGGTCTGGGATGGAGCCAGGGATGAGAGGTTTGGGGGGGGCTCAGAGCTGGGGCGCGGGCTTTTACCTTGGGCGGCTCTCAGTCAGTGGCGCAGCGAGGCTAAGGCAGGCTCCTTGCGTGTCCTGGCTCCGTACTGCACTCCAGAAGTAGCCAGCAGCAAGTCAGGCATGTCGGGAGGGGGCGAAGAGAGGGGCCAGGAGGCTCCGTGCGCTGCTTTGCCCACAAGCACTGCCCCGCCCTCCCCAGCTCCCATTGGCCGGGAACCACGGCAAATGGGAATGCGAAGCTGGTGCTCAGGGAAGGGGCAGTGCGTGGAGGCCAGTGGTCCCACTGCCTAGGAGCCCGACCTGCTGGACACTTCTGGGGTGCAGCGCAGTGCCAGGACAGGTAGGGACTAGTCTGCCTTGGCCCTGCAGCACCTCCGACCAGACTTTGAACGGCCCAGTCAGCATTGCTGACTGGAGCTGCCAAGGTCCCTTTTCGACCAGGCATTCCGGTTGAAAACCAGACGCCTGGCAACCCTAGTGAGCACGTGCTCTGGAGGTCAGAAAGATCACTGAAGAGAGGCACCTCTCAAACATTTGATAATAAAGGGCTCTTCAATCTAGCAGACACATGGATAAAAAGATGGCTGAAAGTTGAAGCTATACAAATTTAGACTAAAACGATGGTGCACACTTTTAACAGGGTAATTAACTACAGGAACCCTAATTTACTAAGAGTTGTAGTGGGTTCTCTGTCACTGGAAATTTTTAAATCATGACTGGATGTTTTTCTATAAATATGCTGTAGTTCAAACAGGAATTAATTCAGGGAAGTCCTATGACATGTGTTATGCATGAGATCAGACTAGATGGTCACAATGGTCCCTTCTGGCATTATAAATTATGAATCTCTGAAACACTGGTCTCCTGACAGATCGATTTGCTATCACAGACCTGACCAGTACTTCACAACAACATCAATGAGTGCACCAACATCATAAACTATATATCATAGAACCTCAGAGTTACAAACACCAGAGTTACGAATTGACCAGTTAACACACACCTCATTTGTAACCAAAAGTACGGAATCAGGCAGCAGCAGAGAAACAAACAAACCAACAAAAATAAAAGCAAATACAGTACAGTACTGCATTAAATGTAAACTAATAAAAAATAAAGGGAAAGTTTAAAAAAAAAAGATATGACCAGGTAAGGAAACCTGTTTCTGTCCTTGTTTCATTTAAATTAAGATGGTTAAAAGCAGCATTTTTCTTCTGCATAGTAAAGTTTTAGGTCAGTTACAAACTTTTAAAAGAACAACCATAACATTTTGTTCAGAATTACGAACAACCTCCTTTCCCAAGATATTCGTAACTCTGAGGTTCTAGAGTATAGCTCACGAAAGCTTATGCTCAAATTTGTTAGTCTCTAAGGTGCCACAAGTCCTCCTTTTCTTTTTGCGAATACAGACTAACATGGCTGCTACTCTGAAACAGAAAAAACTGAGGTCTATAAGCAGAACCAGGTGTATTCTTGCTTCCCAAACATTTGGAGTCTCAGGTAAAAGAAAAAAGGCAACCACACAAGCATGGTATTCTCTCACTATGTGAAATGCAATCTCTACAGATGGTTTAAGTAATGGTAGGTTTACTGAAACAAAAATTTAGCAAACGATGAAGGAGGGATCAAAATAATCTTAGCGTTGCTTAGAAAAGTCAATTAGTCCTGAAGGCATCTGTACTTGTCTGCTAGTATTCTGAACTTGTCTGCTGGCATTTTGAGTCTGGGTGTTTCATCAGAGACTAATCTTAAAATATGTAACTGCTACTATTTTTCACTCCTCCATTCTGCCTTGCCTCCCCCCCCAAATTTTGGACATGATTTTAGCTGGTAATATCTGACGAGCATTAGTTTATGAGGTTTAGCAGTTCAAAATAGTATCTAAAAATCACATCAGAATCTAAATAATGGAAATACAAGATAGTAATCAGAATGACATCATTTTAAAATTTGATCTCATTGTCTAACAGGACCAAAACAAATGCTTTTCACAAATGGAAAGCTAAGACTTCAAGTTATACATAGTGCACAGAATTTCTAGCCCTGAGAGTTTGAGATATGTCAGACTTTAGCACTGTCACTTCCCTTTGGTATAGCAGTGTTTTTTGGCATATGTCCAGAAATTGCTATATTAAGTCCCAGACCTTGGACCAGCATAATTTTCATTCCCTAACTTAAGGGTAATTGTCTAAAAATATCCACTTGCCACTTGAAAATGAGGAAAAATGACCTCTAAAGTGAAGGAGTTTAAGATGTTCTCGTTAAGAACAGTTTCCTGTTTATCCTTGTCTCAGAATTTCTCTAACACACATTCAATCCTGTTTTGAAAGTATCTGCAGGAGTGGATTTACCATGAAACAAACCATGCAGTCGTACCGGACCCCCAACGGGGGGCCCCCAAAATGAAGGACAAATTTCATCTGACAATCTGACCCCAAGTCCTGGCCGGCGGTGCAGCAGGGCTCAGGCAGGCAAGCTGCCTGCCTCCTCCCCAGGCAGCACATGGAGACCCGTTGCTCCCCGCCCCCAAAGGGGTGCGCAGAGACATCCCAGCAGAAGGGCTAAGGTGGCTCTCTGCTCACTCTACCTCCCTCCCTCCGTACCGTGCCCGGAAGTGGCCAGCATGTCCCTGCGGCCCCGGGGGCTGTCTCTGCCTGCTGCCCCTGCCCCAAGCGCTGACTCTGCAGTTCCCATTGGCCGGGAACTGCGGCCAATGGGAGCTGCAGCTGCAACGCCTGTGGGCAGTGGTACGTGGAGATGCCCTGGCCTCCCCCCGCTTAGGAGCCTCTGCCAGAGGGGTGTGCATGTGCTGGTTGCTTTGGAAGCTGCACCTCCACCCCCTCCAACCCCCCGCCCCCAAACTTCCTCCCAGAGTCCAACCCTCACCCCTTCTGCACCCAACCCCCCTGCCCCAGCCCAGAGCCTGCACCCAAACTGCCTCCCCCAATCAAAGTACCTCACTTTATTTTCATTTACTTCCCATCACTTCTAATATAGGAGGAGGATGAAGAAAAAAAGAATGAAAAAAGGGGGGGGGGGAAGATGAGAGAGAACGTTCTTTTTCTTGGCTGGTCCCAAGGGGGGTCCCCAAAAATGAAGCTGCGCACAGGGCCCCACTAACTCTAAATCCGCCACTGAGTATCTGAATTCTTAGTGTAAGGCTGCTCTTAAAGGGCCTGTCTACATGGGAAAGAATAAGAGTGTCCACACAGGCAGTTATACCAGTATAACTATAGCAATATAATTATACTGGTAAATTTCCCTGGGTAGCCCTCAGATGATGTTTTCTCCTAAAGAGAACTGCATTTCAGGATACTGCCAGCTAAGCTCATAGCTGAATTTTTTTAATGGGAGAAGATGCAAGAGACTGAAAGCAGGATAAAAAAAGATGATTTAAAATTTTTACAGGCTCTGGAGTAGTGGGCTCACGTAATTCAATTTTGATTTTACTGAAGTTCAATATTTTGTCTACAGGATATATCAGCAAGAGATCCAGTGCCAGGAAACCTCATTCATGGTATTACCTAATCTTGGGTAAGGTGTGTAGGAAAGACTTCCTTGTGCTGTTGATGCAGGAATTGTGGATCATTTGCCCGAGAGCACAGATCCCATGACAGAGGTAGGTGGAATGGTGGCTCTCTGGATAACTAGCAGGTTGGCATATCTCTGCTGTCTTATGCATAAAAGTGTAACCAGAAGGACTCTTGCCCTGTCTCTCGATTTTTTTTTTTTTTTGAGGAATGAGTGTTATTTAAAGGAATGCCTAGAGAAGGCCTCTATTTCAGTTCCGGAGTACTGTGTATTTCTCCCTATCTGAAACAGCAGAGGGGACATTTGGGGCTATTCCTGGAGGCAAATGTGTCTTCAGTGTGCGTGCCTCACTTGTGGAAGAGTTGTATGATGATAGGTACATTCAGTACCACTGTGTTGATCTTGGCTCATCCTACTAAGAGATTTTTCCCCCTGCCAGGCGTAGAACCATTGGATGCATGTAATTTATGCATCTGCTAGCGTTTCATGGCCTCCTTGCACAGAAGAGGAAAGTAAGCTTGGCCTTGTTTCTTCAGATAATACATAATGGTGTTGACTATCATAATGATGGTGGAAGGAGTTGGAATGTCAAAGAAAACTCTGCAAAGATGCAATCTCTGCTGTTCCATGAAGAGTTCTGCCTCTTCAGGGATGATCAGAGTTCTCAGAAGATGTCCATATTTGGTGGGTGGACTAGGCCATCCAATGTTGTAAGAGTCTCATGTGCAGCCATGCATATGGTGTCACATAGGAGGATAATGCCAGGGGTCCCATGTGCCTCAGAAAGAATTTTGTTCTTTGGTAGGGCTGAAACTTCAGTGTCTGCCAGACACTGGTGAACTCTTATGTCAAGTGGAGTTCAGCATTAGATCCCTAAAAGTGATTCTCTGATTGGCAAACAGGGTAGCTGATAAAGTTTGCAGATGACATAAAAATTGGGGGAATGCTAAATAATGAAGAGGATAGGTCATCGGTAAAAAGCAATCTGGATCATTTGGTCAGCTGGGTGCAAGCAAACCATATATGTTTTAATATGGATAAATGTAAATGTATACATCTAGGAACAAAGACTGTAAGCCATACTTAGAGGATGGGAAACTCTATCCTGGGAAGCAGTGATTCTAAAAAAGATTTGGGGTCATGGTGGATAATCAGCTGAAGATGAGTCCCAGGGTGATGCTGTGGCCAAAAGGGCTAATGTGATCTTTGGACACATAAACAGGGGAATCTTAGGTAGGAGTAATGAAGTTATTTTATCTCTCTATTTTAGCAATGGTGAGACCGCTGCTGGAATACTGTGTCCAGTTCTGATGTCCACAATTCAAGAAAGATGTTGATAAATTGGAAAGGGTTCAGAGAAGAACTATGAGAATGAGTAAAGGATTAGAAAACATGCCTTATAGTGACAGACTCAAGAAGCTCAATTTATTTAGTTTAACAAAGAGAAGATTAAGGGATGACTTGATTATAGTCTATAAATACTTACATGGGAAATAAATATTTGATAACAGGCTCTTCAATCTAGCAGAGAAAGGTATAACAAGATCCAATGGCTAGAAGTTGAAGCTAGACAAATTTAGATGGAAAGTAAGGCATACATTTTTAATAGTGAAGATAATTAACCGTTCCAACAATTTACCAAGGTTCATAGTGGATTCTCCATCACTGGCAATTTTAAAATTAAGATTGGATGTTTGGTCATGTGCAAATTGAGTATTCTATGTTTCACAATGGATGTCCATTTAAAATCAATAAAATGCTAATCACCAGTTTGCAGGGGCTGGAGGAAAAAACAAAAACAGAAGGGTTACCCTGTTTAGGAGTAAAACAAACTTTTAAAACTATATCTGGGTGCAGATGAACCCCCCAGATATTCTTCAGTCTGTGAAGATAAGCCACCAGCGGGCTTGATCTTATCAGAAGGGATTTCAGCCAACCTGGTTGAAAATATAGGGCAAAGCTATCTTATAAGAGATCGGGAAATGCTTTGTTAGTTAAGGTTAGGCTCTAGAAAGTGTGTTATGATTTTGTTTTATATGTAACCATTTGTTTCCAATTTTCTTACTTTCTATCACTTGGATCTATGTTCTTTGATAATAAACTTATTCCTATTTTCACTGTATCTCTCTCTCTCTCTCTCTCTCTCTAGTTAGCTAGCTAGCTAGCTATGTGTTAAAGTAAAGTGGTGATCTGAAACTGAATCTGACAAGCTGGTGTATTCTATTCCTTTCGGAGTAGCAAACAGAGTTCTGTGAATGTTCAATGAAACAGGGGCTGTGCATTTCAGAGGAACACATTGAAGACTCAGGTGTTGGAGTGTGCCTATCACTAACCTATACAGAGATGGTGAGGTCTGCAGAGGCCTGGAAGGTAGTGCTTGTGTTGCCAGAGGCTGGTGGATTCAGGAAGCTGATCCACAGCAGGCACAGACAAGACTTCCTCATGCTAAGTGCAGGGGATAGCAAGGTGCCTCAATACTGGGTACTCCTGGGAAGTGTCACAGGAATGAACACACAACAAAGAGAACTGTGCCAACGAGTATGCCTCCTCCAGGCACTGAATGTGGATGTCTGACTCTAAGTAGATAAATGGATAAGTGGTGCACTGTTTAAATCCCTCATGTGGCTTGGTTCCCACCATAACCTCAGAAGCGAACCAAAGCCTTAAGGGATTCCTCAGTCAAAGGGACAGGTTTTTTTGGTGCTGTTTAAAAAAAAAATCAATTATGTACAATTTTAAGACTAAATCCTACTAATACTAACACTCAGAGCTACAAAAAGAGGGCACTTAGTAAAGTTTGCCAGCAGACTGGACACAGAAGGGTTCCCTAACACTTTCCATAACAGAGGGAAAGGAACTGAGATAGTTGGGCAGCACTTCCTTATATAGGTTCAGGCTGATGTCATTAGTGGGCTTGAGCAGCCACAATGGGCATGGCTTTGATAGAGATTCTGTGAGTGTAAAGGTACCAACAGGCTGTGTGATGATGCCGATTTTTGTGCTTACAAAAAGAGTTTCATTCCAGCAACAGGGACACTACTTACTCTCTTCACGGGATAGCCGTGTTAGTCTGTATCAGCAAAAACAAAGAGGAGTCCTTGTGGCACCTTAGAGACTAATACATTTATTGGGCATAAGCTTTCCTGGGCTATAACCCACTTTATCAAATGCATGGAGTGCATACTGAGGAACTCAGCAGTCATATACAAAAAAAATATTGCAAATAGTCGACTTGGGTGAAATTCCTTTTTTGTATTTATGGACAAGAAAATGTGCTAAAAACTTAAAAATTCTTGTGCTACTGGGGTGTTTTATGCATCAATAATTTCAATCATCAGTCTAACAGGTAATGTGCAATAAATTAACATGTCTATCTTTTGGTAGAAAGTATAGGTCAAGGTATTACCCCATGCCCATAATTTGCTTTTCTTGGCAATATTCGCCTTTCACTGTAGGTTGGACTATGTTACCATTTACCCTCAAGAGAAGTGTTTGGACATCAGCCTAACTACATGAAATGATAAATTTAATACATCTGATGCATTTTTCTATGTAAATACCTAAAATATTATGATTTTCCTTGACAACCAGCATATTTTCCTCAGCAGCAGCACTGAAAAAAGTACGACACAAACCTTTTTATTAGAATTCCCTTGTATATGGCATTTATTTCTCAAATATTTATAAGTGACAGCTTATCTAGATTGGTATGAATTGACATAATTATTGATATAAATCAAAATGTTATTTTCTTATTCAAATCCGGTGTTCACTTTGAATTATGTATATTGCTGTTGGCACCATAGTGCTTAATTCTCTAAGGGGAGACTGCTGGGTGAAGAAAATGGACAGTGGAAGCATGTGACTAAGACAACCAGGCAGAGGAAAAGACGGGCTAGTGAAGAAGAAATAGAGCTCAAGAACAGGTTTGCAGAGTTGGAAAATGAAGAAGGGGCTCAGCAGGTGGTCACTGAAGGTGGAAGGGCAAGGAGGAAGAGAAGAGCGGCTAGTCCTATAGGAAAAGGGGAAGTCAATGGAGACTACACCAAATATGAACCCCAGGAGGATACAGGATGGGTTGAAGAGGATTACAAGGGAGAATAGGAATGGAAAGAACTTGCAGCCAGAGGGAACAAGGGATAGACCAGAGAATCGCACCACCACCAGGAAAAGGCAGGTCTATATGATTGGGGACTCCTTACGGAGAAGGATGGACAGGCCTGTAACCAGAGCTGATCCAGAGAATAGAAGGGTGTGCTGTCTTCAAGGTGCTAAGATATGGGATGTGGACCTGAGGTTGAAGAGGATCCTAAAGGGATCAGAAAGAATCCACGAATCGTCCTTCATGTGGGAACAAGTGATACCGGTAGATTGTCGCTGGAACATATCAAGGGAGACTATGCCAGGCTGGGGAAGATGCTTAAGGAAATCGAGGCTCAGGTGATCTTTAGTGGGATTCTGCCTGTTCCTAGAGAAGGGCAACAGCAGTGTGACAAGATTATGATGATCACCAGGCTCAGGCAGTGGTGCTATAAGGAGGGCTTTGGGATGTATGGCCACTGGGAGGCATTCATGGACAGAGGACAGTTCTCTCGGGATGGACTTCATCTGAGTAGGGAAGGAAACAGACTTCTAAGATGGAGGGAGGCACAAATGATTAAGAGAGCTTTAAACTAGGAATTTGGGGGAGATGGTTGGGAGATGTCCAGGTAATCTCCACGCTGGATTTTAACATTGAGAGGGAAGAAAACAAAGTAAGAAAGGATACAGCCGTGGGTAGAAGAATGGACATAAGGAGGAAGGATAGCGTAGATACCAGTCTAACAGGTGATACTGGCAGTAGAATGTCTGTGCCTAATCAGGTAAAGAATGTGAGTGAAGCCAAACAGCAAAAATTAAGATGTTTGTACACTAATGCAAGGAGCCTAGGTAACAAAATGGATGAACTAGAGCTACTGGTGCAGGAAATGAAACCAGATATTATAGGGATAACAGAAACATGGTGGAATAGTAGTCATAACTGGAGTATGGGTATTGAAGGGTATTGTGCTGTTTAGGAAAGGCAGAAATAAAGGCAAAGGTGGTGGAGTAGCATTGTATATCAATGATGAAGTAGTCTGTAAAGAAATAAGAAGTGATGGAATGGATAAGACAGAGTCTGTCTGGGAAAAAATCACATTGGGGAAGAAAACTACTAGAGGCTGCCCTGGGATAGTGCTTGGGATGTGCTATAGATCGTCGGGATCTGATCTGGATATGGAGAGAGACCTCTTTAATGTTTTTAATGAAGTAAATACTAATGGGAATTGTGTGATCATGGGAGACTTTAACTTCCCAGATATAGACTGGAGGACAAATGCTAGTAATAATAATAGGGCTCAGATTTTCCTGGATGCTATAGCTGATGGATTCCTTCATCAAGTAGTTGCTGAACCAACAAGAGGGGATGACCATTTTTGATTTGGTTTTGGTGAGTAGTGAGGACCTCACAGAAGAAATGGTTGTAGGGGACAATCTTGGTTCTAGCGATCATGAGCTAATTCAGTTCAAAATAAATGGAAGGATAAACAAAAATAGATCTGTGACTAGGGTTTTTGATTTCAAATGGGCTAACTTAAAAAAATTAAGGAAATGAGTTAGTGAAGTGGATTGGACTGAAGAACTTGTGGATCTAAAGGTGGGGGAGGCTTGGAATTACTTCAAGTCACAGTTGCAGAAACTGTCAGAAGCTTGCATCCCAAGAAAGGGGAAAAAATTCATAGGCAAGAGTTGTAGACCAAGCTGGATGAGCAAGCACCTTAGAGAGGTGGTTAAGAAAAAGCAGAAAGCATACAGGGAGTGGAAGATGGGAGGGATCAGCAAAGAAAGCTACCTTATTGAGGTCAGAACATGTAGGGATAAAGTGAGAAAGGCTAAAAGTCAATAGAGTTGGACCTTGCAAAGGGAATTAAAACCAATAGTAGAAGGTTCTATAGACATATAAATAAGAAGAAAACAAAGAAAGAAGAAATGGGATCGCTAAACACTGAGGATGGAGAGGAGGTTAAGGATAATCTAGCCATGGCCCAATATCTGAACAAATACTTTGCCTCAGTCTTTAATGAGGATCTTAGGGATAATGGTAGCATGACAAATGGGAATGAGGATATGGAGGTAGATAATTACCATATCTGAGGTAGAAGCGAAACTCGAACAGCTTAATGGGACTAAATGGGGGGGCCCAGATAATCTTCATCCAAGAATATTAAAGAATTGGCACCTGAAATTGCAAGCCCATTAGCAAGAATTTTTAATGAATCTGTAAACTCAGGGATTGTACTGTATGACTGGAGAATTGCTAACATAGTTCGTATTTTTAAGAAAGGAAAAAAAGTGATCTGGGTAACTACAGGCCTGTTAGTTTGACATCTGTAGTATGCAAGGTCTTGGAAAAATTTTTGAAGGAGAAAGTAGTTAAGGACATTGAGGTCAATGGTAAATGGGACAAAATACAACATGGTTTTTACAAAAGGTAGATCGTGCCAAACCAACCTGATCTCCTTCTTTGAGAAGGTAACAGATTTTTTAGATAAAGGAAACACAGTGGATCTAATTTACCTAGATTTCAGTAAGGCGTTTGATACAGTTCCACATGGGGAATTATTAGTTAAATTGGAAAAGATGGGGATCAATATGAAAATTGAAAGGTGAATAAGAAATTGGTTAAAGGGGAGACTACAGCGCGTCATACTGAAAGGTGAACTGTCAGGCTGGAGGGAGGTTACTAGAGGAGTTCCTCAGGGATTGGTTTTGGAACCAATCTTATTTAATCTTTTTATTACTGACCTCAGCACAAAAAGTGGGAGGGTGCTAATAAAATTTGTGGATGATACAAAGCTTGGAGTTATTGCCAATGTAAGAAGGACCGGGATATCATACAGGAGGATCTGGATGACCTTGTAAACTGGAGTAATAGTAATAGGATGAAATTTAATAGTGAGACGTGTAAGGTCATGCATTTAGGGATTAATAACAAGAATTTTAGTTATAAGCTGGGCACACATCAATTAAAGGTATCGGAGGAGGAGAAGGACCTCGGAGTATTGGTTGACCACAGGATGACTATGAGCCCCCAATATGATATGGCCGTGAAAAAAGCTAATGTGGTCTTGGGATGCATCAAGCGAGGTATTTCCAGTAGAGATAAGGAAATGTTAGTACCATTATACAAGGCACTGGTGAGACCTCATCTGGAATAGTGTGTGCAGTTCTGGTCTCCCATGTTTCAGAAAGATGAATTCAAATTGGAACAGGTACAGAGAAGGGCTACTAGGATGATCCGAGGAATAGAAAACTTGTCTTATGAAAGGAGACTCAAGGAGCTTGGCTTGTTTAGCCTAACCAAAAGAAGGCTGAGGGGAGATAGGATTGCTCTCTATAAATATATCAGAGGGATAAATACAGGAGAGGGAGAGGAATTATTTAAGTTCAGTACCAATGTGGACACAAGAACAAATGGGTATAAACTGGCCATCAGGAAGTTTAGTCTTGAAATTATACAAAGGTTTCTAACCATCAGAGGAGTGAAGTTCTGGAACAGCCTTCCAAGGGAAGCAGTGGGGGAAAAGACCTATCTGGCTTTAAGATTAAACTTGATAAGTTTATAGAGGAGAAGGTATGATGGGATAACATGATTTTGGCAATTAATTGATCTTTGACTATTAGCGGTAAATAGGCCCAATGGCCTGCGATGGAATGTTAGATTGGGTGGGATCTGAGTTACTACAGAGAATTCTTTCCTGGGTATCTGGCTGGTGAATCTTGCCCACATGCTCAAGGTTCAGCTGATCACCATATTTGGGGTCGGGAAGGAATTTTCCTCCAGGGCAGATTGGAAAAGGCCCTGGGGTTTTTTCACCTTCTTCTGCAGCATGGGGCACGGGTCACTTGCTGGAGAATTCTCTGCACCTTGAAGTCTTTAAACCATGATTTGAGGACTTCAATAGCTCAAACATAGGTGAGAGGTTTATTGCAGGAGTCGGTGGATGAGATTCGGTGGCCTGCATTGTGCAGGAGGTCAGACTAAGTGATCATAATGGTCCCTTCTGACCTTAATATCTATGAATCTGAATAAAATACATTTTTATTTCCCAGTCTGAAAATCATGGCATCCTATTAATCAAAGTCACTCTTGTTGGACTTGTTGTCATTGTGAATGACAGGTTCAGCAGCTTTTTTGTCAACGTTCTCGCACTTCTGACACTTACACAAGTCTGGGTAGGAGAATCCACCATCAAGAAAGGAAAATCTCCCTGTTTGATGTTTTACATGCTTGCAGTCACAATACAATGTCTACAAAACATTAATCAATAATGTGGCTTTAATTCCCAACACTAGTCAAGAAATGCAAATTGACCAACAGTGTGACTTAAGACTGATGGTCTTCATGGTCACATCTTAATTCATCAACAGCTGTGACTGTCTCTGAATCCTTCCGCACAGCCAGGCCATGTCATTCCTCTCCATCGGCTATATGGAGAGTGATGTTCTTGCTTACACCTTACATATCTGCATCCCTCCACATGATGTACCAGAAAGAAACTTCCACAGACTGGGAGTTTTCTGGTCCTTTCTGTAGATGTATCTAGTTTGGGAACTACTAGCTGCTTGGCACGATTGTTCCATATTTTTGATGTTAAGATCAGGATACGGATCTGGGACAAAGTCCAAACAAGTACACTTGTACTTTCTTGCAAGCTTAATCTTGTACACCAAAATGGTGTCTGAAAGCTCACCAAATGCTGAAGGAACAACATGTAGTACTTGGATGACAGCTACTCCATCAAAGATTATTGCAATCTCTTGAACATGGTCAATAAGACAGTCTCCAACTTCGGATTGAAGAAGATTGAGTAGAGCTGATTTGCTGGTTTTTGCCAGAGTACCGTCAGCTATCAAGAGGGTAGGAAACAGCTCCAAAAGAGTAGGACAAGATTTCTGAGAGATCAATTTTCCTACTTTGACCTAATACAGTGGCCCACAATGTGTTACCTGGGCCGCAGGGGTGGGTGGCAAGGCGGCAGCAGCAGCCTGGATCCCGACCTGAACCCTGGAACTCTGCCATATGGGATCAGCCACCTGCCCCGGACTCCTGCCACACAGTTGCCCCAGACTCTGCAGGAAGTCCCAACCCCGGACCCCTGCAACATGGGAGTGGCCAGCTGCCCACCCCGGAGGTTGTGGGGCCAGCTGCCCCAATCCTGGACCCTGGCTGCATGAGGCCAGCCAGCTGCCCTGATCCCAGATCCCCCGCCGCGCAGCTGCCCCAGACCCCGGAGTTTGTGGGGCCAGGCGGCTGCCCCGGACCTCCGCCATGCAGGGTGGGCTGGCAGTCCCGAACCCTCCCTGTTGGGCAGCTGGGAACCTGGTAGACCCCGGTACGTGGGCCAGCCTTTAGCACACAGCTGAGCTGGGTGGCAGCTGTGTGCTGATTGGGCTGCATGCGGCCCATGAGTTGAGAACCGCTGACAATACAAGAAACTTTACAAAGTATTTCTTGTCATTATGAAGAATCACATGTTTGCCAGCTAGTTTTGCTTTTGTTTTGACATAGTCACTGAATGTCTACAATTTTTGGCTTTTGATGGGAGAAAAAATGTCTGGAGTAGCAGAAAGCAGCCACTGGTTCAAGAAGTCTATCAATCAGTAAAATTTCACCTCTCTCTTGAGCAGTAAACAAGGTGTTTGTAATCTTACTGGTAGTAACAGCTGAACTTAAACACACTAGTCCATTTTGAGGAACATTAAAAGGACTGATCAGACATTCAATAGTGCACAGAATGCTCATGATGGCTGTCTCATCATTCTGAATTCTTGTGCTATCAAGATTTTTCTGTTTGGGTACTTCTGGAGTCATGCCTGGGTAAATCTGGTTATTCACAACTCCTCCTGGTCTACAATGAACCTCTGGTGGATGAAAGGGGCACAGAAAACCTTGTAGGCTTTGCTGTACATCCCCTCAGCACAAGTAGCACTTTGTCAAAAATCTTGTGTAGTCTCTGTAACATGTTTTATGGTACTGCACATCAACTATCACACAATTTTGTCCTTGTATGTGAACACCACCACTCTGATCTTCTTTCAACTCTACAGATTGTTTTAACTTTTCTTCATCTACAATTTTTGCCTGGACTAGTTGATCTTTCTTGCATTTATGGGCCACAGTGATCTATCACTCTCTTTTCTTGAATATGATGCAGATGGCAGGAAGGATCAGTCACATGCTAGAACAGGGAGGCCACAACTTGACCAAAGTGTCTTCCTGGGTCTGGGCAAAGGTGTGGAACGGGTGCTGAAGAGGCAGATTGTCCATCATCCTGTTTCCCCTGTAATATTGACTGCTGAGCACAGTGTTTTCTTGCACTCTGAGCGCCTTTTGTCTATAAAACGCCTTTAGCTGATGGAATGGAACCCTGAGGATGTTATCAAATTCTTTGAACAGGTGCTGTTGAAATGATTCAGCAATGTATCGCTTATCACCATGCAAGTACAACCATGTCTGAGCACTTTCACAGTATTTATCTCACGTGACATGTGCAAATGGTTGAGTAGACTCCTTCTCGATTGAGGCTAGATGCATATAACAATGCAAACCAGTTATAAAACTGGATTTCTTGTGAATCTCACAATTGACAAGGGATTTCTTGGTCTTTGCCACCATCCTTAGGATGGCCATAGTGGTTCTTCATGAATACATCTGTTCACAGTCTCCAGGCTTTAGTATCGTCTCTTTTTATGTTGTGCAAGTGGCTTATTACTTATAAGTAATTATAACTTACCAATACTTTCACACTGGATGGGGGGGGGGGGAGAAAAGGGGATGATAGTAGTGACTTCACTGTTATCTCCTAGACACTTCCTGAAAATGTACATGGGTGACCACGTTCATGGTTGTGCTTGTAATATCCCATAAATATCAATTATTATTGCTAGGAAAATGGTGGTGGTGCTAGGTACAAGCACCTTTTATTGTATTCCTAATTATCTTCTTTTTGTTTGAAATTAAATGTATTATCAATTGAGACATCAAAACCTCTCTATAAGATGTAAATACTTTATGTGCTATTTTTCTACCACGCTGAAACTAAGGAAAATATGCTGTTTGCTATGAAAATACCTGTGATTATGAATATTTAGGTAGAAATTGATTTAAAATATTATGCATTTATCATACTTTGCCTGGAGTTAAAATGGAACATATTATTAGCTATATTGAACTATGAGTATTGACGATAAATAAATTAGGGTGTCGGGTAATGTTTTGCCCCAGTAATTTTACCTAAATAGAGATATGGCTGATTATTGCACATTTTCTGTTTGCATGATCAACGGGGAAAATTTGGGGTTTCCTAAACAATTTAATGCATAATTCAAAGATAAAATGCAAGCTTTATTTTTTTTTTTTTTTGGAATACAGTGTTTTTATAGCTGTGCCAATACCAGGACATCAGAGACACAAAGTGGGTGAGGTATTATCTTTTATTGGACCAACTTCTGTTGATGAGAGAGACAAGCTTTCAAACTGTGCCCAGATCTGAAGAAAAGTTGTGTGTAAGTTCGAAAGCTTCTCTCTCTCACAATAGAAGTTGGTCCAATAAAATATATTACCTCACCTACCTTGTCTCTCTAAGGTATTTTTGAGCATTTTAAATATGTTTTCATCATATGTATAAGACATATGATGTATTCACTAATCATTTTCAATATAACTAATATATCTGAATCATTTTGAACCATTTTGGGGCCAGATTAGGCAAATATTGTGAAAATTACACCCAAAAATTAATTGTTATGATGTCCAAACTGGTTGAGAGCCAGGTAACTTCGGATGTGCCATGACAGAAAACTGCAGAGCTTCAAAGAAGAAATACACAGTACAGATGAGGCTTTTTATGCTCACATTTGATGAGGCTGATTTAGTGGTTAGAGTGACCAAGTTCACTGAGATTTATTAAAGTATTTCTAATCCCTATACGGGAAGAAAAAGCAAGTAACATATACTGCATCTCAAATTCATTCAACTGCCATGTGTCATTAATACACAATACTAGTGGAAAATGCCAGAGTGTAAGATGTGAATGCAATGAGTGTACTGTAGTCAAAACCACAGCTCACCCCCTACTGTACTATAACCACCATTCTTGTTCTATTCCTATTCTTCCTCTCTGGTGAACCACAGAATACTTTTGAAAAAGGGGGTATAGGCCTTCCAAACTATTAAGAAATCCTCAGCACTGCATGTCTAACATGCTTTATTTTTGAATAATGAGTTGCTTGCAGCAGAAGTCCAGTGAGAAGTCCTAAAAATAATCTATTCACTGCACAACTGATGCTTTAACTACCAGACCAGCCAAGTTTGTCCTCTGACCTCTACACCCTAATAGAATCAAGATGTCTTTAAAATTGCCCTGCTGCAGCACTTTGGTTTCAGGAAACTATAAAGATTCCTCCCCCCAGTTCCCGTCCTGGCAAATCTCAAAAAGTAGAGGAAGACTTTTGGTAAATATTAATGGAAAGAGAATTTCTAAAAGAGGTTTTGTACTCCACTAAACACTGCTCATGACTGCGATGCTGGGGCACTTTATAAATGATAAAATTAGAATGATGACATAGAATAGAATATAGAATATCAGGGTTGGAAGGGACCTCAGGAGGTCATCTAGTCCAACCCCCTGCTCAAAGCAGGACCAATCCCCAACTATGACAGGCTATAATCATTGCTGGACTGATGGTGTTTCAAATGGTAAGCGCTGTGCATGTTCATAATACAGTGTATGTGTGTGTGAGAGAGATAGAGAACACAGATTCCATACAGGAAGCAGGATAGCAATCCATCCCTTGAGTATTATTTTACTTTGAATGATCTTTGACTTTACTCATGCGCAGAATAGCTCTGATAGCATGGATGGTATTACATGAAAGCTACACTTCAGTTCAGCAGTTTGGGGAGCTTTTAATGTCACTGTGGAACTTGGATAATCACCTGTTCTAATCTCATCATAGAAATCAAATCTGGTTTCTTTCCTGGTGGAGGCATAGTATTAAACTCTGTGACCTCAAACAGTAAGATGACTTAGATGCCCCCCGCAACTCGTATAACACATCTGATGGTACTCTCACTGATAGTGGAGATAAACTGAACCCGTCTGAGAACATTTGCTCACTGATCACAATGTCAATGACTCCAGAATGTATTAAGGCATGCTAACATTTGAGTATTATCCAGATTTGCTTTTTAGATCTGAGACATCTAATTAGCCTCATTCTGAGATGTACAAATGGAGTCATATAAATAGTAGCTGTCATGGGACCCAGAATGAAAATTACAGTACTTTCTGAATCTGACATATTCAATTGTTTAAAACATACTGCACTATTTTAAAAAAATCTGCCCTGTGGTATTAAGGCCTTTTCTGCTACAGAGTCTAATATGGAGACTATCAATAAAAATTCTCTGAGTTGGATAGAGATTTGACTTCTTGATATTCAGAAGAAGTTCCAGGTCTGAAAAAAAGGTGGTTGTAAAAGAGATGTGGCTTAATAGATTCTTGTTAACAGTAATTTTCAACAGCCAATTGTCCAAAGATGGATGAACAAAAATACCCTACTTTCTTAAATCAGTCGCTACCATTGTAAATAAGGCTGGTGGTCTTTGGACAGGCCAAATGGAAGCACCTTGTACTGGAAATGATGTTGGGCCACCATTAAACAAATGTACTTTTGATGACTGTGTCAGACAGAAATATAAAAATATGTGTCCTTTAAATAGAGAGTCATGAACCAATCCATAACTGAAAGTGGAGAAATTATAGAAGTCAGAGTTAACATACAGAACCAAAACTTCTGAATGTATTTGTTCAGGTTTCTTAAATCTAAATCTGGATGGCTCTCCCCATCCCATCCCTTTTCTGCACCAGAAAGTATTTTGAATAACCCTCCCCAACCCCTCAGATGTTTGGATACCTTCTCAACAGCCCCTATCAGAAGCAGTTTCTGCTCTTCTAAAAGTAGAATGGCCTTGTGAGAAGGTTTCCTGAAAAAAGGAAGGGTAGGGGGAATTGGATGGGGGTAGTTTCTTGAACTAAATGGCATAGCTCTTCTTTATAATACAATTTCTAGGATCCATTTGTCTGATGTAATAAGCCTTCACTTGCAGATAAAATGGGTTAGGCTGTCTTCACACAGGAAGGGAAGGATCCCTGCTGATTGGTTCTCTACTCTCTATCTTTACATCAAATCTAAGGGCCTGGTATAAGAAGAAAATGACAGGAAGGGAGCAAACTGTTTAGATTTTAGGTCTTGATTTGAAAGACCTCTTTTTGTGTTGGGAAATGTAGAGTTCCCACTTTAATCCCAGTTAAGGAATTTAAAATGGTGAAAATTCCTTAACTGTTTAGTTATAGTCTATGTAAGGTAATATTTTCCTCTAAAGTATCACCAGCAGTATTATCTGCATGATTTCCTCTACGTAACGAGCCCAGTTATTGTTACCCTACTGAAACTACTTTTTTTGGGAAGGGTTGTTCCTTTTCCAGTTCCTCATAAATGAATTGAGCTATTCATTTGACTATGGTTCTCCTGATTAACTGAGGATCTGATCTGTTTACAAAATGGACTGTATTGACAGGCTTATTCTTACTAACTTTATTGCCTACTATTCATTTAATTTATTTATTTAATTAAGAGTGATGTCATGGTGGGAGTCTGCTATAGACCACCGGACCAGGGGGATGAGGTGGATGAGGCTTTCTTCCGGCAACTCACGGAAGCTACTAGATCGCATGCCCTGATTCTCATGGGTGACTTTAATTTTCCTGATATCTGCTGGGAGAGCAATACAGCGGTGCATAGACAATCCAGGAAGTTTTTGGAAAGCGTAGGGGACAATTTCCTGGTGCAAGTGCTAGGGGAGCCAACTAGGGGGAGCGCTTTTCTTGACCTGCTGCTCACAAACCGGGTAGAATTAGTGGGGGAAGCAAAAGTGGATGGGAATCTGGGAGGCAGTGACCATGAGTTGGTTGAGTTCAGGATCCTGACGCAGGGAAGAAAGGTAAGCAGCAGGATACGGACCCTGGACTTCAGGAAAGCAGACTTTGACTCCCTCAGGGAACAGATGGCCAGGATCCCCTGGGGGACTAACATGAAAGGGAAGGGAGTCCAGGAGAGCTGGCTGTATTTCAAGGAATCCCTGTTGAGGTTACAGGGACAAACCATCCCGATGAGTCGAAAGAATAGTAAATATGGCAGGCGACCAGCTTGGCTTAATGGTGAAATCCTAGCGGATCTTAAACATAAAAAAGAAGCTTACAAGAAGTGGAAGGTTGGACATATGACCAGGGAAGAGTATAAAAATATTGCTCGGGCATGTAGGAAAGATATCAGGAGGGCCAAATCGCACCTGGAGCTGCAGCTAGCAAGAGATGTCAAGAGTAACAAGAAGGGTTTCTTCAGGTACGTTGGCAACAAGAAGAAAGCCAAGGAAAGTGTGGGCCCCTTACTGAATGAGGGAGGCAAGCTAGTGACAGAGGATGTGGAAAAAGCTAATGTACTCAATGCTTTTTTTGCCTCTGTTTTCACTAACAAGGTCAGCTCCCAGACTGCTGTGCTGGGCATCACAAAATGGGGAAGAGATGGCCAGCCCTCTGTAGAGATAGAGGTGGTTAGGGACTATTTAGAAAAGCTGGACGTGCACAAGTCCATGGGGCCGGACGAATTGCATCCGAGAGTGCGGAAGGAATTGGCGGCTGTGATTGCAGAGCCCTTGGCCATTATCTTTGAAAACTCGTGGCGAACGGGGGAAGTCCCGGATGACTGGAAAAAGGCTAATGTAGTGCCCATCTTTAAAAAAGGGAAGGAGGAGGATCCTGGGAACTACAGGCCAGTCAGCCTCACCTCAGTCCCTGGAAAAATCATGGAGCAGGTCCTCAAAGAATCAATCCTGAAGCACTTAGAGGAGAGGAAAGTGATCAGGAACAGTCAGCATGGATTCACCAAGGGAAGGTCATGCCTGACTAATCTAATCGCCTTTTATGATGAGATTACTGGTTCTGTGGATGAAGGGAAAGCAGTGGATGTATTGTTTCTTGACTTTAGCAAAGCTTTTGACACGGTCTCCCACAGCATTCTTGTCAGCAAGTTAAGGAAGTATGGGCCGGATGAATGCACTATAAGGTGGGTAGAAAGCTGGCTAGATTGTCGGGCTCAACGGGTAGTGATCAATGGCTCCGTGTCTAGTTGGCAGCCGGTGTCAAGTGGAGTGCCCCAGGGGTCGGTCCTGGGGCCCGTTTTGTTCAATATCTTCATAAATGATCTGGAGGATGGTGTGGATTGCACTCTCAGCAAATTTGCGGATGATACTAAACTGGGAGGAGTGGTAGATACGCTGGAGGGGAGGGATAGGATACAGAAGGACCTAGACAAATTGGAGGATTGGGCCAAAAGAAATCTAATGAGGTTCAATAAGGATAAGTGCAGGGTCCTGCACTTAGGATGGAAGAATCCAATGCACCGCTACAGACTAGGGACCGAATGGCTCGGCAGCAGTTCTGCGGAAAAGGACCTAGGGGTGACAGTGGACGAGAAGCTGGATATGAGTCAGCAGTGTGCCCTTGTTGCCAAGAAGGCCAATGGCATTTTGGGATGTATAAGTAGGGGCATAGCGAGCAGATCGAGGGACGTGATCGTTCCCCTCTATTCGACACTGGTGAGGCCTCATCTGGAGTACTGTGTCCAGTTTTGGGCCCCACACTACAAGAAGGATGTGGATAAATTGGAAAGAGTACAGCGAAGGGCAACAAAAATGATTAGGGGTCTAGAGCACATGACTTATGAGGAGAGGCTGAGGGAGCTGGGATTGTTTAGTCTGCAGAAGAGAAGAATGAGGGGGGATTTGATAGCTGCTTTCAACTACCTGAAAGGGGGTTTCAAAGAGGATGGCTCTAGACTGTTCTCAATGGTAGCAGATGACAGAACGAGGAGTAATGGTCTCAAGTTGCAATGGGGGAGGTTTAGATTGGATATTAGGAAAAACTTTTTCACTAAGAGGGTGGTGAAACACTGGAATGCGTTACCTAGGGAGGTGGTAGAATCTCCTTCCTTAGAGGTTTTTAAGGTCAGGCTTGACAAAGCCCTGGCTAGGATGATTTAACTGGGACTTGGTCCTGCTTTGAGCAGGGGGTTGGACTAGATGACCTTCTGGGGTCCCTTCCAACCCTGATATTCTATGATTCTATGATTAATTTAAATAGGCTTTCCTTTGAGGCAGGCAGGAAGCCATTGTGGAGCTGAAAACTGGCAGATTAGCACTGGATTCGGAAGGATGGTCCTTCATTTCTAATTTTAGATCATTTTTGTCAATGACTTCGGTGAAAGCTGGGAGGGCTGAGCTTTTCTTCCTATTGAAATGGGCATGCATGCTTTCAATGCATTACAAAAACAGTTCCTAGACTAAAGTAATCTGCTTCTGTGTCCCGTTGAACTACCATCTACAACAGAGATGGGAAATCTATGGCCCACAGACCACATCCGGCCCGCGGGACCGTCCTGCCCGGCCCTTGAGCTCCCGGCACCTCCCCCGCTGTTCACGCCTCCCCCACAGCCTCAGCTCGCCGTTCCGCCAGCACTCTGGGTGGCGGGGCTGCAAGCTCCTGCTGGACAGCATGGCTGAGAGAGCCGCAGGCCTGCCCTGGTGCGCTAAACTGCGCAGCGGCATGGCTGGCTCCTGCTGGGCTGTGCGGCTGCCAGTCCTGATGCTCTGAGCAGCATGGTAAGGGGGCAGGGAGCGGGGGGGTTGAATGTGCGGCAGGGGGTTCCGGGGGGCAGTCAGGGGACAGAGAGCAGGGGGGCTTGGATAGGGGGTAGGGTCCCGGGGGGGCAATTGGGGCGGGGGGTCCCAGGAGGGAGCAGTCAGGGGACAAGGAGCTGGGGGGGTTGGATAGGTTGGGGGTTCTGAGGGGGGCAGTCAGGGGGCAGGAAGTGGGAGGGGGCCAGGCTGTTTGGGGAGGCACAGCCTTTCCTATCCAGCCCTCCATACAGTTTCGGAACCCCAATGTGGCCCTCGGGCCAAAAAGTTTGCCCACCCCGATCTACAACAAAAGAATATATGGCAATTTGATTGTGTCCTAGAGAGGATTTTAGCAACTACGCTTCTGAAGGAAGAGCCTAGAGGTATGCAGAACAGCTGGCAAGAAGTATGCTCAGTACTGAGGAATATGAACAGAATCAGAATCCAAAAACTTGCTTGAGACACCATGTTCTGTAGCTCTAAAACCAAGATGGAAAGCCTTAAGGAAAGCCAAGTTTGAAATACTGAAAAGTGTAGTATACAAAGTTTATAGAGCTATAATGAATATTCTGAATACCTTGAGGGCAAAAACATTGAAAAGCATTTATTGCCTATTAGTCTTAGTAGTGACAGATGGCTCTACCAGCTGTGTATCCATTTAGAGAGTTGGAAATAGTATATGGGGGAAAGTCCAAACATATTAGTATCTCCTTTAGAGCAAGGATAGCCCAAGTAGCTCTGTTTCCTCCTTCTAAATTTAACATTAATCAGTTACACAGCTTCTGTGTAATAAGAGTGAAGGGAGTGCCAATATATGATCATAGCATTCTCTTTTTGAGAGGAGAAAACTTGTATTTCTTCTTTTGAACGACAACGTATTCCCACTTACAGGTATTGGAGCACCTAGTGGTGCTCAGCAGTCGAACCTTCTCCTAGTAGTGTCTATGAAAGCACTCACACACATCCCTCTTTCCCTTCCCCTCAGGGTCTCCAAACGTTCTGAGGTTGAATCTGCATAAGGGGGCACAGTGCCCTCTACCACCTCAGTTCCTTCCAATCACTGTGCCAGATGGAAGTGAACCTATCCAGTCTGTTTGGATCCAAGGATTTTCTCCATTCTTACTGTCTAGCTAATTGTTTAGTATAGTTTTATTTTAGTGTTAAGTGGAGATAGTTAAACTAGTAGCTCAGCTCCAGGTTATGGCATCACCGAAGAGGAAGGAGAAGTTGGAATTCAAGAGATATGCTTTGTGCCCAGCCATCTTCGTGGCATTGAAAAACCATGCTAGGTGCCTAAGTACTTGAGAGAGGGCTACTCTCCTGAATGTTCCATCTGCTGTACTTTCACAACCAGAATGCACAAGGAGAGGCAGAACAGGTTGCAGGTGCTTCTCTTTTAAGGAGGTCCTTGAGACTAAACCCTCTAGGTGTGTATACTTGTCGGCTCCAGGATCTAAGGGATCAGTTTTGGCTCCTGTGACTTCCTCCAGAAAACTGTAGCAGCTTAAAGGTTGCAGCAAATCAGAACTCTCACCAGATCTGTTTCCAGATCCTGCTGCTCAAGCTGTCAGGTCTTTGAAGGTATCATTGATGGAGAAGGATAGACCACCCATTATCGAACTGAGAGCCATTTTGTCAGCTCCAGCTGTGTCAGTTCTGAAGAAGAAGGCAAGAGAAAAGAAAGCCACTGCTAGCAATGCCAAATATCGCACATCAGATTTGTCACATCCATCTAATTCTAGCAGGGCCTCAATGACTCCAAAACCAATGCTGGTTCCGGTTTCACCTTTGAGAACCAAAGAGGTGGATTTTAGTATTTCATCAGATCTTATGCCATGCAAGTCTTCAGCTCTGGCTTCGACTCCTGCTCTGGTTCCAGGTTCATCTTCAGATCCAATGAGGACTTTTACTTTGGAGGCTGATGTATACCATTTGGCTTCCATGCATTCCCTGAATCTAAGTGAGAAACAGAGAATCTCAAGGAAGAGACAGCTTTCACCAGTTCCAAGACTTGTGTCATCTTCATCTGAAAAAAAGAGAGCAGAGAAGATTGTCTTTCTGCTCATCCGTCTATACTTCCTTCTCCTAAGACTCCTTAGGATTGCCACAAAGAGTTTTCTCTCTATTTATTTCTGTGCACTCTCCAGGTTTGTTGCTGTCTTTGGTGCATTCTGTTGTGGATCAGTATCTAGAGGAGGATACAGTAAGAATAAAGAGACCTGTTTCTTCCCAGTTTGTGCCATCTTTTCTGGATACTGGCAGTCCTGGGCTCCATGGCCTTATTGGGAGCTGCCATAGGAATATTTCAGTCACTCTCTTTATGGATGGAGAGGTGATATTTCATTTGTAAAGGAACTGGCGACAGAAAAATCCTTGGATCCAGTTCCCCTGGATCCATCTGCATCTCAGCAAGTGCTGCCTGATATTCTGTGTGAAGAACATGATGAGGAGATAGCTCCTCTTTTTGTACAAGAGCATGCTGACACAGACCACAATCCTGGTTTGTCACTCGATGAGCATGTCGGAGTGGCTTCTGCCTCTTCCCCTTCTGAGAATGCTCTGCAGTTTCTTGACTTGGTGTCCACGTTAAATTTACATTAAGTAGCTGTGGAGGAAACCTCCAATCTGGTGTTCAGCATTCTTGGGGCAAACTCTGAGAGCAGGAAGTTGTTACCAATTCTCGATTGTGTGCTGCAGCCTGCTAAGTGTGTTTGGTTCACTTTTGCCTCCTGCCAGCCTATTTCCAAGAAAGCAGACAACTTATATCAAATATCCTTGGAGGAGTTTTTATATTTTCACATATACATTATTCCTAATTCACTGGTCATGGCTACTTCCAGTAGCAAGTTGAAGTCTAGACAAGTACATTCCACTGCTGCTGATAGAGAAGGGAAGAAGATTGATTCCCAAAGTAAAAAGGTGTTCTATTCTTCCTTTCTTGGTATTAACATGGCAAATTGTAAAGCAGTTATGGCCTGGTATCAGTTCATTTTGTGGGAAAAAATGTCATTGTACAGGATTTGATGGATGATAAGAGGAGACTGGCAAATAAGATCCTAATGAAGGGTCAAAAATGTGGCAATATGGAGGGTCAAAAATGTAGCTTCATTTGATTTCTTAGACTCTTCTGCCAGAGCACTGGCTTCTGTAGTTACTCTGAGGAGTCATGCCTGGCTTTGCTCCTCTTCTCTGGCTCTGGATGCCAGAATTAAGGTAGAAGATCTTCCCTTCAAAGGGAATGGTCTTTTCAGTGAAAAGATGGATGCGTTGCTGGAAAAACTGAAGGAGACAAGGTCAATGGCCCACTATTTCTTTTAGGAAAGATTTCTTTTTCTTCTACTCCTCCTTTCCTTTATCAGAGATGGTATCCTCAGTCTGTCTTGTCAAATCAGACATCAACAACAATACCAGTAGGCTTTCCAGAGGCAACACAAAAAGAGGTCTTTCACCCTGGTGGTGAGGGGAGGAACAAAACATAGAAAAAAATTCCCATAATGCCTGATAAAGCAGAAACACCCTCACAGACAAAGTGGAAGCAGAAGGTGTGTTGGATGCTGATGGGCTTCTTTCAGGGTGCTGATGGACAGGTGTGGAGGCCACATGCGATCTTGAGAGGAAGACAGTCAGCCCAGCCTGGACCCCCTCTGCTGGTGCTAGGATCTGGTGTTTCCCAACCAAGATGCAGACCCGACCTTTGCCAGGCAGGAGGAGGTGAAGTGCCCCAACCCACCCCTCCACAGTAAAGACAGAAGCCTGATGGTCAGCACTGGGCCTTCTCAGGGTCAGAGAGTCAAAGATGGGCCATGTCGACCTTCATGGGTTCAGACTAGGTGTATGTGGAGGGACAATGAAGGCTGGCTGACCAGGGTCATAAGGAGAAGCATGGATTGAATGGTTCTCTTTCTTTCCCAACAGCGTCCTGATAACTAGTCACTCATCTTAATACACAGGTCGATAAATGCGGCCAGGCAGGTTAGAGGAGGGGTGGGAGGAGTCTACCCACTGCCATTCCTGATGGACCAGTGATGCCTGAGCCATGTTGAGTAAGCTAGCAGTCTCTCGTTAGTGTCAATCACTAAACTCAGAGAAGAAGGCTTTCAACTGGAAGACAAGCAGAATTTCTATTGGGATGGTGAGGAGTAGACGACTTTGTCCAAGGGTTGCACCAAAGTACATGGAGCTCTTAATACCAGTGCCAGTAGGTGTTTTGGCTCCAATGTCTGTCTTGGTTCTCTTCTGGGTTCATCATCTATAGTGTCATTGATATCAATGGATGGGTTTCAAGGTCTTTGCCACAGAAGTCTGCTGTGTTGTAGGCTGTTCCTTCTCCCCAACCCTTGATGCCATGTGGGGCATGGTGGATTTTTTTCTGGAGGCTTCATGTTATTTGTCCTTATGGGGGAACACCAAGCACTGTCTGGAGTCTCTACCTCTGTGTTCAGAGCAGCCCCGCTCAATACCAGACTTCAGTGCCTAAGATGTTGGCACTGGCTTTGGTGATAATGATGTTTAGGAAGGCTTTGTTGCTGTTGCTATTGGTACTGGTGTCAGTGCAGGGTTATTTCTCAATGCCGCCTTGTCTGTTCAGTCTTTGATGTCACTTGCCTGCTGAGTGGGGTGCTGGATGAAGCTGGCTTCTCTGCCAACCGAACTCTTGAGCTTGTCTACTCATGGACCATTCCAAAAGATGGAGCTTTAGCCTCTTGTCTTGTGACTTTTTTGTTCTTGTGGATAATGACAAGTAGTCTAAGCATCTGCTCAGTATAGGAGATTCCCCAAAATAGAAGTGATACCTGCTGTGTCCATCTTTCAGAGAAATTAGTCTACCAAGTGAAGAACAGGGCTTAAAGCCCACATGTTTTGAGTTTCCATGCTAAGGAGCCCTGCACGATCATGGGCAGGGGTGTCTGACTGGTACAGTTCCATTCAGACAGATGTAAACAGTTCACAGCAGTCTGTAGAGAAGTACTTCTGAAGATTTCCTTTAGGATTTGTAGATGTTGAGTTGGACTTAAGAACTAGCAGGTCAGACACTAGCCAGGTCCTGTCTTTCTGCCATAGGTGGTACGAGGGAACTGAGGGAGGGTCACAGCTGTCCGCCTTTTATGCCCTTGTATGGGAGCATGAGGCACATGAGTGGTCCCAATGGACACTGCTATTAAAAAAAAAAACACCTCCTGGTCTCATGTGCACCTTCAGTAGGATCCATAAAGATACATACTTCAAGAACTACTATTTGTCATTTAATAACTTTCTTGAGAGCAAAGTTGGGTGTTAGTGAGCTCTTAAAAAGGCTGTCTCTGAGAATGACTAGCTCCATTGTGTATCCCTGGCAAATTAGTTCTAAGAAACACTAACCTCTGGCACAGACCAAGAGAGAATAAGATGAGTCCAACCCTACTGACAAAAGGCTAAGGGGTGGACAGATGATGAATCTTATACACAGAAAATAGATATGAGCATTTTATATTAATTGTTCCAGAAAGACAAAGAACTGGATGGGACACAGGCAGGAAGAATTTACCTCCTTGCTGGAATAAAAAGGTAACAAAAATGACTCCATTGAGGTTCATGTAATATTCAAGGTACACTGAGAAAATATTTAGCCTAAAAGGTTTTGTAATATCTGTTACTTCAATCCTATGCACCCATGTAGCCTAACAATGGACATCTATCTCCAGGATTTAAAGTCTTTTCCCAACCTGTCATCCTTTGTCTCTGCCCATAGCTCTGACTCCTGAAATCCTTCATTTATCTAGCTGCCCATTTAAAGTATTATTGACTATTTAAGCACCTAATCCCTGCACTTTGCCACTGTTCTGGTATTTACGTAACCTTTCCTAGTCTGAAATGGATAATTCATGTTGTCCACACCACACTTCAGCGGGTTTACTGCTTTTTTCCATCCGTTTCCAATGCCTTCCAGGTCTATTTGCTATGATGTTAAATAGAACAATTCCAGGGCTATATATTCACAGATTTTACAGTCAAAAGAAACCATTATGATCCTCTTAGTCTGATCTTCAACATAACACAACCCATGGAACCCAACAAAGTAATTATTGCCTCAAGCACGTAACTTCTGTTTGAGCTATACTCTATCTTCCAGAAAGTTATCCAATACTGTGTCTTGATTTAACTACTTCAAGTGTCCTATCTCCCTAGGTAGGTTGTGCCAATAAATAATTATCCTCACAGTTAAAATTTTGTATCTTATTTCTAGTCTCACAGTTTTCTGAATTTATTTCTAGTTTGTATAATCTCTCTCACTTCTCCCTGCGCTTCTCCCCATAGAAAAAGCAAAACAGTTCGGAGCTAACAATGCCTTTATTTAAGGGCCCTTGATTTCAAGTTCTTGATTTAAGTGTCCACATTAAAAAAATATCTAGACTGCTGATTTTAACTGGAACTGCAGGTTCCTATACATCACAATTATACACAACCACCATAATGTCGATTAAGGATCAGCTGGATGCTGATGTATAGATTGGGTACTCCCAAACAGATAGATGCCTTTGTGCTGCTGGGGTCCCCATAAAGCACTTGAGTAGTCTCCCACTCCAGGACTTCGACCAACCACTGCTTTGTAACACTATTGCTTCATAAGATTCTCATCTGTTTGAAACATACATCACACACATTATATGCTCAAAAATAAAAATCTACAACAAAATGCCATGTTCTACCACAGTTTGCTGGTCACTCATGGTTATCAAGTTACTGCCTCCACAGTTAAAAGACTATTTTCAGTTCCAAGTTCTGACTTTTTTTCCAGCTTCTGCTGGGCTGAAGGGGGCTCATGTGTGGTCTCTGCCCAGATGAAATTTCAGTGTGCTGGAAAGTTTCAGGTTAATCTAACAAGCCACTTATGAAGCTTTATCAAAGGACATGAGTCAACCATATCACAAAATATGAGTGTCAAGTAATCTCCAACCTTTATATTTAACTGGTGGATAAAGATGTGTGATGTACAACCAATTTGTTTGTTTTATAACAAGATAAATGTTGTGAAAGGTTTGCTTAAATATCTAGGGCTGTGTCTATACTAATACTTTGCGTGAAATCTCTCACCAACACAATATCACTGGTGACAGTAATATGGAAAACACTGAAGTAGGCAGGTCACAGACATTTTTACCAGTATTTACTCCTACATGCCTAGAGGACACATTAGTAAAAATGCCTGTGCTCTATTAACACTACCACTTCCACCAGTGTCACCTCTGAAAGTGATACACTGGTGTGGGAGAGACCTCAAAAATACAAAAGCAGCTTTGCCTCTCCTGGAATTGACACCTCCTCATCTATTATTGGGAATGGACTACATCCATCCTGATTGAATTGGCTTGTCAGCACTGGTTCTCCACTTGTGAGGTAACTCCCTTCTCTCCATGTGTCAGTATAATAATGCCTGCATCTGTAATTTTCACTCCATGCATCTGAAGAAGTAGTTTTTTACCCACGAAAGCTTATGTCCAAATAAATCCGTTCGTCTTTAAGGTGCCACCGGACTTCTTGTTGTTTTTGTGGATACAGACTAACACGGCTACCCCCGATACTAGAGAATACAAGGTTTAGCAATGCAGTTACAAGAGTTGCTTGCTAGAGCTTTCCTGAGATGAAGGCTGCTCTTGCACACCTCATGATTATTGGATACTTAGCAGATAATTGGTATATAACTGCGATGGAACGGGAGTGGGCAGCCCAGTGTAAGCTCTCTTTTTTGGGCCCCTGTGCACTTATTCTCAGTCCTTTAATGCAGGTATAGACTTGTGTGAATTAACACTACAGTATGTTTTGACTCACTCACGGACTTTGAGGATAAACAACTTTCCAGAGGTCTCATTTAAAGCAATGTGCATGCTGTATCAAGTAAAGGTCATAATATCATTATGTTTTCTGTTTTTATCACTATCAAGTTTCTGCTCACCACTCTTCATGGGAAGAGCCTGGAACTGAAAGCTGTACACACAGTTGTGAGAAGGAGAGACGTGTGTACACTGCTCCAGAGCAAGCACTGTGAGTCTGATCTAAACTATGGAGATATGACTTTTGACAGCCTTTCATTATCAGATCAGGGTTTTTCATAATAATTCCACATTTATATAGCTTTTCATCCACAAATCTCGAAGTGTTTTACAAACAAATGAAGCCTCAACAATACTATGAAGTACACCATATTATACCCGTTTACAGGTAGACAACAAAAACACAGGCTCAAGGTCACAGAGCAAGTCACTGAGTTAGTGATGGATCCTGGAATAGAGTTCAGAAGTAACAAACCCCAGTCCTCTTGCTATAACCACCAGATCTTATCAATCCTGCAGGTTGCTACAAATTCTGATTAACATACTACCAAAGTCTGACATGGTATTGTTCCTGTAGCAGCAAACTATATGAAACTCCCATAGGAACAGCCTACATGAGTAAACACTCATCTGTGTGCAAATTTATTTATGCTCTTGTACATTTCAACAAGTGAGAAAATCAAGCCCTCTGAGTTGGACAGGTATGCTACCTTTAAAAAAACTAAACTAGCTCCCGGCTACAGAAAGAGGATGAAGAGACATAGTTAGTTAGGTGACTAACTTAGATCCAGTCTAAACTACAAATACAATCACGTACCCCTAAAACATTTCAAATGGAGCTGCAGACTCCTTTGGAAATCTTAGACAGTCTGCAGACCTCCAAGAGTCCACGGACCGCAGTTCTATGATAACGACAACCTTTCGTGGACTCCTTAGACATAGTCTGCATACCTCCAGGAGTCCGCGGATAACAGGTTGAAAACCAGTGGAGTAGAAGAAAGAGACATTAAGGATAATACTATTTTTTCATTGTAATGACATTCCTTGTTAAGTGCAAGAATAATACGATTTTCTGTGAGACCCCATACTCTCTCTGAGCTATTAAAAATGGCTAGGTGGAAACACTCATTGCAAGGACAGGTATGTGAGTCCGCACTGCTTAGCTGCCACGGAGATTCACATGTGGGCAGAAACGAGAGTGAAAGAGAGAGAGAATGAATATATGTGTGATATTTCACATTAATCAGGCAGCAACTTTCAATGCTGAGGTTGCCCTTGAGACGTGGGTATGTTGCACAGGCAGTGATAATTCAATGCTGTGACTGCCATAATATCATATGCACAAGGAGGGGAAAGTGTTCTGGCTGCTAGTGAAGGAAAGTCCGTAAAAAATAAGAATGAAAAATTCCTAAAGAAGTGAAAGCATTTCCTGAGATTCTAAGAACTTCTGTAAGTATGGAGAAATATAAAGGTGTTCTATTCACATAAATCTTCATAGGTAAAGCCAAGACTATTAAAGCAAAAAGCTGTTAGACTTATGAAAATGAGAACTGCTAACTCCAGCCCATTTAAACAAACTTTGTCAAATTAGAGAGGAAACATAGTCTAGTGATTAAAACAGAGACATGGGAATCAAGAGAAGTGGGATCTATTCCTGACTGCCATAAGATCCAGTGCGACCAAGGGCAAGTCATTTAACTTATCGTGCCTTTGTACATAGGGATATTACTACTTACCTAGTTTACAGGGTGGTTGTAAGGATTCATTAACATTTATAAAGCACTCTGAGATCCTGAGATGGAAGGCACTATTAGAACGCAGTTGTTATTATTTGTTACGAAATAGCAAGAGGCAGTTACCAAAATCCCATATCTTTTACTAAGAATAAGATGATTGCAGAGACACTACACTTTTTCAAACAAGCAATTCAAGGAGCTACACAGGCCACAAAATTAAGGAAATAGTGTAACACTTGGGAAATGTAGGGATTCTGCTATCCCCAAATGCCCAACAGATACACTTGCAAACATCTCTTGGGCAAGACAAGTGAAACTGTTGGTCCTGAACAAACTTGCTTTATGGATTTATGGCAGATTCCTAGTTAAAGGCTCATCCATAGTGGGAGACCATGTGCTGGTTACATTTTTGCCATTCCTCTCGTGGTATGGAATGAATAAATCACAGGGCCGAGGTCAAAACAGCCAGCCCATAAAGTAATTCATGGATCCGTCTGTACTGTCCCCCAGGACTATGTAGTTTATTACTGTAAACCTCAGAACAAGATACAATTTCCTGTCTCAAGGAGCAGCCTTTAAATCAGGACACCTGGACAGCCCTGGAACTGCTTAAAGAAACAATAGGTCTCAGCCCCACCATTGCCTCTTGTTGCTGGCCTGCATTTGCCCCAGGACTGTTGCATTTAACACTAAATACCAGCTTCAGAAATGACCTGGTTCTGCAGCAAATTATTGTGGTGACAAGACAGTGGAGTGAACTTACTGTATAACTCTCATCCCCATCCCCAGTTCCCCACTCAAGAAATAAATATTCACCATGTGTTATTTTTCTTTCCCTTTTTAGTTCTTTCTGTGTCATAACAAATTTATTTTCATTAAAATGTTCAGAAAACAGAGGAATCCAAGGCTTAGGGCATGTCTACATTACAAATTTAAGACGACCTATATTAGGTCAACTTGCAGCCATCGCAGTAATTACTGTGGTGTTTCACTTCCACGCTACCCTCCTTTGGTTGGTGGTGCACATCCTCACCAGGAGCTCTTCCACCGCCCTAAGAGTAAGTGTACGGAGCTATGAGCACAGGTTCTCAGCTCTGCTCACAGCTCGCTGCCGGGAGACCAGTTGCCCCATGGGTTCCCTGCCAGCTGCCCTCCATTCTCTGCTTCCCACTGAAAGCCTGGCTGCCCCATCTCTTGGTTCCCTGCTCCCTCCTGGGAGCACATCAACCCCTGTGGCTCTCGGCTCCACACTTCCCACCAGAAGTGGGGCAGCTGCCCAGAATCTCACCTCCCTGCTCCCCCCTGGGAGTGGGGCAGCTGCCTGGCTGAGAGCAGCCAACCGGGAACCCGGTGGGGGCACTCTGGCTTGGAGCGGGAAGCCCGAGCAGCAGCCTGCTGGGAGTGTGGAGGACTTTGTCAATTTCAGGGCCGCCGCATGAAACTGACAAAAAAGATAGCCAATAGCCAATGTAAGTAACGCAGTGTCTACATGGACCCTGAGTTGCCCTAACTGCACCAACATAAGCCCTACGCCTCTTGTGGAGGTGGAGTTATGTTGGTGTAATAGGGCACTTACATAGGCGGAAGAAAGGCTGTAGTGTGTACACAGACATAGTTAGGTCGACATAAGCTGCCTTATGTCGACCTAACTGTGAAGTGTAGCCCAGGGTTAAGTCACTCATTTGTTTTTCTAATAACGAGCAGGTTAGCAGAATATTTGCTGGAGCATTTTGCACATCTAGAGAACTTGCTGTGCAGCCTGGGTTATAATGTGGATGTTATGAATGTTATAAAGGTCACATGGGTACAAGCCTTTGATTTGTAACAGCGTTATACTTTTGTTTTTTGGCATTTGGAAATAAAAACAAACAGTAACAGAGTTTATAGTGTTGCTAGACTCCTGAATGCTCTCATATTTAGCTCAGAGTAATATGGCTCTAAAGCCATGTTATAAGTTTTCAGGCAAATAAATCAATTTGAGCCAAGAAACAAAGGAATAAACACCTCCTACTGTAAACACTAGATCCCTCTAAGACCAAATCAGACTGTGAAGAACTTCAAAAAGAACTCACAAAACTAAGTGACTAGGCAACAAAATGGCAAATGAAATTTAATGTGGATAAATGTAAAGCAATGCACAGTGGAAAAAATAACCCCAATTATACATACAATATGATGGGGGCTAATTTAGCTACCACCAATCAGGAAAAAGATCTTGGAGTCATCGTGGATAGTTCTCTGAAGTCATCCACACAGTGTGCTTCGGCAGTCAAAATAGCAAACAGGATGTTAGGAATCATTAAAAAAGGGATAAAGAATAAGATGGAGAATTATTGCCCTTATATAAATTCATGATATGCCCACATTTTGAATACTGCATACAGATGTGGTCCCCTCATCTCAAAAAAGATATACGGGCATTAGAAAAGGTTCAGAAAAGGGCAACTAAAATGATTAGGGGTTTGGAATGGGTCCCATATGAGGAGAGATTAAAGAGGCTAGGACTTTTCAGCTTGGAAAAGAGGAGACTAAGGGGCGATATGATAGAGGTATATAAAATCATGAGTGGTGTGGAGAAAGTGAATAAGGAAAAGTTTTTTACTTGTTCCCATAATATAAGAACTAGGAGCCACCAAATGAAATTAATGGACAGAAGGTTTAAAACAAATAAAAGGAAGTTCTTCTTCACACAACCAGTGGAACTCCTTGCCTGAGGAGGTTAAGTCAAGTCTAGGACTAGAACAGGGTTTAAAAGAGAACTGGATACATTCATGGAGGTTAAGTCCCTTAATGGCTATTAGCCAGGATGGGTAAGGAATGGTGTCCCTAGCCTCTGTTTGTCAGAGGGTGGAAATGGATGGCAGGAGAGAGATCACTTGATCATTACCTGTTAGGTTCACTCCCTCTGGGGCACCTGGCATTAGCCACTGTTGGCAGACAGTATACTGGGCTGGATGGACCTTTGGTCTGACCCAGTATGTCCTTTCTTATGTTCTTATGTTATGTTCTCGCCCTCTATTCACTCAAATTTCACAGTTCTTTTGGGCAGGAGTTACCAGTCTTCCTTTGTGGGTATATGGCAGTCTCCCAGTTAAGGGCTAACCATGTGCTGGTTGCATTTTTGGCATTCCCTCAAGGAACCACAGCGATTTATTTCAAAGAAAGGCCTCTTGTACTCATGCTATCCCTGGCCACTAGAGATGGACAAAATGAAAATCTACTCTGCTTCCTTCAAACCTATGGCTGATGTTATGATACAGGTATGACACGCTCAACTATCAGTGAGCATGTCATTCAAATAAATCTTTTTTGTGTGCAATATTACAATCATTTAAATGTCAGACGTTTTACTTATTTCTGGTAAGACTTATTTGTTTGCAGAGATTTTCTTACACACTACACACATACACAATGTACCCGTTTTGAACGTAAGCACCTCACGAGACTGCTTTCCGCACACTGTCAGTTTTGTTAATGCTGTGGAGAGTCGAGTTGGGAGGCTTAATCAAACCTTCATTCTGAAAAATGCATCCTTTTGTAATAAGAAAAAAGTTTGGAAACAGTCATCAAATCCATCTACATATGAAAATGAAAATACAGGTGTAAGTACGTCGTCTGCAACAAAAAGTTCTAGTAATAATGGATAGACTTCTGCCATGTTGACCTCCTCTGAACCACCTACTAAAGAGAAAAACTGTGGATGAGGCAGTATAGTGATGCTTTTTGAAATATGGTTTAATCAATTTTGCTAATGTAAAGCAAGATCCAAAGCCCCAGTGTGTTATTTGCAGTGAGGTGCTTGCAAATGAGAGTTTAAAACCGTCAGAGTTAAAAAAAAAAATGGGGAACTCGTTGATAAGCCTCTTTAATATTTTTAAAGGAAGCAATGAGAATTAAAGTTATCAGTGCAAGTTCTTAGTTGGCCAACTACTTTGAATGATAAGCCACAACTGGCATCATATTTGATTGCAGACTGTATGACAAGGGAAAATTGCCCATCCAGTTGCCGAAAAACTTATTCTTTCAGCATCTTTGGATATGGTGCATACAATTTTCAATGAGTGTCTGATGAAAAATTGAGAAGTATTCCTCTCGGCAATAACACAATGTCTTGGTGAATACATGATATCGCTGAGCATTTGGAAGCCCAGCTTATTACTCGGTTACAGTCAGCTCGGGATTTTGCTATCAAATTTGACGAGAGTATTGATATTTCAAATTGTGCAACACTCTTAGTTTATGTGAAGTATGTATGGCAAGCTGACTTTATGGAAGATTTGCTATGTTGTCTGACTTCACCAACAAATACAACAGGAGCACAGATATTCAAAGCACTGCATGACTGTGTAGTTGGAAAATACAAATTGGACTGGGATAATTGCAATGGAATTACAAGAGGTGATGCAGCAAATATGACAGGTAGAAATAGCGGAGTTGTGAAAAAATATCAAAGGCAGCTGGTAATGATGTTGTTTGGAACACTGTTTCATTCACCGTGAAGCTTTGGTGTCCTCCAAGGGTATTTCCCCATATCTTATGGCAGTACTGTAGGAAGCAGGGAAACTGTTAATTTAATTAAAGGAAGCTCATTGAACAGCATGCTTTTTGAAGCGTTATGCTCAGAAATGGGAGAGGAGAATACTCATTTACTGTTTGACACTGAAGTATGGTAGCTATCACGGAGTGCTTACAAGGGTGTACAAACTCAAGAATGAGATTCACATTTTTATGGTAAAGAAACAGTCTAACTTGGCAAATGTGTTTGATGATGACATTTGGTTAATAATGTTTTCATATCTAGCTGACATTTTCTCAATTTTTAACAAACTGATTTTGAAGTTACAAGGAAGAGGCAAGGATTTATTTTGACACTGTGAACAGATACAAGCATTACAAAAGTCATTAGCTCTGTTGCAAGCCTGACTGAAACTGAGCTACTTCATGGTCCCAACACTGTTACAACACACTGAGTGAACACAGTATCAGTGAAGAAAAGGTGAATGAAATGAGAAGTGTCATACAGTCACATCTTGCTGCTCTGCTTGACAAATTTGAGTCACTACTTCCCTGCAGAGGAGTATGAAAATCTAGAAGAAAAGTGTTGGATGAAAGATCTTTTTGCTTTCAAAAATCCTGACTCAATAATGGAGCTAAACTTGATGCCTAAGCAAGAAAAAGAGCTCCTACAACTCACCTGTGCTAGAACACTCAAAACATGCCACAAGTCATTACATTTGTCATTGTTTTAGATAAGGGTTTTCAAAGAATATCTACTGTTAAATCAGATTAGTATTCTGTTGTTGCTACAGTTCACAACAACCTTTGTGTGTGAACTGGGATTTTTAACTTTGAGAAGTTAAAAACAAAAGAAAGAAACTAACTCAACAGCACACCTGATATGCAGGTAGTGCTTTCATCTTGTGATCCAGATTGGAATGAGATCATGAAAAACAGGCAGGCCCACCCGTCAAATTAAGTAAGTGAAACTCAAACTGATAGTCCTTTTTTACTGTATTTATTTTGTATTTAAAAGTGTTTTACAATTAATGCTGATGTCTAATTTTAGTTATTACTTTAAGTGAAGTGGTTAAAGCTAGCATGTATTGATTGCCCTTTATTGTGATTTTATGAAAACTCTAGTCAGAAGATATTACTGTTTTGGGTTGTTTTTCTTCCACTAGGTTGCGAGAAAAAAAGTTTGAAAACCACTGCTTTAGAAGGCTCAATTAACCAAAGGAAGAAAGGACAAATTGATCTTTCTTTAGAGTTTTCTTTTTCTTTCCAAGAATTGTAATAAAAATGACATGTGTCTATTCTAACAGAAAGTAGCAAAGCCACACATTTTAACAAATAGTACTATGATAATTTCTGATTTTTGTTGTTAGAAAAATAAAAACCAAATAGTCAGAAAACATGAAGGGTGAAATTCTGTCTGCATTGAAATCACTGGCAAAACTCCTACTGACTTCAGGGAGACCAAGATTCCATCTGAAGACTGTATAAGGAGAGCAACATTTTTAAAAAAAATGAAATTATTAAACTATTCACTAAGAATCACCTGTGAAAGGAATTGTCAACATTCCAACAATTTATAAAAAATTACACACAAAAATAACAGAAAGAGCATTATTAAGGTTGCAGTCAAGCACTCAAAAATTATGAAATGGAAGAATAAAAGTTGTTTGTGCAACCTTAATTCGGCTCTCTTGTGCGTATCCATTATGGTACAGTCTTTAATTACGTGAACACAACTGTTTTTTTCCTCTTTAAAAACATCCTTTTCTAGATGTAGCAAACTAAGCCACTATGAGAATGGAGTATCTTTAACTGCTTAACAAGTGATCCATTAGTCAAACTAAGAATCAGCACCAACAAACTCTCAGAAATATCCTACCTAATCCTTTGCTTGAGGGATGTTAGACATGACATACAATAGTGCCTCGAGGGTGGAGTGGGAGGGAAAGGTTGGAGCCTTGTCTGGAAAGCAGACTACCTACCTTTCTTTCTCTCTCCCACACTCTTACAAGAAAATGTTTTAACATTAATGTTAACATATGTTTAACAAAACCCTAACTCTTCAATATGACATTACAAAAAGAAGAGAAATAACAGGAAATATTATTTTCTCATTTCTACAAGTGAGAAATATCCCCCCAGCCTCCCTCTGATGGATCTCAACCAGTGGTGGGCAACCTGCAGCCCGTCAGGGTAATCCGCTGGTGAGCAGTAAGACAGTTTGTTTACATTGACCATCCGCCGGCACGGCCGCCCGCAGCTCCCAGCACGTCCCTGCGGCCCATGCTGCTTCCCGCAGCTCCCATTGGCTGGGAACAGTAAATTGCAGCCACTGGGAGCTGCAGGCGGCCGTGCCTGCGGATGGTCAATGTAAACAAACTGTCTCGCAGCCCACCAGCGGATTACCCGGATGGGCCCACCACCGATCTAGACTATAGTCTCCTATTAAAATTTAACAACTTCAGACCTGTGTAAATCATGGCGTCCACTCAACGTGCTTTGATCTTGGAACTCAGGTATGTAACAACAGAAAGGATATCAGTCAGCGTTTCCATGAAAGGCTAAATAGCATTCTAAGTTTGCCAGTTCTTTCAAGGTGATACTTTTCAGGCTGCAGCCAAGAGCCAAGTGGACTGGAGTTTTTTTTCTCCCAAGGCTAGTTTGTCCTACTAAACATTTACCCTTGGTGTAATATGGTAACTGAAGTTTACCACAAACCATAGCAAGGGGATTAACACTGCTAACTTTCATGTGGTTCCAGAGCTACTGCTATGTTCCTCAGAGAGATCAACGCCTTCTCGTCTCACTGCAAAGAGAACAGTGTATTCAAAGATGTATGAAAGCCCCTCTTCCCCATTGAGACACTGACAGAGGTCAGTGCATGCTCAAAGCAGAGTCATGCTGAGGGAAGAAAAGCAATAACAGCCTGACTGGAACAGACCATTTCTTCACAGAAAAGTCAGCCATTCACATTTTCTGTCTTGCACACCTCACTGTGGAAAGACTTTGAGGTAGTTCATTTAAAAAGAGAGTTAGGAATCTACTTTTAAAAAAGAAATAAAAAACATGGGCTAAAACTAAATATAATCTATTCTCGCATATCTGAAAATTTCACGAAGAGTAATGCCCAAGACAACTCTCCATTGCCAGGTCTAAACTAGGAAAAGGGTTTTTTTTGTTTTGGTTTTAAACAAGATCGTTATCTCGTAAAATATTAATGTAGACAAGGCAAGTAGTAGTTTTACCTTGATGTAGCTGGCCAGGATGAACCTAAACCTACCACTTCCCTTTCCTACACTAGGATTTTACAACAAGAAAGCTAACTCATATTAGCTTTCTCACTCTAAAGAAGCCCAGCTTTTTTCCTAGTGTAGGCCCAAGAAACAGTGGAAGAGTGCTGCCTAAAGGGGAAATTTCAGCCCAAGCTTCCCACAATGAGAAGTGATATAACAAATGAAACTAAAGCAGTAAAGCCTGGAGGAAAATAGGAGAGACGTGTGTATGAAGAGGGTAATTGGTGAGAAGAAACAGATTCCCAGAGACAGGTTAGAAAGGGCAGCATATGATTGAGAGACCATAGAAGGTTAGTGGGAATCCAATTTCCTCTTTACAAAGAAGTATGCAGCAAATGTTTGATGGGCAATGAACCACCACACAAGAGATCTGGCAATCTGCCTCCAAGAAGGGCACAGAAAGAAGTTATTACTGATCTCAGTTTATATCCTACATTTGGCTTTCTACATAAAGCACCAACAATCTTCATATTTGCACCTCAGGAGACCTTACAGTCCTGAAATAACTGATTTCAGTCCAACAAGCTATAAGTGCACAGATCCAAACAAGTCCTGCTGATCCAGGGTCTGAGTGTCTCCCCTAATCCTACACATCACTAATTTAGTAAAGACAGTGAGAATCCTTCCAGAATCAGTGTAAGTGGAAAAGGAACGTCCATGTCAGTCAGTCACTTTTTTGGGGAGTAGTTGAAGAAGAAGGGGGCTTTGAGTGCAGTTTGGTTACACAGCTTGTTTGCACAGGGCTGTGCTGACCTCATGGTAACTATTCATAAGAGATCCCCAGAAGAGTTGTAAAGTCTGCCTTAAGCCCAGGTGCTATAATTGCTGTCTGTCAAAACAGCGCTGTTTTCTTAGCAAACATTTCAGAGCGCCCAGTGCTAGGTTGATTAGTTTGGGGGGTCGGGGGGGGGTTTGAAGAGAGGACTGTGTGGATGGTGAATGAGGGACAGAATAAGACTGATGACCTGTAGACGTAGAGATTTTATTTCATTACAACACTCGAGAGAGTCTTTAATTCTCCAATTTAGAGAGAATTCGTGCCCTTTGAAGGAGAATGAAGCAGGCAACAGGAAGTAATTGTTACCAATACCATATATGTTCCCAACACAAGAAACGTGAAGTAGTTCAGGAACCAAAACCAAACTGAATTTATCAGTAAAATGATTGGTCTTGCTGCACCCAGAGCATGGAGTTCACACAGTGAGGCAATTCCCCATATTGTAGAGAGGAAGACTCTCTTTCACCATGTTCTTCATTCAATGCTATAGAGGAGTTAATCTCTTCGGTGGAATTTCAGAGGCTTTTCCTATCTTGTGGCAAAGCACAACTGCTCTGGGGACCTCCATTTGATGCAGAATTTGTCTCCAATCTAATCTGTTACGTGTTTGTAATGTGGAAAGAGAGCTCTGGTTCCCTCAGGTGCTGGCAGCAATACTGGCCACACAGACTCTGTTCAAACCACAAAATCAGATCAGCTAGAAGATTTTTTAAACATGCTGAGCCTGTGCAGGTTCCAGACACCTGAGCATGTGAACTCTAGAAAAAGTACTTCTTGCACAAATGCTGACGTAAAAACTTAAGGACTCAGGAGGAGACAATATAGGAAGTCAGCACTCAGGAAAAAGGAAGGAAATTAGAACAGAGCAAGACTTCAGCCATCTTGCAATTAAAGAAACTCTTTACAGACCCTTAAAGTGGCAGAAGGCAGGAGCTGTACATTTAGTCTGTGACTTACAACTTCCTACTTTCACAGCATGGTTAGGAAAGGCAATGCAGATGGAATTCATCTACAGCCATATTAGTTCCTTACAAACCTCCTTAGCAAAGACCTGCTGAAGCAGGTTCACAATAGCTTTCCCTGTGTATTGTCTGCACTTCTGTGCTTTCCATCAGAAGGCGCAGCTCCTGAACATCCACGGTATTCAAGTGGCACTATTCATACTGCTCAGGTTACTGCTGCATCAACAATTACTTGAAGTCCTATGGTTTTAAGGGTTTGGAATTTGGTTGTAAAAATTCACTCCAGGCTGAAACGTAGTGCATGAATGCTTAGCCCCCTCCTGACTCTCCCAGCCAGTTTTTCATATCATGGCTTTTTAAAAAAGCATACAAAAGGTTGACCCCTTTGCTTTTCTATAACTCAAAATGGCTTCAATTATAATTACCACCTTTGGCAAATGATAATTGTGGAATATCAGAATACATACCAACATCTTTGCATTAAAAAATATCTAAAATAGTTTCAGTTGAATCCAGTTTGCAGCAGGTTTCCACTGGAGTGTACACACCCTAATTACATTAATACTTGATAGATCTGGATGACTCCAAGGGGCTATGCCATCTCTTGGGTAAATGATACCTCTCCAATCCCATTTAATTATACTTAAAGAACTGCCCAACAATGTAGAAGAACTGGTCAATCCAGGCTTATCCCATGGTCAGCAGAGTAAATAATATGCATTTTATAAATGTAAGAAAAAAAGAGAAAAAGATAAAACCCTTTGTTTAAACAAAACATTAAAGTTGTAACTCAGATCAATAAAAATTAAAATAACAGAATAATGTGACTAAACAATTTCTCTGCCTTCAGTGGTATAAGAGAAATGGAGCCATCAGATGTTTCTTTCACTTCTCTGTTTTTTTCAAGGGTGTGGGATATTTTGTTACTAATTTCTTAAAAATGAATTGTGTGTGAAAAGAACTGGATTAACAGCATTGGTGACTGAAATCCTCTGTTTATACTCTGTGGCAGTGCAAAATATTCCACACCTACCCACCAACAAACTTAAATCCTATTCTGGATGAACAATTTGTAGTCTGAGAGGAAAGTTCAAACTCCGCAGCTCAGTTCTGTCATTGTTCTCTTGATTCACACACTCACTCTGAAGGTATAATACCCCATTCATCCCTAAGCCAAGACCTTGCGCCAGCTAAGAAGAATTACTGGAGTTCAAGTAACCACAATCTTGGGATGCAAATGCATACTTCACACCAAGCCAGGAACCAGAAAGCTCTCACCATTTGGGGGGCCACAAAGACCCTGCTTTGAATAATAGAACACTCTCTGGGAAGATACATTAGGAAACTTTGTCTCCTACAGACCCCTTAGTTCCTTCCATCCTCTCAGAAGCTAATGCAGATTCTGAAGAAGGAAGATGGAATGTGAGGTGTGTGTATATACACACACACACACACACACACACACACACACACACACACACAGATAATCTCCTTGGAGAACTCAAATTATGCAAGTAACAAATCTCCAAGGAGATGGGAACAATGAGGATATTTAAACAATGATTGCTTTTCCAAACTGAACATCAGATCTCAATGAAGAGAGTAATGTTGAATAAAGATGTGTACTGACCTGCAAGCAGTAGCTCTACTTGTTTCTACAAGTAGACATTTCAAGAAGCTGCTTGGAACTGGTAGAATGTGCACTGATACCATTAAGGACTGGCATTATCTGCTAACAAGTCTTAACCTAATTTGAAATGTGCTGGGAGGAGACAGTCTGTTCTCTATCGGTGTAAACACAAATAATCTGGGGTATTTACAAAATGGTTTTATGCCATTATGATTATCTCTAAGGGTCTTTTTTGTATTTTAAATGTGTAACCTAGCCTCCCCTGGAAAAGAATATAGTTTGGGAAAGAAAACTGGCAAACAGATTGATTCAGATAAAATTAGTGACCATTTTATGAATACATTTGGGGTGAGAATGCAGTATCCCCTTGTGTTTATGGGAGATTAAGGAAGATCAGCTATTGAAGCGAGGGATGGAAACGGCCCAGAGACAGAACCCCCTATTACACGGGTTCATCAAATCTGTTCCGATGTTGGACTCTCAGGCCATCAAGCCCTTGCGGCCGTGCAGGAAAGGACCAAATGGCGAATGATCACTATGGCCGACTGCTTGGCTAAGCGTTGAAGAAGAAGCCATTAAATCCTGGATAGCACTAACTCTCCTGGCTGATGCTATTGCCACAAAGAATGCATATTTCAGGGATAGCTAATGGAGGAATTGGTCTTTTAGAGGTACAAACAGCGTGTCATTAGTTTTGCTAGAAGGCCTAATAAAAAGGCATCTGCCAGGGAACTGGAACTTTGTCCTTTTTCCAGGATTGGAGTTCTCCCATATTGCAAACAGATCTATTTTTGTTGTTCCCTATCTATGGAAGTATTCTGGAATACCAAATTTATCTGGACTATAACTTACCTAAAAACCTATTAAAACTATAAACTATTCCTAACAAAAATAGCTGACAAAGTAAAAGAAGGACAACAGGGAGTTCTGGCTTGCTGTTTCAGTGTCTGGCAAACAATTAACAGTTCTGGGGGCCATGACTCCCTACAACACCTCACATACAGTGCTCAGTCTGTGGGAACCTCACAGGTCTAAGCTTTCTAGGGAGTTCCAGACATGATGTGGAGTCTGTATGCAGATCCCTAAACTGGGGATCTTTAATTATTAAATTAATAATTTTTAATAATTAATAATTTTAATTTAATAATTATTACTAAAAATTAAGGAAATTCCCTTGTTTTTTGTTAGTCACTGTTACCATCAGATGTTATTTTAGTGTTTATTTCTTTGATACTGCACATATAACCTTTATAATCTGGCTATTAAATATGCCTGTATCAGATGCTGCCATCTCTTGCAGGAAGAGGCATAAAGATTGTTCTCTTTACACAAACAGCAGAAAATAGTTTCACATTTAAGAACAGGTAAGAAACAGGCTGACTTTGCACACTTTCCATGCACGTTTCCTCTGTACCTCATAGCAGAGTTTAAGCTTGAAAGTTAGCTCTCTACAGTGCTTAAAAGAAATGTATCAGCTCTAATGAATTCCCATTGGAAATATTCTGTTCCCCAGAGTTCTCTTCTGGATTAGACTTTGTTTTACTGACTAATTCCTATGGATTAGGACCTCCAAGTTCCCCGCTGCATTTTAAACCATAGTGACCACAATTGTATAGCATATGCTGTCCCCACCCTGCTCCAAAAAGGTCACAAGCATATTATGAAATACCACAAACGTGGGTTTGGAATGCTGCAATCTAGCAAACCAAACACCGATAAAAGCCAGAGCCAATGCCACTAAAGAAACAAAAGACTGAAGTGTAGTCAAATTATGAATCAGCCTGGCTAACTTTCCAAACACACAACCAGAGGGCATTTGGTTAGTAAGGAGAGGATATACTATACAGCAACTGCAACTAGAAAGGTGTGACTCAGTTACTCAATAAAAAAGGGAATCCAGCTATACAAAGAAGGAACAGGATTGAGACAAGGGAAAGAAGCACTAATGAAAAAGTATCAACTATGATTATGAAACTGTATACAGTAATCAATCACTATAATTGCTTGAGATATCATCATACCCAACTTCAGAAATTGGTGGTACAACATCATGGCTAAGATTTAAAATTTGTTAGGGTTCTAATTAAATTATAGGTTGTTGAATATTTTCCAGCTGATGGCCAAATTGGCAACTCAAATGAAGCCCAAGGATGACACTCAATTTGAACAAAACAGCTGTTTTAACACAGTAGTGTCGCCTGCAGAGATTATGGTTGTCAGCATGCAATACAGCAACTTGATCCACGTGGAAGGCTTATCAGATCAAGACAGTGTCATGCTGGGACCTGTAATCCCTGTGAACTGCAACTTTGTACGGAACAGAGAAGTTACAGGCTACTTTTTATGGGGCACTCTTTGGACATCCTGGACCTAAACCCACGTGCCAATTTATGAAGGCCTGCACAGGATAAATGAATCAAATACCAATGGTCTATGACAGTGGTCATCAACCAATTGATCGTGATCTCCAGCGGCTCCCTGCCTACCCTGACCCCATACTGCTCCCGGAAGTGGCCACTGCAGCCCCGCGGGAAGGCATCTCCCTCTGCATGCTGCTCCTGCCTGCACGCAGTGGTCCCGCAGCTCCCATTGGTCAGGAGAGCTGCGGGGGTGGTGCTTGCAGAGAGGGGCAAGCGCGCAGAGCCACATGCCCCTTGCCCCCCAACCCCAGGGCTGCAGGGGCACGTTGGCCACTTCCGGGAGCGGTGTGGGACTGGGGTAGGCAGGGAGCCTGCCTTAGCCTTGCTGCCGACCAGGAGCCACTGGAGGTAAGTGCTGCCCAGTGGGAGGCTGCATCCCAATCCCCAACTCTGAGCCCCCTTCTGCACCCCAACCCTCTGTGATAATCTAGTCTGACCTCCTGCATAACAAAGGCCATTTGAACTTCAAAAACAGACTCCAACAATAGACTGCTGAATTGGAATTAATTTGCAAACTGGATACAATTAACTTAGGCTTGAATAAAGACTGGGAGTAGATGGGTCATTACAGAAAGTAAAACTATTTCCCCTTGTTTATTCCCCCCCACCCCACAGTTCCTCACACGTTCTTGTCAACTGTTGGAAATGGCCCACCTTGATTATCACTACAAAAGGTCCCCACCTTCCCCCCCGCTGGTAATAGCTCACCTGACCTGATCACTCTTGTTACAGTCTGTATGGTAACACCCATTGTTTCATGTTCTCTGTGTATATAAAATCTCCCCACTTTATTTTCCACTGCATGCATCCAATGAAGTGAGCTGTAGCTCACGAAAGCTTATGCTTTAAATAAATTTGTTAGTCTCTAAGGTGCCACAAGTGCTCCTTTTCTTATTACCATGCCAATTATTGTAATATCAAGTATGAGTGGAGAGTATCAGATCTGAGCATTGTCCAGATAAAATTCGATGTAAAATTCAGGTTCACAAAAAGCTTATCAGTGGAGATGGAATATCTTCAAAACACTTCAGATTCTTAACTAGCACATCAATGAAAATTCCTTTGTATTCTTGACTTTTTTCCTGGTTGAACTTAGGGTATCCAAAGTGCAGTATACAGAAATTTGAAATGTTGCTCATAGCTTCCATAGTTTAAAATGATGTTAAAAGAGAGCAAATCTATGACTGGGCCCAAGTGTGAGTTCATCAGCTGTTGCAGAGTCTCAGATTTTATTTACTCTCATATTCTGAAACTTCAGTAAGCGGAGGGACCTTTGCGATACTCTTTCCCACAACATATTCTAAAGAGATCTTCTTTTAAATAAAGCACTCATTACTTTTTGCATAAAAAAATAAACAGTAGCAAACAGGAGATGAAGGGGGAAGTTCACCATGCAAAAACTGAGATATCTCCTTGCTTCAGCCACAAGACGATAAAAGAGATTGGTTGAGACTTTTACGAGTTCTGACGGCCAATTCCACTGCTGCTGGCTGGCTGGCTCATAGGACTTAAATATCTCCTTCTCAAGTTTTATAACTTACTCCCCTCAGGAGTTGTTAAGCTATTTTCCAGAGTCTCCTTAGAAGGGAAACCATTCACTCTGGAAATGCAGGGCTAATGTGCTGCTCCCTTACTCTGGAGGCTCTGGCTTTGGCTGAGCTTCCATTATTCCCTATCAGACAGAATAAGAGTGAAGTTGATTTCTGTGAGTCAACAACTCTAATCAATCACACTTTAAATATCAGGATGCCACGTACCAGACTTTGCTCACAAACATAACTAAAGGCAGGCTCTTATTTCCTGAAATTAATGGAAAAACCTCAGATAAATCAAAATAATACTGCAACATGGAAGGGTGCAATGGAAAATTCTACCGACAGAGAGGCAGTGGGTCAGCATCAGACACACAGTGTAGGGAAACCTACAGCAGACACCACTTTTTCAGGATGGACAAAAATCACTCTGGCTCAACATTGGTGAAGAACTATATGAAATCATTCTCCCCAAAAGCCCCCATACTGTCTCCCTTGTTTCTTTACTAACAACTGTTATAACTGAAACGGTCTTCCTGAGTTGTAACCATCATTTTAACTGAAATTTTTTTGGGGCTTGATGGTACACAACAATGTTGAGCAGCTTTGGGGGGGAGATAAGATTTAACTTCAAAGTATTTAGAAAAAAATCATCCTCAAACTTATGAATGAAGCCTCACTTCCCCAATTCCAGAATGAGCTGAATACTGCCGTTTGCTTTTTCACCCACAAAAACAAATGTGACCTCATCAATTCCATCCTCAAACTATACCACTGACTCCCAATTAATTTCAGTTCAAAGTTGTCTTTTGCGTTTTCAATACCACCGTGGACTTGCATCAACCTACTATACATGAACTTGGTCTCTACCTCCTTTTCTGCACCCTCTTATCATCTAGCACCAGTTTTCTCTGTCTCTCCACACACTACTGGTACAGGAAACTTCTGCTCTGCAGCTCCTGTTGTCTGCAACCATCTCTTGCATCTATTCAACTCACTAAATCTGCATCCCCTTTTGCCTATACCTTCTAATTTTTCTTCCCATCTGTTAATTTCCTCTGTATGTCATTTAGGGACTATTTATATTGACAAGTTTATACTGTGTAATACAACAAAGTTGTATAGTATGAACTATGACCTTTCTGAATCCCTCCTCAATGTGCTCCAGCACATTTTTCCTAATTGTAGCCTTTCAGACCGCAATGCCTTTCTTTATCCTGGGTGCAATCTTTCCAACTCCAAAGCACTCTCCATACAATCCTGAGCAAAGATTATAGTAGAACTCATGCACAATTGTTTCTACTGGCAATTGCTTTGTAACACAGGACTGAAACTGTAATCTTGGTTTTCATCTTTTGGCATGAGATTCATAGATTCCCAGGCCGGAAGGGACCATTGTGAGAATATAGTCTGACCTCCTACATAACAAAGGCCATAGAAATTCTCCAAAATAAATCCTAGAGCAGATCTTTTAGAAAAACATCCAGTCTTGATTTAAAAATTTTCAGTGATGGAGAATCCACCATGACCCTTGGTAAATTGTTCCAGGTATTTGCTGAGTTCCTATTATTGCATTCCAAAGGCTTGATTCTGAACTTCTGGCATTTGAACTAGGTATTTGTTCCCAATATATTCAATGTGTCAGGTCCAGAGCCTAGCACTGCTACCAATTTATAATAAAACATTAGGGCAACCCCCATATAGACCAATGAAAGTTATGGTCTCTTGTTCAGAGCAGGCCACTGAAATTCAATTTCAGAGCAGCCGCTGACTGAGACTTTGGTAAATGCACCTGTTTATACTGTGACCCGTGTTCACCCATCTTTCTTGCCTGTCTGTTTATTCACTTGCTGCATTTTGTCTTAATCCAAATTGTAAGCACTCTGGCGTAGAGTCTGTGTTGTTTGCATAGTGCCTCGTATAATGGGCCCTTAACCCCTGTTGAAGGTCCGCACGCAGTACTGCAAAAACAACAACAGTATTAATAATTTTCACTGCCTGGCTAGATTAGTAGAAAAATAAACAACATGTAGAGAGGGTCTTTTTGAGCATAACTAATTTACTACAGAGACTGGTACATTTGAATGAACACTCCCTTTCTCCTGTGGGAAAAACAGCCCTTTGTACCGACAGTTAGTCTCTTCATAAAAGACTAGAGAAAGAACAGTTTTATTTATTTATCACAGACCTGTGAGAAATCTAAGCACTGTATAGTCATGACCAAATATAAGCCATTAACAATTTAAGAAAAAACAGCCAGACAAATGCTATATATAACCAGAGAGCAACTCAGACCTCACTCTCTCAGAAGGATAAATTTCTAACCAATTAGAGGAATAAAAAACCACAAAAGGGAACTGTCCTAATTCTGACTGAACCTAGGAACAGGGATTAAACTCAACCTTGCATTGACCACAACTGCCAAGCAAAGATATAGTTTAAGTGACGGTTGAAGTCCCTGATAATGAATATGCCCAAGCCACCAGCAATTTATTTAAAAGCTTTCCCCTATTCACAATATCATTTCAGTCTTGTGTGGTTATATTTCAACCACCTCTGTGCCAGCCAAATAAAAACCATCAGCTAGAGTCTGATAGCCGAGACATTAGGTCAACCCGAAGAGGAAGTAGATAATTGTGTACCATCATGTTACTGATGATGCTGTGATCTGTACTCTCTGTGTGATCCCATCCAGCAGTCCCATGCATGTTAGGCAGTGGGACACACAACATGAAACCCTGGAGATCATTTAGGTGAAGATGAGCAAGTGTCACAATCACCCTTTGAGCCCTCCATTTCCATAATGAACACAGCATCTTGAGAGAAGCCACATAAGGGATGCAGCCTTGTCTAATCATCATATGATCCACAGGTCAAAGGCTGTAGAAAGGGTCTAACAATCTGCAAGAATATTTTTTGTTTTTGTTCTTTGGCAAGGGATAAACTATCACATAACCAAGATTGTTTCCTACATGACCTAAAGTTGGACAAAGAAGAAGTCTGCATTCAGAACTGGTTTTCAAAGCAACAAAAGTCCAGAAGTGGAATTACCCTGATCTGGGGGAAGCTAGTGGACTGGCCTATCTTCCAATGTTGGAGTGGAGGGCGGGAAATAAGCAGTATTTATAATAGAATGTGAAAGATGTGAGAGTTTATTTTAAGTTTTACCACTATTCCTCTCTTTTTCACACAGTTTTTCCTACTTTCTCCCCCCACCCCCAAAAGAGAAGCGGTCAGTCTGGCTCACCACAGTTATAATGAACTGTGATGCCAGAAAACTTGATCATAACAGCAGAAACTTCTACAAATTAATGGAAAAAGTCCAGGAATCTTTTATATATCTTTATGTACACATAAATAAAATGAAATGTCCCCTGACTGAAATCTGTCTTTTCACCTTCATTCACATGCAATTCCATGAGATATGCCCTCACATAAATGTGCAGTCTATGGAAAGCAGTAACCATGGATTCTGAGGCCAACCTTCTAAGGGGAGGGAAGCATTCATTAATAGAAAGGGACTAAGCCAGACTGAAATAGTTACTGGGCAAGATCAGCAACTCTGAACAAAACTCTCTCTTGAGCATAGTTTAACAAAAAGATTTCTGGGCAGATAATCACTTGGCATTTTCCAACCTATAATCACGTTTAAAAACTGCATTCTGGCTTCCTTGAAATATGTCATGGGAAGCTTAATATGAAGGGGCTCTGAAAGCTTGGCAATATTATCAATATGAACTCCTGGATCACTGACAAACACTTCAATTGAGTCATCTGTTTTTCTTCTTAATTTTTTCTTAAATAAGTGGTTTCTCTGACTCTCATATGTTAGGACCCTACTTGTTTGTGGTACACCCAGCTAACCCTGAAAGAAAGAGAGGGAAATGTATTGGATTGAGGACAAAATGTTTAATGTCTCTAAGACCACGTCCTGCCTAATCAGGAAGGAATTTGGAAATGAATTCTGGGGCTTCTCTATGGGGCAGCTCCCACCTCCTGGGCTTGGTTTCCTATTGCCCTTTTGCAAGGAAAGAGGGATGAAAGAGACTAGAACCATGCAGGATGCTGTGACCAAAAGGATGCCAGAATTATTTTGAAGTCTACACATACATGCCCCAACAGCCATTTCCCCATCCCAGGGCAAACACCCACACTTGTGATATACTGATATGATTTATGGACCAGGCATTGCAATAACAAGAACAAATCATGAATGCATGAGGAGCTATCACTGTTGCTTTGTTTCAAAATACAAATTAGGTCCTTGCTATTTAATTAAGAAATGTTTGAAAAACTATGAATCCCATGCTGGGCAGCAGTATATGATCTTGGTGTCCAAAATGATTCCGGGGAAAATTCTGACAGTGCTGCACTGATAAAGAGGACTCTTCTGTGAAAAACTCAGGGGCAATAGCTGGCAATGTTTTAGATATTCTTTTTTTGAGAACAAGCTTCTGGGGGCAAAGAAGAATAAAAAAGAATTTTGTGCTGAAGGATTATCAGCATCTATATGCAACACTAGTGCTGTTATTTTTTTGGAGGGAGGCCATAGAGGCAAGTAAAGAATATGAAAAAAAGTAATCTGAGTGGACACACCAGAAACCACTGTATGGGACTCATTATCAGGTAATTTTAAACCAGTTTTCCATTCAAACTAAATATAGGAGAACAATGGGAAGTTTTAAGATAAGACAAGCAAACCAAAATAGGAAGAATGATAAAAACAGATGTACTCACTGTTACATTAATTTATTTGCCAACTACACACTAACCAAAATCACTTATATAAAAGGTATTATGTTTATGAGCTCACAGATATGATTTCCATATATTTTCTACTTTCCTAAATCTCCCACATCCATCAGTTTTGAAGACTACTTCACTTCCTACATCAAAATACATAGGCTACAAATGAAACATTAAAGAAAGTTGCAGGTATTTCCCTGGTAGCAATTAGCATCACTAGTCAATTATAGATATTGTAATCCAGGTGAGATAGTGGTGCAATTAACATAAGAGAATAAGAAAAGGGTAGAAGTAGGGAGCCAGTCTAAAAAAAAAAGTCTATAAGGGTACAATTAGCTAAATTCAAATTAAAACAGCAGTGAAGACATGGCAATTCAACTTTTAATTCAGGTTAGCAGCTTGAGTTCAACCCCAGCTCCCCTATAGGTTTTAAACTGAGCTGCTAACCCAAGTTATAAACCAAGTTGCTTTGTTTTTTCTGTTTTTTAAACTCAAGTTTACAACACACCTACATTTTGCAGCGAAGACATACCCATAAGCTGCACCTATGCTCAGCAGTTTCATTCGTACTGTGGATAGCACTAGTGGAGCTGCACTGTGTGAGGCCAATAACAGGAGAACTTCTGAAAATGCTGTGAAGACAAGAGCCTTACTGATTTGCCAAGGACTTCATTAGTATGTTTGCAACATACAGCAGCTTTACAGCCTGTCAAACAACCCAATCTCATTCACAAACAAACAGACATGCTTGAAATTGTTCATTCACATTTTTTGATGACAATTGGCTTTTTATAACAAACTTTTACAAAAAGCTTTTGTTTCTGTTTTTTAAAATCCTTTCCCTTTATTCCTTTATGCTTTCTGTTGCCACTTAAACTTTTTAAAACTTCCCCAACTTTGAAAAAGTTATAGAATGGAAAAATGAAACGAACTCTGTCATTCTAACTTTTCAAAAGTTGTAGACGTTTTGAGAAGAAACAGAACAGCAAAAAAAACCCCTACACACAGCCTGAACAATTATTTTTATTATACTCAGTAGCAAAAAGGGGGAAAAAAAGTAGAAAGGGGAAAAACTCAAACATCTGAAATTACAAAAAATCTGAACTTTTAGAAAAATATTTAACAATTGTTCTGTTTCAAAGCGTATAACAATTACAATTTTTGGTGACATTTGTGACGGATTGGACCCCTTTTGGGGTGCCACTGGATGTGCTGGTGTCCCACTGAGCCCGCCTGCCCTATCAGCCTGGGTTTCCCTTGCACTGTGTTGCTGTGACGGGCTCTCAAAGCCCCTTTCCAGCACACATGCAGGCAGGGACATACCCAGCTGTAGAATCACACAGAGTCTGCGATCAGCTCTCTGTGGGAGGACTCAGCTGGGGATGCCCAGCACTCCTGTGCACATACACTCTGGAGTATGAACCCAAAATTATATTGTCTTGCCCTGTATAGAGAGATCTGTTCAGTGCAAGCTCATAAAAATGCCCCCTCCCTCAATGTGGAGGGAGATATGCACAGCTTTTTACCACCCCAGATAAGAATTACACAAACTAGGTTTTGAAATAAACAAAAAATAAGTTTAACTACAAAGGTAAATTTTAAGTGATTATAAGGGATAGGAAACAAATCAAAGCAGATTACTGAGCAAATAAAACAAAACATGCAAACTAGGATTAATACATTAAAGAAATTGGCTACAAATAGTAATTTTGCACCCTAAATGTTGTTTTATGAAGGTTGCAAAGTTTCTTGAAGGTAAACTGCACTGCTTGCAACTTAAATCTCCAGGTATATCCTTCACAGGTTGACCTTTCTCAGCCTGGGTCCCAGTCCTTCTCCCCAGATCAGTCTTAGGTGTTTACAGCATACATCCTGGGCGGGGATTCAGTGAAGCAAGTGTGATTAACTCACTCTCAGCCTTAAATAGAATTTATAATACGCTGGGAATTTTTTGTTTCCCAATCTGTCCCTACCACTCCCTTTTACTGGAAAAACACTGAAAGCCCAAGATGGGGGTCTAGTATCAAGTGACATGATCACCTGATCCTGTAGTGTCAAAGCAACAACCCAGGAAGCATACTGTCTGGTGGGCATTCCCCAAGTACACACACAGTTGTGATTGTTACATAGTCAATATTCCTAACTTCAGATACAGAAATGATACATGTAAATTGGATAACACATTCCACAAATCATATGTAACCTTTCCAATGATACCTCACATGACCCATCTTGAAGAAAACTTATCTTAGTTATGCAATATTCATACTATAAAATATTTTTATGAAGAATATGGGATGCAGCATCACAACATAGCTTTCCATGTTTTGACCAGTTCTAACAACAAAGCCAATTGCTTGAAACTGATTCTTTTGCTTTGCTGTTTTAAATATGTAAGTAACTGAAAGTCATCACCATCATGTGGTTGTTCAAGTGCACATGAAATACTGACTTAGCCCAGATCACAGTAGAAAACTGTCCATAACAAAAACAAACTTACAAACACACGTCACTGATTGGAGGGTTAGAGAGGCAAAGGACTGAATGAGCAGTGAGACAGAATTCCCTTTTCACCTCTAGGAGTATTCCCTTCCCAGTCATGATGGAGACAAGCAGGTGGGACAATGTGGAGAATTGTTCATTTATCATTGCCCGTTTTATACCTGTTCTGTGGATAATTACAACTTCAAAACCAAAGGCTATCAATCTGGCATCTTTCAATAACCTAAAATTAACTTATAAAAGCATACAAAATTAAAAGAAAGTTTCCTTTTGGGTGGAGACATCATACCTTTCCTGTTAGGGATTGTCGATCCACAAAAAGTGTGCCAATACAGATAAAATGGTGCAACTCCTCTCAATGTGGACATAGTTATACCTGTATAAAGGTGCTTATACAAGTATAGCTTATTCCTATAAATTTACAGAAATAAGCTATACCAATATAAGGCACTTTTACATGGACATACCTGCACTCATATTTTGCCAATTTAACTTTCAGTAAAAATCACACATCTAACAAAAATAGTTAAATTGGTATAAAAAACCCCCAAAATGGTTACTAACCTTTCCAAAAAGAAAAGGAGTACTTGTGGCACCTTAGAGACTAACAAATTTATTAGAGCATAAGCTTTCGTGAGCTGAGCTGTAGCTCACGAAAGCTTATGCTCTAATATATTTGTTAGTCTCTAAGGTACCACAAGTACTCCTTTTCTTTTTGCGAATACAGACTAACACGGCTGCTACTCTGAAACTAACCTTTCCGTAACTGTTGTTCTTTGAGATGTGTAGCTCACGTCCATCCCACCTTAGGTGAACACGTGCTGTGTATACCGTTGCCGAATATTTTTCCCTCAGTGGTGTCCGTCGGACCAGCTTTAGCGCCCTTTAGTGTCACATGCTCATGCACCAGTATAAGGGGCCTGGCTGATCTTGTAATCCTCCCAGTTTCTTTATGCCAGCAAGCTCCAACAGAGGGGCAGGAGGATGGGTCATGACATGGACATGTGCAACACATCTCAAACAACAGTAGTTACAGAAAAATTAGTACTCATTTTTAATTCTTCAAGTGCTTGCTCATGTCCATTCAACATTAGGTGACTCCCAAGCAATACCTGAGGAGGTGGGTTCCGAGTTCATGGACTTGAGGGTTGCAATACAGCTCTATTGAACTTGGCGTCATCCATAGCTTGCTGGGTAATGGCATATTGGGAGGAGAAAGTATGTACTGATGACCAGGTCGCTGCCCTGCAGATGTCTTGAATGGGGACCTGGGCCAGAAACTCCACTGATGAAGCCTGATCTCTCATTGAATGTGCTGTCAAGATGACAGGTGGTGGAATGCCCGCCTGCTCATAGCACATGTGAATGCAGGAAGTGATTCAGGAAGACATTCTCTGTGTCAAAACTGATGGACCTTTCATCCTGTCTGCTAGTACCATAATGAGCAGTGAGGATTTATGAAATGGCTTGGTTCTCTCAAAGTAGAAGGCTAGAGAATGTCTAACATCCGGAATATGGAGACGCTACTCCTTCATATTCTTGTGTGGTTTTGGAAAGAAAATGGGCAGGAAAATATCCTAATTACTATGAAACTGTGAGAACACCTTTGGGAGGAACACTAGGTGGGGGCACAGTTGAACCGTGTCCTCATATATGGGGGTTCTGACATAAGGGCCCTGATTTCTGAGACCCTCCTGGATGAGGTAGCTGCCACCAGGAAAGTGACCTTCCGGGGAGATACAACAGAGGGCATGATGTCAGAGTCTCAACAGGACCAGGTTAAGGTTCCATGAGGGCCAGGCTTACGAATTTGAGGCTAAAGTCTCTTTAGACCCTAAAGCGAGCGAATGGATATTTCATCAGAGAAGACTGACTTACCATCCACCAAAGGGTGGAAGGCTGAGATTACTGCTAGATGCACCTTGATTGATGAAATGGATAGGCCTTGCTGCTTCAGATGGAGCAGATATTCCAGCACAGACTGGAGGGGTGACCGAGTTGGTGAGAGGCTTTCTTGGGAAGACCACACCGAGGATTTCCTCTACTTAGCTAGATAAGTTGCTCTAGTAGACAGGTTTCTACTACCTAGCAAGACCTTGTGGACTTGTTCTGATCAGGCCAGTACTGCCGGACTCAATCATGGAGCTTCCACACAATCCGGTGGAGGGTCTTGAGGTTTGTGTGGAGCAAACAGCCATGATCTTGCAAGATCAGGTCCAGGAGGGGTGGGAGAGGCAGTGGGGTCGCTAGTGACAGATCAAGTAGTGTGCCAAACCAATGTTGGCGTGGCCATGTAGGGGCTATAAGAATAACCCTTGCTTTGGGCATGGCTACACTTGCAATTGTAGAGTGCTGAGAGTTAAACCAGCCTTTGGAGACCACAGCAGGGAAAATGCTGCCAAGCGTTTACACTTTCAGCTGGAAGTGCACTGGCGTGGCCCCATTAGCAGCTCTTGCAACGCCATAAAGAGCAGTGCATTGTGATAGCTATCCCAGTATGCAAGTGGCTGTAACGTGCTTTTCAAATGCGGGGGGTGGGGTGGAGTGTGACAGGGAGTGTGTTATGTGTATGTGGAGGGAGAGAGAGTGGGTTTTAGTGGGGCTGAGAGCATGAGAGCGTGTCAGCATGGTATCTTGTAAGTTCAGACAGCAGCAGACCTCCACCCCCCCGCCTCTCTCTCACTCACTCAAAGCAAGCAGCCTTCCTCACTCATGGTTCCTTTGTCCCAGAGCAGATAAGCAGCCAGCTGACAGATACGGAGCTTTGAAAGGGCATATCCACATTCCTAACAGTGAGTTCAAAACAATGACAAGAGTGGCCACTTTACTTAAGGGGATTATGGGACATTTCTGGATGTCAATCAGATCACAGTAATGCAATAACTCATTCACACTAGTGCCACGGCACTCCAGCGGGGGGCGCAGCAAACATTCCACATGCCAAGGTGGAGTACGAGCAGCGCTGTAGCCACGGAGTCAGAGCGCTTTACGTGCCTTGCCAGTGTGAACTAGTGCACCCGGGGCTCCTTTATTGCGCTGTAACTTGCAAGTGTAGCCAAGCCCTTTGTCTCACTTGACTTTCAGAAGGACCTTGTGTACCAGAGGAATAGGGGGAAATGTGTAGAATAGAAGCTTTGTCCATGGGAGTATGAATGCATCTGAAAGAAAGCCTGTGCTCTCATCACATGACAAGCAGAACAGCTGTATTTTCCTGTTCCGCTTGGTTGAGAACAGGTCTACATGGGAAACCTCCACCTCTGGAAGATGGATCTGGTTACTTTGGGATGAAGGGACTGCTCACAGTAAGAAGAGGAAGACCTGCTGAGGTGATCTGCCAGAGTGTTCTGGCTCCTGGAAGGTGGAAAGCTTTGAGGTGAACGGAGTGTTTCATGCAGAAGTCCCACAGGCGAATGGCCTCTTGACGCAGGGTAGATGAGCACGCTCCTCCCTGTCTGTTGCTGTAAAACATGTCTACCGTGTTGTGTTGTCCATGAGCACTCAGGCGACTTTGCCCATGATCTGGGGTAGGAAAACCTGGCATGCTCAGTGGACTGCCCTGAGTGCTCTGATGTTTATGTTCAAGGAGAGCTCTTCCTGTGACCACAGGCCCTGAGTTCTGAGGTGTGAAATTAGGGATACTGCTAGTTGGGGTGAAAAGGGAATGCCCACACACACTGATTGGGGATCCCTCCATCAGTTGAGGGAGGTGAGGACCAGGGCAGGAACTGTAAGCACTGAGTCCAGGTGGCAGTGGCTTGGTGAGTATACCGAGGCTAGTCAAGCTTGAAGTGGTGTGAGGCAGAGTTTGCGTGCTGTACCACATAAGTGCACATGGCCATGTGACCTAAATGTTTGAGGCAAAAAAGGGGTGTTGTGACGGGGTGGGCCTTGACCTTGGATACCAGAGCTGATATTGTCTGGAAGCAAGCCTCTGGGACGAAGGGTCTGACCCGGGTAGAATCTAGCACTGCACTGATAAACTCTATCCTCTGGACAGGGATGAGAGTTGCCTTTTGCTTGTTTATCAATAGGCCTATCGCATGGAAGGTAGCTTGGACCAGATTGATGCTGGCCTGGGTCTCGGATCAGCTATTTGTTGAGGTAAGGGTAGACTTGATTGCCTTGCCTTCTGAGGAAGATGACCAACACCGCCATGCATTTTGTGAAAACCAGAGGGGCTGCCGACAGGTCAAAGGAGAGGATGGTGAATTGGTAGTGGGTCTAGTTTATGATGAACCTGAGACCTTCTGTGGCTCTGGAAGATGGAGATGTGGAAATAGGCATCTTTCAAGTCAAGGGTGGTGTACCAGTCCCCTGGATCTAGGGAGGGAATAATGGAGGACAGGGAGACCATGCTGATCAGCAGCTTCTTGAGATAGCTGTTGAGACAATGCAGGTCTAGGATGGGTCAAGGGGTCTAGGACCAGTCCCCTTTGTCCTTCAGAATTAGGAAATAGTGGGAGTAAAACCCTTTCCCTCTCAAGTTCTGAGGCAACTTCTCCACTGCCCCTACCCTACCTTGCACTTTCTGGACTAGAAGTTGCTCATGAGAAGGGTCCCTGAAGAGGGATGGGGATGGGAGGTGGCAGAAAACTAAAAGGTGTAATCTTCCTGCACCTGTACTCAGCACCCAACAATCCAAAGTGATGATGGACCACACAAAGCTGAACTAGGATAGTCGGTCTAAAAACAAAGGGGTGGGGGGGCAGGATTCAATACAGGAACTGCTGTAATGCCCTCAGGTGCCCCTTCTAAAGTTCTGCTTGGGACCTTCCGGATATCTGCGTAAGCCTGGTAACAAGGCTAAGATGGAAGTGGATGGTTGCCTATGCTTATAACTTTTGCTTTTTTTTTTTTTTTTTTTTTTTTAAACAGGTCTTGGTGAGATGGTGGAGCTGAGAAGTGGGGTGGTTGCTGAGATCTGAAATACGTCCTCAAAGGTGCTGGGGAGTAGAGGTCCCAGGATCTGAGGGTAGCTCTGGAATCTTTCAGGCCATGGAGTTTCAAATCCATCTGTTCAGAGAAGAGGGAGGTTCCCTCAAACGGAAAATCCTGAATGGATTGTTGAACCTCTGGTGTCAGCCCCAAGATTTGAAGCCAGGAGCACCTTCTCATGACCACAGCCGATGCCATTGTTCTGGCCACCGTGTAAGCTGTGTCTAGGGTCGCCTGGCTATGGTCTTTCTTCCTCCATCAGAGTGGAGAACTCTTGCCTGGACACCTGGGGAAGCGAGTCCTTAAACTTTGCCATTGAATCCCATACCTCCCAAGCAAGGCCTGCTGGTTGGAGATGCAAAGCTGTAACCCACCAGTAGAATAAATTTTTCTACCAAACACGTCCAGCTTCTTTGAGTCTTTTGGCTCTGGGGGTCGCACCTTGCAGCACTTGCTTGTCTCTTTCATTGGCCGCTGTGATCCCAAGGGACATGGGAAGGGGGTGAGAATATAGGTATTCATACCCCTTGGCAGAACAAAGTACTTCTTCTCTGCTCTTTTTGAAGTGGAGGTCAGAGATGAAGGGGTCTGCCATAGGGACTTGACTGGATCCATAATGGCTCATGGAGGGATAGGGCCATCTTCGATGGGGCCGCTGAGGTCAAGATGTCGATCAGGTTGTGTGAGGACTCTTTAAGAACCTTCACCTCTAGCCCCAGGTTAGAAACTACCCTTTTCAATAGCTCCTGGTGAGCTCTGAAGTCATCTTGTAGTGCGAGCTGTTTGGTCCTGACACAGCTTTGTCTTGGGAGAAGGAGGTGGCCTGCACTAGCAGGGGGCCTTCCTCCTCTTCTTCTGCTCTGACCACATCACACAGGCCTAAGTCCTGAGTGTCAGTACCGGGCTTGGTACTGGATCCAAGTTGGGTGCTGGATGGTGTGGCAGAAGGGTCCTTTTCTTGGACAATACCGAGTAAAATGGCTGGAAGGCAGTCCCAGTCCCGGGGGAAAACTCCATGAATTCCAAAATGGCCATGGACCTGCATGGGTCACTGGCCTCTGCGTCAGGGGAGGCACCTGCACAAGGATCTGGTGGGATGTATATCGGTTACTGGTAATAGCCCCTTGATTGGGTGCAGGACTCCACCCCCCAACACTGAATCAGACTGTGGACACCCTGGGGGTGTGGTACCCCTCACTTCTGCTGGCCACTGCCGAGGTTCAGGGATGACTGCCAGAACAGGGAAGTCTTTGTCGATATCAGCAGGGCTGATTTTCCAGTGGTCAATACCTGAGGACCTGGTGCCAGATAAGAGCTTGGGGCAAAATGCTCCCTTTTGCGTGACTATCTTGCTAGTGCCAGAAGTTACCCTGCTGGGGTCAGCGGTACCAGGAGAGTCATCAGTTCCCTGGCTGCTGCGAAGGCCTTGGGTGGATGGCACCACAATCACATTGGTGCCACAATGTCCCCACAGTGTTGGTGGATGGTTCTGTGAACAGGGCAGAGTTGACAGTGCCGCTTACAGAGCAGGGGTGGAGGAATGGCGTGATGCAGGTCATACTCTGCTGGACTCCCCTTGCTTGTCCTTCCTCAGTTCTGGGGAGTGTCCCCTCTCGAACCGTTATTTCTTGTGCTTCTTTCTTGGCACCGGTGAAGGCGAAAAATGCTGAGAAATCTGTGCTGCCAGAGGAGCACTCCACAGCAATGTCGAGGTATTCAGTGACAAGTCCAGCCGTCGTGGCTCTGACACTAGTCTGAGCATGGCTTCCATCAGGATAGCCCTTAGCCTCCTTGTCCTTTTTCGTATGAGGCTTGAACTCACGGCAGATCTGGCAACACTCTCACATGTGGGCTTCCCTCAGATACTTCAGACAACTGGAGTGTGGGTTGCTCACAGACATGGGCTTGCTGCAGGAGGCACAGGGGTTGAAGCCGAGAGACTGGGGCATGCCTGGCCCCAGGGGCGGATGATGCCCCTCTAAGCTAAATGAGGGAGTCTAACTATATACACTACTACTAAAGAATAAACCTGAAGATACCTAAACTCTAGAAAGAAAGGAGGGAATAACAGCACCATTGATTGAATGCCTTGCTGAGGCAAGAGAAGTTGCTCTAGTGACCGCCATGGGCAGTAAGAAGGAACTGAGAGGTGTGCGGCTGACCAGACCCCTTATACCAGCGCATGAGTGCGCAGTACCAGAGGTGCTAGAGCTGGCCCGATAGATAACACTGAGGGAAAAATCTCTGGCGACTGTGCATGTGGCACACAAGCACCTAATGTGGAATGGACATGAGCAAACACTTGAAGAAGAATGAGTGTTTAGACCAGGCCTTAGAATGGAATGTTAATAAGCATTTATTTAATGAAACACTAGGTTTCAATCGGCTACAGAGGATTTTGTGTTCATGATCTCCCCCTGCGCAACCTCCTAATCCCATAAATGAAGCTCAGAGAGGTTTACTCTCTAAGAATGAGTTTTCCTTGCAAACAATAAGGATAGCGCAAGATCCAGAAGCTCTTACAATTGTTTTTAACAAACGAACCAACCAACCAAGCAACACCACAGACTAAAGATTTCATGTTCATAATCCCAGTGGACTCTTACTGAAGGCCAGTAAAACCTCAAACTGTCATTAAATCCCCCGATAGGAATATGTCAATCAAGAAAAAGAGTCTTGGTTCTATTGCATATTCATTTTAGAAGTCTGCTGGGTGTACACAAGGAATACTTGGGCTATCACACTAACCTACAGCACTTTTTCATAATGTTATGCTTGTACATATATACTACACATGCCTATGTGTAGGATCAGATGTAAGGAGAAGGGGTTATTTTATATTAGAACTGAAAGGCTCTGCAGCTACAGGAACAAGTGATATGTTATGGTAGATGATGGAAGTATAAACATGAATAATAGCGAAACAATAACAATAGCAAAAAAACAGTAAGAAAAAAATGCCTTTAAAACTAGTTTTTTCATTCAAAAACTCTAACTGAGAAGCCTTTATGACTGAATGTTATGGTTAAGAACAGCTAGCAAATGTTCCCAGAAGTCAGGACTAACATCAGCTGCAAGAACTAAGTTTTGCAGAATTTAATTTGGTATGTTAAAGACGACTCCCATTTTATATTTGTATTTGATAAACAGATGTACGTTCCGGCTCTGTTTCTGTCACTGCCTCTCTCTGACTGCACTGGTTGGTGACTGTAGCCAGCGACTGAACCTTCTATAGGGCTGCAGTGCTGTGAGTAACACAGTATATACACTTCTCTAATATCCACTGGTGATAAGTTACATTTCTGACGTTCATCCAGGAAAGTATACCTGTTAACTTTGCTTTAGATGGATTCTATTACAAAGTGAAAATTTTGGCAAGAACTGGGGTGAGCCTTGCCCACTGTCTGGGTCCCTTTCCCATCCGGCCAACTGGGCAGACTTTTTAGTTCATTATCACCTCATCAGTGTTCCTGTCAGCTGCCAACAGTGAAAAAGACAAGCCACTCACTAATTCCTGGCCTTTCTGCCTCCTGTCAAGCAACAGTAAATCCAGAACAGATGGATGCTCTTTAACCCCCTACATCCAATTGCCCTCTCTAATCAGGCCAATCAATCCAATCAATTCAGAACAAGGAATGACTGATGGACACTAGATATACCACCAAAAAGGCACCATACAAGTTGCTCAAGAGCTTCATTGTTACAAGTCAGACCATGAAGAGAACAGGAACACTGACCCACCTTTGATATACAAATGATGAGAGAGACAGTCTGGCAAGTGCACTAAGTTTAGCAGGTAAAACAGCAGGAGGGATTTTCTCGTGAAAAGGGGGAAAGTGGTGGATGAAGAGATTATGTGGTGTGGGGAGATAATTAACCATTCAGGATCCCAATTAAAGCTCTGTTTTATTATGCAGGCTAGAAATGAAGAGCAGCAGGCTTCAATCTCAGCAAACTTTTTTTCTTTTCTCTTTGTAAGTGGGTACAATTCCTTAATCTTCCCCAGGGTATAGCTTTGCCCTGGCTGGTTCTTGCCTGCATTCCAAAGTGTGCTGCTTTATTCATACAGTCAGGACACAATATAAGCTTGTAATGTAAAGCTTGGACCAGTGAGGAATGTTCCTAAGCAGACAGCTCTTGAATTGGGGCAGCACATTCAAGAGGATTTCTTCTACCTCTTTGCTGGCACATTTAATCAGCAAGGTCTAAACAGTTGCATGTGAAATATTTCTACAGTCTGAATATTGCAAACTGTAAGGCACTGGAGATGGAGGTTTGCTATGTACAGACCTTCCACAGCATTTTAATTATCCTGATGTATTTCACAAGACAATAATAATAAAACTACTACTACTTTGCACTTCTATAGTCTTGCGTCCAGAGAACTCAAAAAAAAGCTTAACACACATTAATGAATGAAAAAAAACCATTGAGAGAACCTATATGGCAATGCAGTATTATCTTCATTTTACAGATGGGGAAACAGAAGTTCCAAGATGGTAATTGTCTTGGCCAGGCCACATAGAGAATCTGTAGTAGTACTGGGAACAGGATTGAGAACTGCTGTCTTTCAGTCCTGGGTTTTAACCATTAAACCATGTTTACACTTAATTAAAAAGAATACCAAAGGATTTTCATCATCATAGTCAAGAGGTCCACTGGGGACTCTCTGAACAGCTTTGAATCCTGGTGTTTTACTCTTACTCATACTGGGGCACCATATTTTTAAAAAGATAAACAAGAATGAGTTTAAAAGACAGTAACAAAAATGATAAAACATTTGGAATAGTAAGGAATGTGTCTAGGGAAAGTTCAGATGTGAGTATAGCCGTGGATAAGGCCATACCTCCATATTCATATTTCTGGATTTCCATGTTGCCTTGGATACAGATGACCATGGAACCACCCCTACTGTTCTAGATCAGAGACATGGCAGGAATTAGCAACATCACATTGATGGCTTCAATCATACTTCTCAGATCAAGCTTAGAGCATTATGATGGGCACTTGCTATTATCCTCCAGAGGTCTTACCTGTGAAATCTCACAGGTATCCATCCTCTCCTTGATCCTCTTCAGCCCCTATATGAAATCATGGGGAGGGGGAAGGGTAGTAAAGTGGTTGTGAAACAGCATGAACTAAAAAGCCAGAAACACACAAGTGACATCCTGCCCTACATTCCCTTCACATCAGATATAAGCAGCACCAAATCCCTGCTATTCAAGGGCTAGACTGAGATCAGCAGTTGGATGAAAAGCAGCTGATAAAAGCTGAATCCTGGAAAAGCTGAGATGATGTTGGTGTGGAGAAGGAAACATTTTGAAATACTCACCACCTCTATAAACATTACTCTTCATTGAGAGCATCTGCGCTCATATTAAATCAGTCTGCAGTCTTGGTGTCTACCTGGACCCCTCAGTGCTTATAGTTTTCCCAGTAGCTATGGTTATGAAAAACATCCCGTCAATAGATGGCTAATAAGAAAACCATGTCCCTTCCTGTTGGATTTGTATTTAGCCATGGCAATCCATGCATTTATGACATTTAGGTTTCATTACTGTAATTCTCTGTACCTAGATATTAAACCACTAACCTTAAAAAAGTTAAAATAGATTTAGCACAGAACAGCTCATCTTCTCAGGAACTTTCACTGCTTAAAGCACATCAATACATTGCTCCACTCTCTTATCTGACACCCCACTGAATACTAGTTAAATTCAAAATTATCCTAATCTTCAAAGCTTTCAGTGAGATATGATCATGACCTCAATGACAGCTATATTCTTCAGGAATAAAAGAATTGTCAATATGCTGCTGGTAGACCAGGTGAGAGCTCTTGCAAACAAGGCTTTAGACCTCAGCCAGGCACTGACAGATTCATTGCTGGAAACCAGTCTGTTTCACCTGTGTGCTAAAATGGTTAAGATGGTTTAGTTAATAGTTAAGATGGTTAGACTTTATGAAAAGCTTGTAAGTTGCTGCCTGCATTAATCTCACAATATCTTTATCACATACTATAAGGTAATATTTAAGTTTTTGCTTTTTTAACTGTAAAAAAAATTTTCTCTGAAATTGAGAACCAAGTCAGAAGTGTTAAGATGTTAAATGTTAAGATCAGCTTAGAATGTGTTTTGCTTTTATTTCATTTGAACAAATCTGACTTGTTATGCTTTGACTTATAATCACTTAAAATCTATTTTTGTAGTTAATGCATTTGTTTGTTTATTCTGCCTGAAGCAGTGTTTGTTTTGAAGAGTGTCAGAGACTCCCCTTGGGATAACAAGCCTGGTACATATCAATTTCTTTGTTAAATTGACAATCTCATATAAGCTTGCAGTGTCCAGCAGGCATAACTGGACACTGCAAGACGGAAGTTCCTAAGGTTATGTCTGGGACCAGAGATATTGGCTAGTGTCATTCAGTTGCACAATCCAAGCAGCTTACATGCCAGAGGCTAGGAATGGGGGTTCTCAAAGCAGAGCAGGGTAAGGCTGGCTACCAGAGTCGAGGACTGGAGTGACTTAGCAGATCACTGGTCCAGATAACACCAGGGAACTTCACAACAGTATGTTGGGGAAAAGTCAACATGACTTTTGTAAAGCAAAATCCTGCTCACCAATCTATTAGAATTCTTTGAGGGGGTCAACAAACATGTGGACAAGTGTGATTCTGGTGATATAGTATACTTGGATTTTCAGAAAGCCTTTGGCAAGGTCCCACATTAAAGGCTCTTAAGCACAGTAAGCTGTCATGGGATAAGAACAGTGGGCCTCTCATGGGTCAGTAACTGGTTAAAAGACAGGAAACAAAGGGTAGGAATAAATAGTCAGTTTCACAGTGGAAAGAAGTAAATAGCAGAGTCTCCCAATCTTGGAGTCACTCTGGATAGTTCTCTGAAAACATTGGCTCACTGTACAGCAGCCGTCAAAAAAGCTAACAGAATGTTAAGAAAACATTAGGAAAGGGCATAAAGCAGAAAATACCATAATACCACTATATAAGGGCAACAAAAATTATTAGGGATATGCAACAGCTTCCATATGAGAGAGACTAAAAGGACTGGGATTGTTAAGCTTAGAAAAGAGATAACTGGGGGGGGGGGAAATATGATAGAGGTCTATAAAATCATGTACGGTGTGGAGAAAGTGAATAGCAAAGTGTTAGTTAAGCCTTCACATAACAGAAGAACCAGGGGTCACACAATGAAATTAATAGGCAGCAGATTTAAAACAAACATAAGGAAGTAATTCTTTATAGAATGTACCCATGGAACTCATTTCCAGGGGATGTCGTGAAGGTCAGAAGTATAACTTGTTTCAAAAAAGAATTACATATGTCCACGGAGGATAGGTCCATGCTGGCAATTAACCAAGATGGTCAGGGATGTAATCCTGTGCTCCAAGTGTCCCCAAACCTTTGAGTGCCAAAAACTGGGACTAGAAAATGGGGGATGAATCACTTGATAATTGCCCCATTCTGTTCATTCCCTCTGAAGCATCTGGAACTGATCATTGTCAGAAGATAGGATACTGGGTTAGACAGACCATTGGTCTGATCAAGAATAGCTATTCTTATGTTGCTATGTTTTTATGGACATATAGGTGGATCCAGCTAAAATGAAAATCTTAACTACAATAATGACCATAGTTTGGAATTCAGTGGTGAGTGATGAGGAGAAATATTCAGAAACTGCAGAGTTTAGACATATTAGAAAAATAGCTATTACCAATACTTCCTGCTCATATCTACAACATCTACCTCCAAGTATGCAGGACTCCTCCAGACTACATTTTTTCCTACTCAGTTTTAGCTTTTTTTTAAAAACCACAAAACAGAATACCAAAAATGGTGGGGTTGATCCTATTTACACTACCTTACATTAGCTACCTGGCTAAAAGTCAGCCAGGTGGCATCAGACATTATGAACATGTGCTCAAATGCTAGACCAATCCAATCCCATATCTCCGCTTTAAATTACATTTTGGCAAAAACCTGGAAGCAGTTTTGTTGCTTCTGAAGTCTCTGGCCATTGGAAAGACTCTGAATATTGTTTTGAGAACTTCAACCAATTTACCTTAAGATTTAGATATGTGAAGTACTAACACTCATTTGGCTAACCTTGGCTTGGAACATCTCATTAACAGAAGGGCAATTTTAACCTAGTAGTCATCTTTATGAATGTTTTTTTCAAGAGAAATTTAAAATAATGCTTTGATAGTCTTATGGTTGTGAATGAGGGCAATGTTGGAAAAGGGTATTTGCATTGAATATCCAGTGTTATAATGCTGCACAAGAGACTGACCATGACTCAAATGCACACAGTGGTAACCTTCTGTAAAGCTGTGAGTTATGGGAGGAGAAACAGCACAGCACATGAGATTTCCCAGTAACACAATACCAATGAGGGTGGAGAGGAGACACCAAATGGAAACCCGAAAGGCCCTGGGTAATTTTATTTATTGAGGAAGATGACATTCTTGCTATAATATAGTGTATATTAACAGTTAAAGACAGCAGTTGGAAATGTTGCCCTCCCACAGCTTACAACACTGAAGAACTTTCCATGTGAGCAAAAATCACAAGTTGTTCTTAGACAGAGCCTGCCAGAGTCAGAACTCTCTCAGTTACCACTGATTTAAACAGATATTGAGGACACTCAACATTTTGCAGGACTGAACCCTATTGCTATGTCTACTGCTTACGGCAGTGTGTAGGGATCAGGCCAGGGCCAGTTCTAGGCACTATCAAAACAAAGCAGGTGCTTGGGGCAGCACATTTCTAGGGGCGGCATTCCGGCGCTGGCCATGCCCCCCCTAGAAATGTGCCCCCACCGCCCCAGCTCGCCTCCGCCTGCCCCCTGAGTGCGCTGCTGTCGCTCTGCTTCTCCCCCCTCTCTACCAGGCTTGCTGCATGCCAAACAGCTGTTTTGCGTGGCATGCCTGGCAGGGAGGGAGGAGAAGCCGAGCAGCGGCGCGCTCAGGGGAGGCAGCGGTGGTGGAGGAGAGGTGAGCTAGGGCAGGAAGAGGTTCCTCTAACCCCCCCCGTTACTTCCTGCGCTCCCCCCCATCGCTCACCTCTGCTCCGCCTGCTTCCCTGAATGCGCTGCCTCTCCCTTGCCTGAGAGGGACAGGGAGAAGCAGAGCGGCGGCATGTTCAGGGGAGCAGGCAGAGCAGAGATGAGCTAAGGTGGAGGGTTGCGGGGGAGAGGCGCAGGAAGCAATGGGGGGGGGGAAATGCGGCATGCCCGGGGGAGGAGGCGGAGCTAGGGATTTGGGGAAGGGGCAGAGCTGGGGGCAGGGATTTTTTTGCTTGGGGCTGCAAAAAGCCTAAAGCCAGCCCTGGATCAGGCACTATAGGTGTGGCTACAATCAGCAGTGAAAGGCAGTCTGTTTCCACACTTGTCACTGACGTGTGTAGCTACATGTTAGTGAAAGGCTCTGGCAGCAGAGAAAGGTTTGGCAGCTCCCCGAAGCCAGAGCCTTTCACTGCAGCAAGGAAAGGCTCCAACAAGGGGGAAGCAGTGTGACACTACACTGCTATAAATATAACTAGCCATGTAGATGTCAGAAGCACTGCTTGGGCATGTAGACAGCCACGTAAGGTATGTATACTAGGGTTTCAAGAGTGTAGGGCACTTTACTCATCTCAACTAGAGCCTCACTGTCTACACTACTATATACTACTACACTACTACACTACTCATGCTAGCTGGACGTGCAGTGTCTGTACTTTACATGCCACAGTAAGTATAGATATACTCTAAGTTTGCTTGAGGACAAATAGGGGTAACACCAAGCTCTGACTCTATTGCTATCAGAATTCAGACTTTTTTATTTAACAATTCAGAATCCCTGGGCTCTTCATGCTTCTGTGGTATCATAGCATACATTTTTAAATAAAATACTTTACAAAGTCTTCTTAGATGGTTTGTCTTCCCGAGAACATTTTCAGCTGGATATGCAGGCAAATTGACAAACACATCTGGTACAGAGGGCGACCTTAATAAAGTTCCACTGGTTTCAAAGGGTCTACTGTTTCCAGAGATGATGATCTTATTTTTAAAATGGGAACTTCCATTAGAACCAGCAAAATCTTTAAAACCAATAGAACGTTTAAATATACTATACATACAGACACATATAGCAGGATCAGCAACGTCTATATATTGTAGACTCATAGACTTTAAGGCCAGGAGGGACCAACCTGGATACATAACTTGATGACTGCATGTCCAATCTGGAGATTTCCCTTCAAACTACTACACATTTCCAGTCAGGTTTGTGGGAATTTTGATGTGCAATATTGAATAATCACTAGACTATGGAGCATCTGGAATCCCCTCCTCCTTTTGCTTGTTATTTCTTTCCAGTTATTGCAAACAGAAAGCTACATAACTCATACATTAACTAAAATAAACGTTTACAGGATACTTGCTCCTGATGTCAAACTAAACCCAGGAGCTACGCTCCCCAGTAATTCATTCAGCCTTAATCAGAGCATTGTTTCCTTGAATAGGAAGAAAGCACCAAACCCTGTAACAAAAACCCTTAAAACCTGTTTAAGTTTCCACTGAAATATGAACTAGACCTGGGATATGAACTCACCTCACTTCCCTGTAAATTTAAATCTTAAATTAGAGTTAAACAGCTACAGACAAAAAGTATCTAAGTGACCTTCCTTTTAATACAATGTTTACAGCAAGGATGGTAATCACTGGAAGTCCAATGATTTGCTCTTTCTGAAATGAACAGTTGTAATATTACAATTGGAGTGCCCACCTACTCATCAGTGCAAATGGCCTTTTGGTTAAGACACATGACTTGGAATTATAAGACTGCAGTTAATTTCTGTCTCTATTACAGACAGCTCTGTGTGACTTTGGGGAAGTCACTTAATTGTCCTGTGCTTCAGTTTCCACATCTATAAATTAGTACAATACCTATTTACCTTACAGTAGTGTTTTGAGGACTATTTAACTTGATGTTTGTGAAGTGCTTTGAGACTCTTAGGTGAAAAGTGCTACATAAGCACAAAGCATTGTTGAAAAACAATGCTCTAAAACTGAAGAGCATATCTATAATAAAAATAGCAAATGAGACTTTCAGGCTGTAAAAGATCTGACGAAGGAAAGATGGACCAAAGCTAACACAATTTAAGACAAAGAAGGGAACAGTCTAACAGAAGAAAGCGACATCATCAATAGGTGGACAAACTACTGCTCTGATCTATACAACCACCAGACAAATGGAGATCCTAGTGCCTTAGACAGTCCAGATTCAACAGAGGAGGATGACTTTCCAATACTATGTGAAGAAGTGGAGACAGCTGTGAAATCACTCAAGAACAGAAAGGCTACAGGTATTGACAACATCCCAGTCAAATTAATGAAATTCGGAGGAGAAATAGCAATAGATGTACTCACCAAGATCTGCAACAAGATCTGGCAGACCGGTGAGTGGCCCTCCACACATGCACTAATCATCACTCTGCCAAAGAAAGGCAACCTACAATTGTGTCAAAATTACCGGCCCATAAGCTTAATTAGCCATCCCAGCAAAGTAATGTTGAAAGTCATATTGAACAGATTGAAGCCACAAGCGGACAACATCATTGCTGAAGAACAGGCTGGCTTTCGTGATGGAAGAAGAACCACAGAACAGATTTTCAACCTTTGTGTTCTACGTGAGAAGTATTTACAACACCAGCAGGATATCTACCACGTCTTTGTTGACTTCAGGAAGGCGTTTGACAAAGTATGTCATGAAACTCTCTGGGCACCCATGAAGAAGTAAAATGTTGGTCATAAGCTTCTTCTTACCATTAAACAACTGTATGCCAAGGCCAGCAGTGCAGTTCTCCTCAACGGTACAAGAGGAGAGTGATTTCACACCACTGCTGGAGTCCGGCAAGGGTGCCTTCTTTCGGTCACACTGTTCAACATCTACTTGGAGTGCATGACTGATGCCCTAGAAGATCACATATGCACAGTCAGCATTGGAGGGCGAACAATCTCAAATCTTCAGTTCGCTGACCAGTGGGTTCTGACAATTGGAGGCAGCGGAACCCCTGCCAGGTGGTAACAGGTCCTTATGCATGAGGTGATTCAATTGGAAATTCTCTGTGAGGACACTGGAAGGCCCTTCATTCTGTCTGCTGTAGAGATGAAGAACTGAACTGATTTATGGAAAGTACTTTTTTCTAAGTAAAAAGCCAAGGCCTTTTGGATATTCAGTGCGTGAAGATGCCTCTCTTCACTGGTCTTGTGTGGTTTGGGACAGAAAACCAGGAGGAAGATGTCCTGTTTCATATGGAAGGTGGATATCACCTTCAGCAGGAAGGCCAGTAGGGCTTCAGCTGAACTTTGTCTTTATAGAAGGCTGCGTACAGCAGTTCTGAGGTCAAGTCTTTCATTTCAGAGACCCTTCTCACTGACGTCACTGCCATCAGGAACACATTTCCATGACAGGTGGGAAAAGGAGCAGGAACCCAGCAGCTCAAAGGATGGGCTGGTGAGTTTAGAGAGGACCAAGTTAAGATCCCACTGCAGAACAGGAGCCCAAACCTGTGGGAAGAGTCTGACAGTCATGTCATGGGAAAACACCATCTGTCCTTGGATCGGCGGGTGAAAAGCAGAGATGGCCGCAAGATGCACTCTAATGGAAGAGCGTGCCAGGTCCTGATTCCTCAAATCGAGCAGGGTAATCCAGGACAGCCTGTATGGAAGAAAGCAACGGAGAGATGCCACGCTTGGACACCCAGCAGGAAAACCTTGTCCACTTGCCCAGGTAAGTCAGTCTAGTTGAGGACTTCTTACTTCCCAAGAGCAGCTGTTGGACTCCTTCCAAACTGGTCTGCTCCTCTGGGTTCAGCCACACAGCATCCATGCTGAGAGGTGGAGGGACTCGAGGTTCGGGTGCAGGACCCAACCGTGTTCCTGTGACAGCAGGTCCGGTCAGTTGGGCGGGGGCCAGGGAGGGCCCGCTGTCAGGCTCATGAACCAATGCTGGCGAGGCCCCACCGGGGCGATCACGACAACCTGTGCTTTGTCTGTCTTGATCTTTGCCAGGACCCTGCTGATGAGTGAAATCAGAGGGAATGCATACATCAGGCTCCCTGACCCCGACAGGAGAACGGCATCGAAGAGGGAGCTTTTGCTCAGACCTTGCCGAGAACAGAACCGGTGGCATTTCCTGTTCTGTCTGGGGGCAAACAGGTCCACTTGGGGAGTTCCCCACCCTTGGAACATCATGCAGGCTACCTCTGGATGAAGTGACCACTCGTGGTGATAGGAGAAGTCCCTGCTGAGCTCGACTGTTAGTGTATTCCTGACACTAGGAAGGTGACAAGCTTCCAAGTAGATTTCGTGGCTGATGCAGAAGTCTCACAGACGGGAGTGCCTCTTAACAGAGAGCCGACGAGCACACTCCTCCTTTCATGTTGATGTAGAACATTGAGCCTGTGTTGTCCGTCAGGACTTGTACCACCTTGCCTGATAGGTGCAGCAGGAAGACTCCACGCGCCAGCGGAACTGCTCGGAGCTCTTTAACATTTATGTGCAACTTTGCCTCCTTGGGGGATCACATCCCCTGTGTCTGGAGGTCACTGGCGTCTGACACCAAGTTGACGAAATGAGGGGGGTTGTCGAACGGAACCCCTTCCAGGACTGTCCTGTGGTCAGTCCACCATCGCTGGTAAGTATCGCCTGGGGAATGGTAACGATCTTTTCCAGGGGGTCTCGGGACTGGGAATAGACTGCCCCCAGCCACTGCTGCAGGGACCACATCTGGAGCCTGGCATGGAGGACCACGTAAGTGCAGGGTGCCATGTGGCCCAGCAGACGCAGACAGACCCTGGCTGTAGTCAGACAGAGACTTCCACAATAAGGTTCGTCAGCGTGTGGAACCTGTACGTGGCAGGAACGCCCTGGAGCAGGTGAAGTCGAGGACTGCTCCAATGAACTCTATCCTCTGCACTGGCACTAACATCGACTTTTTGTTGTTCCAAAGAGTGGCAGGTGGCTTGAAGCACTGCAACATCCCTTTGGACTTGAGACCTGGAACGGCCCTTTACCAGCCAGTCGTCGAGGTATGGGTAGCTCTGAATATCCCGGCAGCTGAGGTAAGCCACTACCACTGACATGCACCTGGTAAACACTCTCAGTGCTGTCACCAGGCCAAATGGGAGGACTGCAAACTGGTAGTGGTGGGGCTCCACTGTAAACCGGAGGAAGTGTCTGTGTCCTTGAAAGATCGATATGTGGAAGTAGGCATCCTTCAAGTCGAGAGCAGCACACCAGTCTCCCAGATCCAGGGAGGAGATAACAGTAGCTAGGGAAACCTTGCAGAGCTTTAATTTCTTTAAGTACTTGTTAAGGTCCAGGATGGGCTGTAGATCGCTCTTGGCCTTTGGGATTAAAAAGTATTGGGAATAGAACCCCTTGTTCCTGTACTCAAGAGGAACTTCTTCTACCGCATCCAGCTGTAGTAACCTCTTTTCCTCTTGTGAGAGGGGTCCCTGAAGAGGGACAGGGAAGGCAGGTGGGAAGCGGGGGGGGGGGAGGAGTGTAGAAAGGAACTGGAGAATATAACCCTGTTCCACAGAGCTGAGGGCCCACTGGTCCAGGGTTATAGTGGTCCAAGTAGAGAGGAAAAGGGAAAGGCAGTTGGAGATCACTGGGACAGATGGATCTGGGGAATAGTCCGGTACAGGTGTGGGCAAACTTTCTGGCCTGAGGGCCACATTGCGGTATGGAAATTGTATGGTGGGCCATGAATACTCACAAAATTGGGGGTAAGGGTGTGGGAGGGGGTGAGGGTTCCGGCGTGGGGCCAGAAATCATAGAATATTAGGGTTGGAAGGAACCTCAGAAGGTCATCTAGTCCAACCCCCTGCTCAAAGCAGGACCAATCCCCAACTAAATCATCCCAGCCAGGGCTTTGTCAAGCCTGACCTTAAAAAATTCTAAGGAAGGAGATTCCACCACCTCCCTAGGTAATACATTCCAGTGTTTCACCATCTTCCTAGTGAAAAAGTTTCTCCTAATATCCAACCTAAATTCCCCCACTGCAACTTGAGGAGTTCAGGGTGCGGAAGGGGGCTCCGGTTTGGGGTGGGGGTTGGGGGTACAACAGGAGGGGGATCCAGGCTGGGACTGAGGGGTTTTGAGGGCAGGAGGGGGATCAGAGCTGGGGCAGGGGTTGGGGTACTGGGGAAGGGTGTGAGGCCTCTGGGGTGGGGCTGGGGATAAGGGGTTTGGGGTGCAGGAGGGTGTTCTAGGCTGGGACCAAAGGGTTCAGAGGGTAGGAGGAAGATCAGGAATGGGGCAGGCTGTTGGGGGAAGGGGGAGGGCTCTAGCTGGGGATGAGGGGCTTAGGGTACAAGAGGACGCTCTGGGCTGGGATTGAGGGGTTTGGAGGGTAAGAGGGGGATCAGGGCTGTGGCAGGGGGTTGGAGAGTGGGGGGGACTCAGGGGTGCAGGCTGTAGGCGGTGCTTACCGCAAGCAGCTCCTGGAAGCATGTCCCCACTCTGACTCTGAAGCATGGGCAGGTGGCTCTACGCATTGCCCCATCCGCAGGCACCACTGCAGGGATGGGCAATGCATAGAGCCGCCTGGCCGCACCTCCATATACTATGTAGGAGCCAGAGGGAGGTCATGCCTGCTGCTTCCTTGGAGAGGCACAGAGCAGGGTAAGCCCCTGAGCCCACTCCCCAGCTGGAGCACCGGAGTGGGGCAAACCCCCAGCCCTGCTCCCTGGCGGGAGCTGAGGACCAGATTAAATGGTCTGACATGCTGTATGTGGCCCGTGGGTGCACCCTCAAAATGACCCTTTAGCCCCTTGCTTGGCACAGGTCAAGCCTGACTGGGCAGAGGGTGGAGGCGCGTGGCTTGGAAGTCGCTTATAGCCCCTGGCTTGTTTGTGGGGCTGGTCCTGCTGGGCTGGCTCCCCTGGCCCTGAGGGTACTGTGGTTTACATGCCGCTTACCTGCCAGGGCTTTCAGGGTATTGCAGAAGTCCTTGAGGCCATGCAACTTGCTGTCTGTTTGCATTGCAAATAGGGCTTGGCCATCGAAGGATAAATCCTGCATTGACTGCTGAGCCTCAGAGGACAAGCCAGAAAGGAGCAGCCAGGAGGCTCGCTGCATGGTGATAATGAAAGCCATGGTGCGGGCAGCAGCAGCATCCAATGGCGCCTGGAGGCCTCCCTGACTGCAGTCGTGCCCTCATTGAGGATCGCTCAGAACTCCTTTTTGGAAGCCTCAGGGAGCAGCGACCCTTCAAACTTGGCCATGGCTTGCCACATATTGAAGTCATACTGGCCAAGGAGGGCTTGGTGGTTGGCCACTCTCAGATGAAGGCTGAAAGACTAATAAATCTGACATCCAAAGAGATCCAGCCTCCTTGAGTTTTTATTTTTGGGCCAGGTTGCCCTTGCCCCTCTTTGTGGCTAACTGCTTCTACCACAAGGGAATTGGGGGAAGGGTGGGAGTATAAGTACTCATGCCCCTTGGCTGGCACAAAGTACTTGCGTTCGGCCCTCTTAAGAGATAGGGGCCAAGGAAGAGGGGGTCTGCCACAGGCATTAGTGCTTTTGGAAACCCCTTCATGAAGGGGTAGGACCACCCTGGCAGGACCAAGGAGCAGAGGACATCAAACAGAGAGTCCAAGGGCTCTTCTAGTTCCTCTGCCTGAAGCCCCAGGTTAGAAGTGACTCTCTTCAAAAGTTCCTGGTGCACTTTGGTGTCATCCTGAGGAATTGGGTGAGGGGGCTCCATGATAGCCTCGTCTGGTGATGGCGAGGACGATCCATTGGTGGTGCAACAGCTTGCTCCCCTGAGTTCTCCTGGACCTATGGGGTCTTAGCCCCTGAAGCCTCGAGCACCGGAGGGGGACAAAATACCTAGGATGCTGGCCTCTCTGAGGCTTCCGACACCGATTGAGCAGCCCGGGGTGGTTGGGTGAACCCGCAAGGGTTCCCTGGGTACCAGGGCACCAGTCACTGTGCTTGGGACCATGGAACCGGTTTTGGTGCTGTCGACGCCATCGTCACCATAGGTACCGGGGCTTGTCCAGCAGTCAGGAAACATTGCTCTGTGCTGGAGCTGTAAGCGGAGCGGTCAATACCAGATGACCAGGAACAGGTAGAGCGGTGGCTCTTGTCCAACGGGTGCCAGTCGCTGCGACCTGAAGCCGACCTGTCTGAGCGAGTCGGGTGTCTTGATCAGGGTTTTGGAGCTCGACGGTGTTCGGTGGATCTGTGTGGGACACCTGATGAACCATATCTCATGCTGCTCAACCAGAACCAGGATGTCAAACGGGACTGGGAGCCACTATGGGCTGGATGTCAGGAGGAACATTCTGAGATTGGCAATCTCCTCCTAGGAGACAGGCGATAATGACCAGGCAATCGGCAGTCTCTGCTCCCCGATCGGTACCGTGATTGGTACCGGTCCCTTGGAGAAGGTCAGGGCCAGTCCCGGAGATCTTGCCAGGTGGCATGTGCCCCAGAATTCCTTGATCGGTGCCCTTGGTGCAGAGACCAAAGAGGGCTCCGCTGCACCTGCCTCTCTAGTCCAGAGGTGTGACCGCTTTGCGCAGGTGAGCGATGGTGGGATGTCCCCCTCTTATGGCAGCAGTGCATGTGGTGAACACACACACCTAATATGGAATGGATATGAGCAAACACTCAAAGAAGAATTGGATTTTTGTTCCTTCAGTTAAAAAGTTCTGCAAAGCCGTGAAACTTGCTTCTTGTTTTGAATTGGCCACACGAACTACGGCAGAAATAGAATGAATTCCATTTATAGTTAACTTTGATTGCAGGATAACAGCATCTCCTCTTAGCCACTGAGAACTCCCACACAGAGGCCAAATTCAGAGTTGCAGATGGGAAAATGCAATCTAGGTTTATGCTAAACATATCAGCAATTATACATGGTAAGATACAGTTAGTATGTGGGAAGTAGCATGGAAGGACAATTTTGTAGTTTGACCACCACGCTGCAACTGGACAATGCAATTCCTCTTTTCTTTCCTATAAAAGTTGTCCTTGGGAAAACAGGCGAGAGAGAGAGTAGTATTTCATCTCAGAGTCCTGTTGTTGAGTGTAATTAGCTGGACAATTTTATACAATCAGAGTGAACTTTATGCAGAAGCAGACAGTAGGTAAAGTGTTTCTGCTGGCATGAGCTTTAGAGGAGAGAAGAAACAAAGTAGAGGGGTCACCAAGCTGTTAAGCTTCCAACCTGCGTATTTTGGTAATTCACTGGACAGCCATTTTCCAAATCTAGCTCTCATATGTTAACTGACAACTTATAGCTCCATCTTGTACACAATCTAGCTAATATTCTGTGGAGAAACAGAGTGGCTCACAAATCAACTTAGTCTTGCAAAACTGGCATTTAATAAAACAATGGATGAAAGAGCAAACACACAAATTCAGAATGAGTTATCCCCAGCCTATCCCTTTGATGTGCATGCTCTACAAAGAATGCTTAGATTATGTTTCTATTTTGCAAAGTGCTTCACTCTGTTCTGTCACTAACTATTTCTGTATTATAAGCAAATTAAACACAAAACATATCAAACAAAGAAACGATTCCACATGGACCTGCTAGAATCAGCCTTCCCACTGGGAAGAGAGGAGTCAAAGAGCTTAGGGCCAGATTCAAAGCACACTGAAGTCACTGGAAAGACTTCCTAATATTGGAAAGTAGCATAAGCAGATTTGTGGGAGAAGAAAGTAGAAGAGGGGATATGGTTTGAGAAGAAAGAGTGAAAGTTTGGGAGAAGAAGAAGAATAGCAGTAAGAAGGAAAAGAAAAATGTCAAGGGAGAATGAAGAAATGATGAGAAAACAGGACACATGTTTTTTCACTAGTTAGGGTAGGTTTAGAAATAGTGGCCAGAAATATTGATCTTGTCACATATAAGTAGCTTTATTTTTAGAAATAACCATTGAATGAAGATGAATTTTGGTCTTTCACCATTCAGTTTCTAGGTCACTGACATACACAAGGTGCTTGGGAGCTTGACTGAAAAATCTATGATTACAAGTCAGTAGGAGTTAATGTTCATAGCAGTCTTTTCCAATTGGTCATTCCAATTGACAAGAAAATCTGCATGAGGAACACCAGGAAGTGGAGCAATTTTGAAAGAACATTGGTCACTTTCATTCCATGGGGCACATTATCATCTGAAAATTATTAAATACATTGTTATTCCTGTACTACATATGTGTAAATATCATCGTTAGTTAGAAATCCTTCCTCTTATGGAAACTTGCCAGAAACTACAGGGAGTTAATTGTACTGATTTATAAAATAAAGAGAACACATACAGTACACATGTTCATACAAACACAAATGTCCACATGTGCACTGTACATAGATGAGTATTCAAATACAGAAAAGGAGATCTACAAAAGGATAATGGTCTTCCCTCTATGGAAACAGTCTTCAGTGTTGTCTCTCTATCCATATCACAGGGCATGAGAAGGGGATCATAATCCCAGAGTACATTTTGAACCTAAAACTACCTCTTTGTTAATTGTGGTTAAAGGCCTGCTGGCTCAGCTTCAGTACACAGGAGGATCTTCTCTCTCTCAGGTCTATCTGAGTTGCATAATGAATGAATACATCTGTTTCTGCAAAGGAATACTGGAAAAAATCCAGTCCTGGTATAAATGGGAATAGCTGCACTTAAGTCAATCGAGTTGCACCCGCATACACCAGAGATTCATTTGCTCCACCATATCTCCCAAGAGGGAGGAGAATATAAAAAAGTCTCCTGTCAGCCAGGCTGTTTCTAGGACTGTTGACTGTACTTTACTTCTCAATTTCCCACACTAAGGAAGTGCTACTCCCACACTACATGTTGTAAAGGAGGTGAAAACTATGGTGGTTGAGACCACTGGGGCGAAGCATTAGTGTGAGGCTGCTTGAAGTGGTTGTTCACAAGTACAGAGCTACTCGATTAACAGTATCTGCAATCCAAAGTCTCTTTCTGTTTGGGCCAAGTGAAAAGCTGACACATTCTAAAGCTCAGTGCCAAACACCCTTTTCATTCTCCAATCGTTCACTAGCAGTTCTGCATAAAATGCTGGTTTCTTTTGGCTCCAAAGACAGCTTCACCTGCAGGGTTTCATTTTTCTCCTTGACACCTTGCTGTTGATTTTCCTTTAGAGCACAAAAAAAGCCCTCTCCAGCACCTCTCTCACAATTACACAATTGCCCTTTTGTGGTCTACGAAAGTCTTAATGATTGTATTTTATTTGATTGTAGATCTGATTAATTTTGAGTTTGTTTAATTTGCAATCTTTGCTGGGATCTTGAGGGCTGGGAATGAGAAAGCACACTGCACCACTGTACTTTGGACACTTCTAGTTTGCCAATTTGTTTCAAGCCTCATTTGATACAACAGCTATGAAACTGTAGTCCAAAAACAGCTCCACATTTATCAAGGCAAGGCACAAAAATTGGTTTTGTTTTTGTTTTAAATTAACATGCCACTGGCTAAATTAATCTCTTTCTGCAATCTCTATGCCAAGGCCCTCAGTAATACTGTGAACCGCACAAACACCAAGGTAAGGCAAGTCTGAAAGACCAACTTAGCAAAGAAACAATGCATACTGTCACTCTCTTTTTAGAGCAAAGAACTGAGGATGTGAGCATTCTGAATTGTATATAGGACATTTACTAGAGGTGGAAACTAAGATTTAGAAGAGCCTGTATGAGAATGTCATTTGTGGGAGGAGGGTGAGAAAGAGAGTCATGTATCTTATTTGTACAACAGTTTTTATTTTCTTAAATATCTGTTTGAAAGTATACACCCTACAAAGCTGGGGAAAATTCATATTCTGCACTGACTCTTGGGTGAAAGAAGGATGTGGATTACAAATATGCATTATATAAATAAATGGAATTCCAACCTAAGATGAAAAATATTTGCGCGCTAAAGCAGAAAGGGATTTTGTTGTGGAGGGATGGAAAGAGAATAGAATACATCCCCTCTTCAAACGGAAATCAAATGAAAAGCTGAAGAGTCAAGACAAAAGCAGCAGCAATGCTATGAAGTTTGAGAAATATAGTAAGCCAGAGACAGGCACATGGGCCACTGATTATAGGGTGGAGAAATAAAACTTGCCTTGAGTCAAACTGTGGATCAGGTAGAAAGTTCAAGGAAAAAATAAAAAAAAAAAAGCCAGAGTAGTGCCTTATGACTGATGTGATAAACAGGAGTGGACCAATAAATAAATGATAATTGCAAATCACTTCTGTAAACAATCACCCAACTTCTCTCTGTGCAGAGTATACATATTCAAACTGACTGCCATCCCCAGAGGCTAGAGGGTCACAGGGTCAGCCCAGCACTTCTTCCTCCTATGTTGGCTGTTATTCATAAGCAGTTCTGCTGGTTGAGACCAGAGGTCAAGCTAATCAGTCTGTGGGGCATAAGGGGCAGTTTGCAACACTAACTGCAGGATGCAAACCAGAATGAAATATATAGTCTCACTCTTGAGCACAAATGCTTCAGCTTACAAGGTCCCTGCTTCTTTCTGTGGTCTAATGAAGACAGGGCTTCTGATGAAGCACTACAGAGCAGCAGTTACAACCAGCAGGAAGTGCATTCCTGTTAAAAAGAAAATAAATCCTGTGGCAAATGTAGTGAAAAGAGGCCATCTGACCTTTCCCTTCAGACAAAAAACACTAAATTATATAGTTTAGAAAAATGAGTAAATATTTTTCAATAATATAATCATTCCTTAGAGACTAACAAATTTATTAGAGCATAAGCTTTCGTGAGCTACAGCTCACTTCATCGGATGCATTTGGTGGAAAAAACAGAGGAGAGATTTATATACACACACACAGAGAACATGAAACAATGGGTTTATCATACACACTGTAAGGAGAGTGATCACTTAAGATAAGCCATCACCAACAGCAGGGGGGGGAAGGAGGAAAACCTTTCATGGTGACAAGCAGGTAGGCTAATTCCAGCAGTTAACAAGAATATCAGAGGAACAGTGGGGGGTGGGGTGGGAGGGAGAAATACCATGGGGAAATAGTTTTACTTTGTGTAATGACTCATCCATTCCCAGTCTCTATTCAAGCCTAAGTTAATTGTATCCAGTTTGCAAATTAATTCCAATTCAGCAGTCTCTCGTTGGAGTCTGTTTTTGAAGCTTTTTTGTTGAAGTATAGCCACTCTTAGGTCTGTGATCGAGTGACCAGAGAGATTGAAGTGTTCTCCAACTGGTTTTTGAATGTTATAATTCTTGACGTCTGATTTGTGTCCATTCATTCGTTTACGTAGAGACTGTCCAGTTTGGCCAATGTACATGGCAGAGGGGCATTGCTGGCACATGATGGCATATATCACATTGGTAGATGCGCAGGTGAACGAGCCTCTGATAGTGTGGCTGATGTGATTAGGCCCTATGATGGTATCCCCTGAATAGATATGTGGACAGAGTTGGCAACGGGCTTTGTTGCAAGGATAGGTTCCTGGGTTAGTGGTTCTGTTGTGTGGTGTGTGGTTGCTGGTGAGTATTTGCTTCAGATTGGGGGGCTGTCTGTAAGCAAGGACTGGTCTGTCTCCCAAGATCTGAGAGAGCGATGGCTCGTCCTTCAGGATAGGTTGTAGATCCTTGATGATGCGTTGGAGGGGTTTTAGTTGGGGGCTGAAGGTGATAGCTAGTGGCGTTCTGTTGTTTTCTTTGTTGGGCCTGTCCTGTAGTAGGTGACTTCTGGGTACTCTTCTGGCTCTGTCAATCTGTTTCTTCACTTCAGCAGGTGGGTACTGTAGTTGTAGGAATGCATGATAGAGATCTTGTAGGTGTTTGTCTCTGTCTGAGGGGTTGGAGCAAATGCGGTTATATCGTAGCGCTTGGCTGTAGACAATGGATCGAGTGGTATGATCTGGATGAAAGCTAGAGGCATGTAGGTAGGAATAGCGGTCAGTAGGTTTCCGATATAGGGTGGTGTTTATGTGACCATCGCTTATTAGCACCGTAGTGTCCAGGAAGTGGATCTCTTGTGTGGACTGGTCCAGGCTGAGGTTGATGGTGGGATGGAAATTGTTGAAATCATGGTGGAATTCCTCTAGAGCTTCTTTTCCATGGGTCCAGATGATGAAGATGTCATCAATGTAGCGCAAGTAGAGTAGGGGCATTAGGGGACGAGAGCTGAGGAAGCGTTGTTCTAAGTCAGCCATAAAAATGTTGGCATACTGTGGGGCCATGCGGGTACCCATTGCAGTGCCGCTGATTTGAAGGTATACATTGTCCCCAAATGTGAAATAGTTATGGGTCAGGACAAAGTCACAAAGTTCTGCCACCAGGTTAGCCGTGACAGTATCAGGGATACTGTTCCTGACGGCTTGTAGTCCATCTTTGTGTGGAATGTTGGTGTAGAGGGCTTCTACATCCATAGTGGCTAGGATGGTGTTTTTAGGAAGATCACCAATGGACTGTAGTTTCCTCAGGAAATCGGTGGTGTCTCGAAGATAGCTGGGAGTGCTGGTAACGAAGGGCCTAATTTGCAAACTGGATACAATTAACTTAGGCTTGAATAGAGACTGGGAATGGATGAGTCATTACACAAAGTAAAACTATTTCCCCATGGTATTTCTCCCTCCCACCCCACCCCCCACTGTTCCTCTGATATTCTTGTTAACTGCTGGAATTAGCCTTGTCACCATGAAAGGTTTTCCTCCTTCCCCCCCCTGCTGTTGGTGATGGCTTATCTTAAGTGATCACTCTCCTTACAGTGTGTATGATAAATCCATTGTTTCATGTTCTCTGTGTGTGTGTATATAAATCTCTCCTCTGTTTTTTCCACCAAATGCATCCGATGAAGTGAGCTGTAGCTCACGAAAGCTTATGCTCTAATAAATTTGTTAGTCTCTAAGGTGCCACAAGTACTCCTTTTCTTTTTGCGAATACAGACTAACACGGCTGCTACTCTGAAACCTATAATCATTCCTGTGATTGTTCACTAGAGGTAGCGAAGTGTATAGCATTCAATTAGAACATAATTCATGACACATGTCTAACCTGTAGTTGGGCACACTTTGTTCCAATTCAGAGGTTACTGCATGGGCTGCACCACAATGCCTATATCCCACAGTCTAACATACTTTCTTCTTTTGGACTAGATAGGATTCTATTTTCAGAGAAAACAAAAAGTGGATTGCACAGAGAGAATAACTGAATAGGTGACTGAACAGAAACAGAATGATTTTCAAACTAGGAATGACCAGAAGATGTTGAAAAGCATTCTGTGGTGTAGTATATATGGCACCTAGACATGATGGGCACATTAAAATATAAACGTTTTAGTTTAGATAACTGTATAGCATGGATGTGTATCAGTTACTGTAAGACTGTAATGGGAATTCTGGATTCTTCAAAAAAATCTTAAATAGTCACTTCTTTTGGACTCTGTCCTTAGCTTTCTAGATGTTAATTTTAAGGTCTGAAAACTATAAAGGCTATTAGAACCAAACAACCCTGTCTTAATGCAGTAAAACCTGGGGGGGTGGAAGGCAAGACCTGGAGCCAATGATCTAGAACAGTGATTCTGAAAGCTAGTCCGCTGCTTGTTCAGGGGAAGCCCCTGGCGGGCCGGACCAGTTTGTTTATCTGCTGTGTCCCTAGGTTCGGCCGATCGCGGCTCCCACTGGTTGCGGTTCGCTGCTTCAGGCCAATGGGGGCTGCAGGAAGGGCGGCCAGCATGTCCCTTGGCCTGCACTGCTTCCCGCAGCCCCATTAGCCTGGAGCAGCGAACCGCAGCCAGTGGGAGCCGCCATCGGCCGAACCTGCGGACGTGGCAGGTAAACAAGCTGGTCCAGCCTGCCAGAGGTTTTCCCTGAACAAGCGGAGGACCGGCTTTGAGAACCACTGATCTAGAACATATAACCTCCAAGACACTTCTGGAGCACATTTACCAAGTCAGTTTGGAGAAATTACTCCGAGTGTTAGAAGCCGATAACAATGCAATAGTTTGATTGGGGAATGCAACTGAGGTCCTATTCCTGAACTATTACTGACTTGCCATGTGGCCTTGAATGGATGAGTCACTTTACCTCTCTGGTCTCAGCTTACTCATTTGTAGAATGAGAATAATATTTACCTACCTTTATAAAATACCTTAAGATATTCAGATGAAGGACTCTATAAATGCAAAATATATTTATTATTAGAACTACATAATTTTCTGATGTTGCTTAGTAGAGACCATAACTAGCCCAAGGTCACAGGAGGCCTCCTGCAAATAACAAAAGAGGGCCTCTTCATTTTTACAAGATCACAAAAACTAAATGTATGTTAAAACCTGTTAACAATTTAGGGATAGAAGCGCATTGGGTGCCTCCATATATGCAAGTTCTGCAGATATCTAGAACCAATGGATTGAATAATTTGGATCTTTCACAATAAAAAGGACTTCCCTTATTCTTATATAAACTACATGCAAAGTGGATTGATACTCGAACCCAAGTTTCAGTACCTCTACAAGCAAAAATCAGTGTCAACAGAAAAAGAACTGTGAATCAAGTAGCTCAAAAAGATTTTACTGATTTTGTTGAGACTAAATTAAAAAGACATCTTAATGTGAATTTTAGACACAGATCCTCTACAATAAATCTGTAAAATACATGCTATGTAGAAAATCAGCTACTGGTTTATGGAATGCCAAAATTATAAGCTACGTAGAATGTTAGAAGGCGGCATCAGAAAACAGATTTAGGAACACAGGAATTGTCATGCTATATCAGACCACTGGACAATCTAGTATAGTATCCTGCTTCTATTGGTGGGACAATATGAAAGATAACACCTCCCCATCTTTATAAATCACATAATAGTATACTGCTACAAATTGGATTGGGAGAGGAGAATGAGAAGGCTTGTATTGAATCTTGCACGCAATCAGCTTGTATGTGAAAGGATGATTTTTTTTATTATGTCTAATGTGTTCTCTTATGGTTCCTGTATAACCTGGTTTGATCAGCTCTCATGGACTGAACTCTGGCACATGCTCTCACATACAGATATTCCACCCCAAAAAGCCTCACTCTCCTGAAGTAACCTCTACCAGGAAAAAAAGAAAATTTAAAAAGGAGATTTCTCAAATATTCCATGGACCTGAAGGTTGGTTTTTGTTTGTTTTAGTTTTAATAAATCTATCTAATAGTGATTTTTCTGTTGGCAACACTCCCCCCAGAGATATACCCCAGATTCCCATGTAAGTGAGGGCACAGGTCACGGGGAAGTGAGGACAGTTTGGAAGTATCCCCAATACTTTAGTCACTGCATCTGCTGTCAAGTTGCTGCAACTCATCCTCCAAGATTCAAGGGAAAATCACCTGGCTCAGAGGTTATTTCTATTATTATTGCAAACAGACCCCACAGCTAGGGAAAAAGGAATTTCAGACCAGCTCCAAAACTCAGATGGTGTTAGGCTCTTCCTTATCCCTTTCTCTTCCAAAATACCACATTGCTATTTTAAAAATAATGAAAGAAAGAATGACTTACATATGCACAGCAGCCATATGAGCACATACAACCTTTGGGATTTCTCTCCTTGTATCTTGAACCATGTTGATGATGTCCACATGGGATTTACAATAGCTCAAAGCTACTATTGTTCACACTACATTAAATCTACAATATATGCAATGAGATACCATAATATTTTCACTTGGAACTTTAAGTAACCCACAGTTTGGCTGTATTTAATGAAATATGCCGTGCTCTAAGAGTTGATTTATACAAACCAATATTTATAGTGCACGTTTATCAAGGAGGAAAAAAAACACAGAGGAACCTACGATTCTTTTGACTTCAACAGAAAATCAAAAATGCTTGATTTGGTTTAGTTCACAAGATCCCTGGAAACATCAAAATATTATGAGATTATAGATGGTATTGGGGCCATTGCTGTGACTGAAATGTCCAGTTTAGGGAACATACTAGCAGTACCAGTACAGAGCCAAAAATAACTTCTGTTTTAAAAACAAAACAAAAAGCACAGGTGTGTGAAGAAAATAATTAAAAATGCCTCACTTCTAACAGAACTGCTTAATGTGTCTGATTACAGAGACGGTGAGAGTATAATAATGTTCAGTGCTAAATGATGAAGATTCAGAAAAAACAGGGAGAAGGGAGCAGATTGGCTTATTTTAGGACTGTGTCACAAACAATCTATGTTATTCAATGTCAGTCAGAATATCACTGACTTTTCTTTCATTCTTTTGATAAACCAACATAAAACAATTTGAATAACCACCTCCAGAAATTCTGATTCCTGATTCCTCTCTCTCTCTGTGACAAAAGTGAAGATTTGCCAAACCTACTCCGTTCTGAGCAGTCAGAGAGATTGGGCACTAATGATCTTCCAGATGTTATGCAGTACTGCACCTATCCTAAAGCTCATCTGCACATATGGATTCGCAGGATAGGTAAGGAGAAGACGAACAATCGTTCACGCACAGTAGCACTATGTAAATCTCCAGGAACAGTGGACAACAATATTCCAGCTCTTTGTACACATGTATAAATGTTTTTCAACAGATGAAAATTTTCAAGAGAATTTCTATGAGCATTCTGTAATATGAAAGGAAAAAAGACCACAAGGTAGGCTAGACCTAACTGAAACACAGACATCTATTCTATCTAAGAAGCTTTCTGACCAGGTCATCTTCCCTCACTTAAAACAAATAAATAAATATAAAAATCAGATTAAAATATTACAACAGGGTTTTTATTCTCAAGGCAGAGTTTGTGCACTCTTTTTTCATATTGTGACTTAACAGCAGTCAAGTTACATTGAATTGTCTTTCTAGAAACCTGGGTCCAGGAGCTACTGAAGGGATCAGTCACACTGAACTCAGCCCCTGGAAAACAGATCCAGGAAAAAAAAATCTTCAGTGGAATAGCATGGAAACAAGAGCACAGTGTAACTAAATTCTCAGGAAGTTAATGGCTGAAAGAACCTCCTTTCCCAACTCCTCCCTACTACATTAACAGACTGAGCAATTACTGAGTGGAACAAACCCCTTTAACACCACCTGGTGCACTTTTCAGCAGTTGGTCTTGCTCCCAGGCTTGTCATGGCTCATTTAGATAGTACAGTGTATTTTCTCTATAAGGCTGTTCTCAGCGACCATGGAGTTCAAGATATAATGAGATATGGTGGTGTTTATCATGAGACAGAATGGAACTGTGAGCCATAGTGCCAGGATTTTAGTATCTGAAGAAGCCTTGGAACAAAAACCTTTTAAAGGAAGGTGAACTATAAAAACAAACAAACAAAAACAATCTGTAGAAGGTAAGAACAACGTTCTGGCAGCTAAAGATAAATGTGATAAAGACAAATAGCCTTCTTTCTATCTAAGAACATGTAGGTGGTACCGTACTTACTCAATTCATTACAGATACCATTTAATTGCTTCACAGATCACCCTTATTGTGAACTTTAGAGACCAAAATTCACAATACAGTTGGCTTACGTCAAATCATTCGATGAAGAGAGTTTTGTACTATTGTCGACAACCAGGTTAATCATCATTTCACCTGTTCTAGGGTCCAGGAATCTCTTACTGTTGATATCAACACCACAATTATTCTCCACCATATGCCAATATTTATTTCACTGGAGACAAAGTAGTAAACTGTCCACAGTGATGACATTGTGCTGAGCATCTTTAGAGAGTGCTTGGAGGCTGAATCTAACAGACAGTGTAGAAAAGCAATGGAAGTAAACAATGTCAGAGCTCCCAAACAAAAAAACACAAGGAAAAATATAGATAGAGTTTTCAAATGAGACCTTTTAATAACACATTTTATAACAGTAATGAGAACTGAGGAGTTCAGACTAGGTTGCAGAACTGGGATTTTTTGGGTTGCAAAAGTAACCTCCAGAAACCACTAATACCAGAAAACATGCAAAAGCCATACACACTGGGTATATATACACAGACACACAGTAGGTGAACACTGCACACATTTTTTGTTTGTGGAAATGCTGAGTCTCTCAGAATGAATTTCTCAGAATCATAGACAATCATGATATTGCCATTGATCTGACCTCAATGAACATGCTGTCTGCAATTAGGAAAAAGGGACAACTTTTCATATTTCAGGACTTTGCAATTAAAATGTTTACAGTTCAAGTGTCAAAATCTAATAGGATAATAACTTCCAAAGAAAAAAACAGTGTATACATTTTATACTAGAAAATTAAAGGAGACAAAATGCAGAAGCAATATCCTGTGTGTGTCACTTTCACCAAGTGGCCTCCCTTCCATAAGAGACATTTTCAGTCAGAAAACTAGGGCCTGATCTACATTAAAAAGTTATGTCAATCCAGCTAAGTTGCTCGGAGTGTGAAAAATCCACATCCCTGCGTGATGTAGTTAAGATGACCTAAACCTCAGTGTAGACAGTGCCAGGTCTATGGAAGAATTCCTCTGTTGACCTAAGCTACCACCTCTTAGGGAGGTGGATTACCTACACTGATGGGAGAACCCCTCCTGTTGGTGTTGATAGTGTCTACACTGACGTGCTATTACAACTGTGCTGCTGTAGCATTTCAAGTGTAGACAAGCCCTAAGACTACAAGGGAAACCAGAAATAGTAGAAAGAAAAGGAGTACTTGTGGCACCTTAGAGACTAACAAATTTATTAGAGCATAAGCTTTCGTGAGCTACAGCTCACTTCATCGGATGCATTTGGTGGAAAAAAGAGAGGAGAGATTTATATACACACACACACACCTCTCCTCTGTTTTTTCCACCAAATGCATCCGATGAAGTGAGCTGTAGCTCACGAAAGCTTATGCTCTAATAAATTTGTTAGTCTCTAAGGTGCCACAAGTACTCCTTTTCTTTTTGCGAATACAGACTAACACGGCTGCTACTCTGAAACCAGAAATAGTAGGTAGATGTGGCTATTCAAATCTGTCCCAAACAGTAGTTTCCACAGACACACACGGCCCCTTGTAGGATTCTGGCTTATTTAAAATTAAAGTAATTACAGATGAAATGATAGCTACCATTGTTTTGTAAAGACTTGTCAGGGCATTAAGTAACTGGCCCATCTAACATATATCCCAGTATATTGGGATGGAGGATTTTTGCTTAGCACTGGAAGTTACACATTGTAGATGTCATGTTAAAACAATATTGCTATATGGAATAGGAAGAGAATGTGAAGTGACTGCATTCTACACCCACAATTGTTGACATATGTAGATCGCTTACAAGCCTCTCCTGCAGTAAAGAATCCATTTTCTCTATTGCTCTGGAGGAATAAAGTGCATATAAGCGAAAAGTACAATGAATATTTTTCACAGTGACCGTTACCAATAAAACTGGCATCTTTAATTTCCAAGAATCTTAAAGCAGAGTGGCAGCTTTTGAGCAGCTAACAAGCCTTGGTCAAAGTGTCTTAAAATCTTGTAATCAGATATACATCCCAGCTGGTTGTAAAGTTAATAAGGTATGTGTGTATATTACATCATTTTATTATATATAATGTACATAAGTTCACAAATACATTTATTCATCAGCTTCCTAGCTTACACACTCGCACACAGACATGCTCACTTAGATGGAAACCAACAAGAAAATGACTGAGATTAATTCTCATGGGATCAGATGTAAAAATGACACAGATCAATTCTCATCAGATCAGAAAGGTAACAGCGCTAATTAAAAAAACTTTAAATAACCCAAACAGAGATGCCTTTAGATGTCATGGGAACTTAATAGAAATAACTCAAAACAAGAAAGACTCATGTTCAAATATTAAAGTGGAGTTTGCTTAAATGAACAAATGCTAAAGAATCCAAAATCAAGCCCAACACAGTCCATTCATAATGCATGCATTAAACAAATAAACCTATACCCCACCAAAAAAACAAAACAAAAACAAAAAACTTTATTAAAAAAATCAGTTAATTTAGTTTTCTGTACTAACAGAAGGAACCAATTTGAAGACTGAAGTCCTCTATTTATCCTTTGACTAAATTGAGTCTTGATGGTAGCGGTTTGGTGAGTAAACGGAGGCCAACCAAGTCTGAAGGGACCTGAGGCATAGCCTTGCATCCTGCACCACGTATGTGCATGAGGCCTGGTGACCTAAAAGTCTCAGACAGAAATATGCTGTCGTAATGGGGTGGTTCTTGACATGCGTTATTAATGACATGATAGTGTGAAAACAGCCTTCTGGGAGGAAGGCCTGGACTTGGGTGGAGTTGAGCACTGCTCCGATAAACTCTATCCTTTGCACCGGAGCGAGGATAGACTTCTGCTCATTTATTAGCAGTCCCAGGGCCTGGAAAGTCAACTGTATGAGGTGGATGCTGGACTCTACCTGAGCCTTGGACTAGTCGACTAGCCAGTTGGCCAGGTACAGGTAGACTAGCACCCCAACCGTCTTCTCAGAAAGGTCTGCCGCTACTGCCATGACTTTGTAAACTCCTGTGGAGCTGCCGACTGGCCAAACGGGAGAACCGCGAATTGGTAGTGGGCCTGGTTCATGACAAATCTCAGATACCTTTTGTGGCTTTAGAAGATGGAAATGTGAAGATTGGGGTCTTTTAAATTGACAGTGGTGTACCAGTCCCCGGCATCCAGGGAGGGGATAATGGAAGCTAGTGGACCATGCTTAACTTCAGTATCTTGAGGTAGCTGTTGAGTCAGCCCAAGTCTAGAATATGTCTGAGACTGCCCTTGGCTTTCAGAATTAGGAAATAGCGGTAGTAAAACTCCCTCCCTCTTAAATCCTGTGGAACCTCTTCCACAGCTCCTACTTGGAGGTCTTGTAGCTCCTGGATTAGAAGATGCTCATGAGAGGGGTCCCTGAAGAGGGATGGGAAGGAGGGTGGGTAGAAATAAATTGGAGCATATAGCCCTTTTCTATGGTGTTCCGTACCCAACAGTTTGTGGTGAAATGAGAACACGCTGTGCTGAAGTGGGACAGGTGGTCTGAAAATAAAGGGGACCTGGGATCTGGCACAGGAACTGGTACAATGCCCTCAGGCATGCCATCAAAAGGTCTGTTCCAAGCCCCCTGGGTGTTTGGGCAGAGCAGATTCTTGCACAGAGGCAGGTGGGAGCGGATATCTGCACTTAAAAAAACCCTGCTCTATCTCCTCTGAAAGTCCTGACGGGATGACGGAGCAAAGAACTGGGAGGGTTGCTGAGGCCTGTCATGCTTTCTCAAAGTTGCTGGGGTATACAGTCCCAGGGACTTAAAGGTAGCTCTGAAGACCTTCAGCACATGGAGCATTACATCCATCTGCTCCAAAAAGAGCGAAGCCCCTTTGAAGGGGAGGACCTGAAGGGATTGCTGGACCTCTGCCAGGAGACGAGAGGACTGTAGCCATGAGTTCCTATGAGTGGCTACTGTGGAGGCCATGGACCTGGGCGCCAAGTCCACCACATTCAGGGCTGCAAGGAGGCTCTGACTATTACCTTCCCCTTCTCTACCAGCGAGGGTAACTCCTGCCTGGACTCTTGGTGGAGTGAGTCTTTGTACTTCAACATGGAGTCCCACACACTGAAGTCATCTGCTCAGCAGCAACTGCTGGTTGGCAATCCTGAGCTGTAGTCCACCAGGGAATAAACCTTTCTACCAAAATGATCCAGTTTTTTGGAGTCTTTTGCTTTAGGTGTCACTCCTTGTAGGCTCTGCCTCTCCCTTTCACTGGCCACAGAGACCACCAGGGACCCCGGGTGGGGGTGAGAGTATAGGAACTCATAACCCTGGACGGGCACAAAGTACTACCTTTGGGCTCTTTTTGAGGTGGTGGAGAAGGGAGGCGTGCCACAGGACTTTCACAGGATCCATAATGGCCTCATTGAGAGGTAGGGCCATTTTTGATGGGCCCGCAAAGGCCAGGATGTCAACCAGGCTATGGGAGGATTCTTTTACTACTTCAGCTTGCAAGCTTAAGTTCGAAACCAACATCTTTAGCAGCATCTGGTGGGCTTTGAAATCATCTTGAGAGAGTGACATGTCTGCCACACCACCTTGTCTGGGAAGGAGGCGGCCTCACTGGCAGGTGGCCCTCCTCCTTTATCTTCTGTGTGGACAGGATCCGGCAGATCCGGATCATGAAGGTCGGTACCAATGGGATGGAGGTGCCTTTTTCTCAGAGGCCACAGACTAACAGCGTGTTGAGTGGGGTCCTGGCCTGGGTGGAATCCCCACAGGTTCCAAAAGAGCCACGGGTTCCAAAAGGATTGGCATAGATCAGTGACCACTGAACCAAGCACTTGATGGTACTCCTGGGTCTGGGTCCACGGAAGGGTAGGGCTGACTGGAGCCATAACAACGGCAACTCCTTTGACAAGAGTAGTACAACCCAATCTCCAACTCAGATGATGAGCCTCCTTTGGGAACCATGGAGGTACGGTTTCTATTGGTGCCAGGGTGGGGAATCTTGCACCAGGGCCAGCAAGGACCATTTCCCTCTGGACAGTACTGTGGGGCGCAGAACTGGATGGCAGCTAGGGGTGATGTGCTCTGTTCTGCTCACTAGCACCAAGGTGGCCAACTCTTGTACTGCCAGTGACAGGGGTACTGAGAATGCCAGCAGGTCTCTGTCCAAGGCAAACGCCTCTGGAGCGGACGGCACTGTGAAAGTGCTGGTGCTGAGCTGTCACTCTGGTGCTGACGGCTCATCCGGGACCAGACTCAACTGTGCCTGAGAACAGACCAGGGTCAATGGGGCCACCTGTGATGATAAGGCAGAAGAGTTGATTGACTTAAGTAGCACTCCGCTCTGCCAGCTGCTTCTTATGCTTCCTTCTTGGCACCGGGGATGGTGAATGGTGCCGGGACTCCTGCACGGTGAGAGAAGTGCTCTGCACCAATCCTGAGGTAATCAGTGCTGAGTCCGACCTGCTCAGTTCGGAGGAAGATCTGAGTGCTGCTTCCATCAATAGGAACTTTAACCTTGCCTCCTGGTCCTCTTAAACTCGTGGCAGATCTGACAGTGATCCTCTATGTGAGCCTTACCCAAACACTTTAGGCAATGAGAGTGCAGGTTGCTCAAAGGCAAAACCTTGTTGCAGGAGGCACAGGGCTTGAAGCCCGGTGACCAAGGCATGCTTCGGCACTGGGAATGGACAAAACTCTGCTAACTGACGGGGAAGTGCCAAGTTAAGTTAAACTTATCTAACTAAAGAAATACCTATTTACACTGCAACTATACACAATATGAAGGAATGAAGAACAATGAAGACCACTGAGAACAGTTTGCCGCAGCAAGGACAGCAGTTCTAGTGACCATCATCGATGGTAAGAAGGAACTGAGCCATTTATTCCGGTGCTATGAGCATGCAGCATCTCAGGGTGCCAGAACTGACCTGATAGGTACCACTGATGGAAAAATTTCCAGAGACTATGCTTGGGGCACATACACACCTACAGTGGAATGGACATGTGCAAGCACTCGAAAGAGAACATTTAAGTTGCAGTCAACCACTTGAAAGTTAAGAAATGCTAGAATTTAGGCTTCCTATACGACCTTAATTCTGCTCCCTAGGCATATGCATTATGATTAAGGTTAAGATTCTGTCACGGGTATTTTTAGTAAAAGTCAGGGTCAGGTCATGGGAATAAACAAAAATTTAAAAAAGCCTATGACCTGTCCCTGACTTTTACTAAAAATACCCTGGGGGGTGAGGGGGGAAGAGGAGCAAACAGTGTGGTGCCAAGGCTTGCAGCTGTTCCAGCCCTGCCACTGCTCCTGACTGCTGCTGCTCTAGGCCCAGACGGGCTGACCCAACCCCAGCTGCTGCATCAACTGGCTGGGGACGGCTGCTCTGGCTGTTCCGCCTCCACTCTAGCGGCCCCAGGGCTGGCAGCTGGCCAGCTGTTCCGGGGACCACTGTTCTGGCGGGCCTGGGGATGACTGCCGGCCAGCTGTTCTGCCAGCCACTACTCCACGGCCCTCGACCTGGCCTCCAGTCAGCTGTTCTGGGGGCTGCTGCTCTGGCAGCCCCAGGGGTGACAGCTGCTTCAGCCCTGCCCCAGAAGTCCTGGTGATCCTGGAAAATCACGGAATCTGTGACCTCCGTGACAGAATCATATCCTTAATTACAGAACTGTATCATATTTTTCCATAGGACCCCTGCCTCTTTCAGTGGACAGGCTGGACATTGCTTGGGTAATGAGGCTCTTGCTATTTGAGGCTCATTATTCTGTGTGGAACCTACCTTTATTTACTCCATGTCACCCAAACGCTGCAGTGAATACAGAATTATTCATTTCTTTTCTAGAGACATTTGTCATCTATAGTGTGAGAGTGCCTCATAAATATTAATGAATTTATCTCCACAGTGAGATAAGAAATCATCATCATCATAATATTCAAAATGGGGAAATTGAGACAAGAGATTTGCCTGATGCTACACAATGAATTAGTAAGAGAGTCAGAATTAGAACTCAGGACCTTCTTGATTCCCAGCCCTATGCTCAGACCTCCAGACAACATTGCCTTACTGCCAGAAATAGTGAGTGCACACAGTTTCCACTGACTTTTGTGTCAGTTGTGAGTGCTCAGCACTTCTGCAAATCAGGTCCCAGGTGTCTCAAATTGGGTACTTAGAAAATGAGCACATACAATTAGTGGCCATCTGCCAAAATTTTTGGTTTAAGTGACTTGCATAGCAACACACAAGAATTCTTCAGCAGGGCTAGAAGAGAGTCCTCTCATGTGCATTCACTTGCATTATGACAGGTTTCAGAGCAGCAGCCGTGTTAGTCTGTATCCGCAAAAAGAAAAGGAGTACTTGTGGCACCTTAGAGACTAACACATTTATTTGAGCATAAGCTTTCGTGAGCTACAGCTCACTTCATCGGATGCATAGAATGGAACATATAGTAAGATAGACAGATATAGATATATATACACACCCATATACAGATAGGTTGGAAGTTACCATACAAACTGTGAGAGGCTAATTAGTTAAGTTGAGCTATTATCAGCAGGAGAAAAAACTTTTGTAGTGATAATCAAGATGGCCCATTTAGACAGTTGACAAGAAGGTGTGAGGATACTTAACTTATTTAATTAGCCACTCACATTTTTTATGGCCCATGAAAGCTTATGGTCTAATAAATTTGTTAGTCTCTAAGGTGACACAAGTACTCCTGTTCTTTTTGTGGAAAAATAGTATGTATTTGGTGTAATTAAAGATAATATCATAACGCATACACACAAGGGGGTTGAACTAAGGTTGCATGAGCAACCTAAATAATGGCATTTCCGAACTTTTGAGTGTTTGATTTTATGATCTAAAAGACGTTCTTTCAGAACAGATTTTGTATATAATGTCCTAGGTTGTTGTTAGCTGTGTGGGTTTTTTTTTTTTTTTAAAAAAAAGTAAAAACATGTTCTATTACATGCAGCTGTAACAACTGCCCCATTAACCATCATAATCATCAGGGCCTGAAATAAGAAACTTTGGCATTGTATCACAGAGTTCTACATCACTTGAGTTACGGGACCATATACATTAACTGCCTACAGGAAAAAGCTGTTATCTTGCGGGATGGGGTGAGAGATGGGCTACTGAGGCCATGTTCTGAATCTGGAAGGGCAGCAGGAGGGAAACTCTTGCCTTGGCTCTCTTTCCTCCAGTGGGGATGTATGTGTGTGGAGGGAAACTCTTGCCCCATATAATCCCCCAGAGAATGGAGCAAGAGAGGCTAATGGGACCTTTTGCTGAATCCAGGGGAGCCTAGTCTGATTTCTTTTCCCCCTGACGTCCCAATGCTGTTCCATCAGCAGTATGGCTGTCTGTTACCAGGGTTCTCAGTGCTGCTGCTTTGGCACTGGCATGGGCCCAGCGTTAGATTAGATTGTTTGTGTTCAGTTATTTTTGCATGTTGTCAAAATATTGATGACAATGCACAGAACAGAAGGGAAATGGCGATCTTCAACAATTTATAACCCAAGACTGAACAGAATGTAATAGGACAAAAAATTGGCATTTCACTGGCCCAAAGGCTTTCTCCCTGCCAATTTTTAAAGTCCTGCTGGAGGTGTCAGAGTTTCTCAAAAAGGTCACTAATACCTTTTATAATGGAAAATGTTAGGCAACCTAAATATAGGAATCCCTACCAGCTTCCTCTATAATGAGTAAAAACAAAATGTAAATCCCAGAGTCAGATGAACAAGGGTATATGAGAGAATCATTTTCTCTAGAGACTAGAATTCTCTAGAGGTGTATTCTAATGAGCATACTGTATTATTCCCTCAATAGTGTAGAATGACTCACTCAAAACTGAATAAAATTGAATAAAAAAATTCTACTTTCAGTAACAATTTCGTAAATGCATATTATCTCTGTAATAGACTCTCTAGATAACTTATCTTTTCTACTTTGAAGACTGTCGCTATAGCCAAAAGTTGTGTTTAAGTCATCCGTATGAGGCACACATACTCAAATTCATACTTCGATCCCTTAATGAATTCTTGTACAATCAGCAAACAACTATAGCTTGTGCTTAAGAATACCAAAACCAGGTGGATTATAGTATAAAACTTCCTATTTACTCAACAGAAGTTGAGTTGAGGAAGTACAAATTCTATACTGAAGTATTACATTTAAAAATACTCTTGGCATAGCTTGAAAACAGCGGAAGAGAGTCTTTTTTAAAAGCTATTTAAAAATAACTGATTCTGGTCTCACATTTCATGCATCAGTCTAGTCCTGAGCACATTTTTATGGTTGAGTTGTACCTCTGACTTGAGGGGATATAACAAACACTCCAAAACTTCTGTAGCACATTCACTACAATATCAAACAAGAAAACCCTTCAGAAAATATGGCAATTAAAAATAAAGGTGGCCTTGCTTCAACCACTCAAGCCAAAAGAGATGAGTTACAAACTGCAGTACACCCTCTAGTTTATCTGAGAAGTATTTTTAAGTTTTCCATTCTCAGTTTTCAGCAGTCACACCTTTTTCTTCAAAAGCAGTGGATTGTGAAGGTTGAACAGGAAAGGGTACACTGCAGTTCTTTCTTATAAATGTAAGGTACTATTTTATGGATTGGGAGACAACAATAGAGACTTGTCCGTAACAAAGAGGCTTATCATAAGGGTGCATTCTAACATACTGAGGTTTAGATGACTTTGTCAGCTTTACAGAACTTTAAGGAACACTAAAGAAGTCTACAACATGTTCAACTACTTCAATGTACAATTCTAATGCTTTTTCCATCTCTCTGTCCATTTGTTGACAGCATTAATTTTCTCTCTACCCCTCTCCTCCCTTCTTAGGTCACAATGGATCTACCAGTTTATTTGGTTCATAAGACTCACTTTCACTCTATGCAATAACTTTCCAACAATAACTAACTAGTTAAGATAGGTCATCATTTAAAAGAAGTGAGTGGTAAGTTAAATGTACTACAGCTACCCAATTCCAAGAACATTTCAGGATATACTGAGTATTGTATATATTTTAACGAGAAGGTTTGGCGCAGCAATTTGGCAGGAGAGAGTGCTACAAGAAGATTGGATATGGGATGTATCTCAAGTTGCTTTGGATTCCCACATAAACTTAAGAGCTATTCCTCCCATCCCCCAATGCATCAACTCTCAAAGCAGTGAAATTTATAAGTCAATAAATGTTTTATTAAAATAAAAAGTATGTTTTTTAAGCACTATAGTCTTGCAGTGTCCCAGTGCCAGATCTAGGTCAGATTGTATTAGGTAGCTGAATATGAAGCCAGGGAGTGTGGGCTCTTATGTTAGAGCTTTAAGACTCGAGCCTCTCTTTCCATTTGGTAAGAGCTGTTTTTCTATAATTTCTTTTCTTTTTTCAAAAAGGAAAGAGGTTAACACAGAAAAGTTATCTAAATAAATAATGGCTCAAAAAACCACAGTGGAGGAACCACTGCAAGTCCTGCCAATAAAAATATTCCTTCTCTTCAGGGCTGGCTAAACAATTGAAAGTGTTTTTAATGAACTGCTGGCAGTGCTATCCGTCATTGTGCTAAATGGATTCATGCCTCCCTAAATAACCATTTATCTGTAAGGGAGGTCAAAATTTAGGAAGTATTTAAGTCTTAGAAATCTAATCGCTCACCTTTCCCCAACACTTCAATGCTTGGCCATATTGAAGACTCCTTGTGTGAGGGGTGGCAGTGAAAAATATACAGAAGTTCAAACTCAACTTCAGTTAGGTTTCAGCAGTGCCAATGAACCAGTCACATGATCTTGAAAAAATCTTCATCTGGCAATACAGCAACTGTGCTTTGATTCGGGAGATTACTGTTACTTTGGTACTTACTTTTATCCTTGTCTTTCCTTCCCTTCCACTGATTGCTACACTTACTGGTGCCTTGCCTTAAGTTAGATTGTATGCTCTTAAAAGTAAGGCCCATGACTTACTGAGAATTCATATAGCACATAAGATAATGGGGCCATGATTCTGATTTAGGCCTTTGGGCACTAATGCAAATAATATCACCAATGTATAGGAAGAAAGTGGATGACAAGGGAGGAAAAATATGTATTTCATTCCAAAAATACTCAATCTAGTCCTAAGTCATGTACACAGCTCCCGGTCAGATGGTTCCTTTGAAGCTTTGAGTGAGAACACAGATAACGGTAATTCTCTGTGGAGAAGTGCAATTTAGTAACGGTCTTTAGATCACCAAAAGCAGAGGTAAAAGGAGAAGTGAAGGGATGTCAATACAGTGCAGGCATAAGGAATGGAAATAAATACTCACTTCATCTCCAGAACCTCCTCCAAATGTTTCCTCCTCTCTGCTCGTAGGTTGGTTAAATGGGTCTCCTTCTCAGCTAAAGACTGCTGGGTAGAGGACAGCTTTGCTTTCATGGACTCCAGTTCTTGCTTCACTTTCTCCATGGCCATCATCAGCTCCTCTACCTAAGAGTTTTTTGTTTTGGTTTATTTTTTTGAGGTTGGAGGTAATGGGGAGGAGAAGAGGAAAAAAAGAAAAACAATACAACATGATGAATAGAAATTTACTGGACATCACAACTGAGATTAGAGCCAAGAGTCAGCAAACAGGCATGTAAATACATGTGTACAGTAGACTGCATATAAGGGAGAGAAAGGGAGGGAAAGAAGGTGCAAGTATGATCTGTATACATAAGCTGGGCCTACATTTGACTTTTTAATGATGTTTTAACATGTTAATTAGCAGATGTCGATTCACACAATTTGGTCATTGAAAATCTACAATTTAAAGACCAAACTACAAATCCTCAACTCAAATATTATTTCTGCCTTAACATATATATGTGAAAGCTGGAAATCCCACCAAAGGTATAGAAAGATGTCTAAATGCCTTCAGAAGCAAACATCTGAGGAAAATACCAGGTATTAAATGGAATTAATTTATAATAAATGCCAAGGTTTTTCAGGGAATTCAGTAACTTCTTACTCCAAAGTTACCTGGAAAAGAAGACAGAAATATGTGGGATGTGCGCTAAGAATGAAGCCAAACAGCCTGGCAGGAGTGCCACTGTGCAGCTGGAGGAACACATAAATGGGGCCAAATGAAAGAACCCCTCCATCAAACAGAAATTAGAGAGGGCTAACTTATGGGACTTAACAACAAAGAGGCTATGAGAAAATCAGCCCAGGATAGACAAGGATGGTGGAGGCTTGTTCTTGCCCTATGTGATGTCTGACAGTGTGGGAATCATTCAAATTCAGAACTAACATGATTGTAAATTTTTGTGTAAACATTACACAGATGTTCCTTCCTAGTCATGTTTTACCGAAGGCTGCACTAGAAAAAATGTTTGGGTCCGACCTTAGCTTAATTTACAATTGTGTTAATTAACTAAACATTCAAGTACTAATGTATTCTAACAGAAACATTAGTAGATACTATTTTAATAATTTTGCAATAATCTCAGGAGGCATGAGGATTTCTTGCACCCAGACTCTTCAATTTAGTGTGCCCTAAACAACCCGCCAGTCATAACCAACTCCTCAGGGAGGGCTCAGCAAGGAGTGACACGAGTATTTTAAAATGTGTCTCCAATGGGAAGAATACAGATCTTAATATTGCCTACAAGTAAACAATATTTTCTGGATTAAACCTGAAAAAACTGCATTACACTGAACTAGTGACCACATCTCCTCTCCACACCTTAAATAAATTCCTAATGTTACATTAAACTCAGCTCCCACCAACATCTTCTTATAAGGGTGATTCAGACTTGATACTGACTAGGCAAAAACTGAAAGATGTATTGTATGAAGAACAGCAACCTGATTTCTAGAAAATTCAGTATGCATACATGTAGGTAGACCCATTTGGCTAGGGTATAGCACATCTCTCTCTAGTCATATGTATTTGAGTGCAAAAAATATTTCCATTTTTTTACCATTTATTCTCAAGAAACATTTTAGTTCTAAAAATAAAGATTTCATTTTTCACCATAGAGCTTAACCATTATATTATAAACCTGATTTCCAAATAAAAACTGCAGTTCTTAGCTCAAGATGTGCAGAAATGAGTTCTTCCAGAGATCAGAAAAATGAAAGAGACCTTAAGTGACACACAGTTAAAATGAAACTCACTGTAAACTGGTTAACATACATAAAAAAGCCAGTTTTATTCATCCAAACCAGGCTTTTCCTGTTTGAGGTAGAGTATTATTTTTGTGCAAAACAGATCAGATGCGCTGTCTGTCTTGAAACTGGACAGAGAAAAATTCCATAGAATGGAAAAAGTAGTGTGGTTAAAAAAAATGCAAATAAAAAGTGTGTAAGTAGTGGTGAAAAGCAGAAAGAAACATCAGCAAGGAAACTGAAGATAATGTCTAGAAAAGGGAAAAGCAGGGAAGCCAAGGTGTATAACATATCAGACATTTCCATTTCGTTTGGATGGTTCCACAATCAGAATTATCTGGGTAAACATTTTGTTTTTAATTGGGGGAGGGGGGAAAGGGTGTGTGCCAACCACAAAACCATCTTTTTAGTAACAAAAAGTAACCTCAACTAAACAAGTGCATAGCCAACTTCAACAAGCACAAGGGCTTATGTCAGTCTTCTACTTGCCAAGATGTAATCTTTGTGGCAACAAACCTTTCCCTAATTAGGGGGAGAACGTTTTCAGCATCCACCAATCCATTCCTAGTCATATTACAAGTCTGCAAAACTAACACCAAGGGCTGGCTTGATGTAGGCCTGCAGCATCCATGACGAATTTGGGTTATTAACAGGGTACACTGATGACAGCAGCTGATATCTGGGCCCAGGCTCCTCATGCAGAGTAGTAAGATCTAAACTCTGTAACCAGAAAGGATTGAATTCTTTGCATTATCGCAGTTTGCTAATCTTTTTGAACTATTCCATTTGGCAATCCCATTAATTGTATGTTTTTGCTAAATTACTGTATTCATGAAAAGCAAACAGAAAATTAGGTCTCCTAATGTCTCAGCCAGGTTGAAAACAGCTGGCCACTATAATGTGCTAATGAACTAGTTCACTGAACTGTCACCATCTCTCATTGTGCAGAAAGAGAAGTGATAGTCACCCCGTGATTTTATGTTAAGCTTTTTCTTAGAAAAGATACAACTGTGACAAACAGTGATGAATACAACTCTCTCAGATACACACAATTATGCACATTCCGGTCATTTCATTGGGAATATTTCAGTTAAACTTAAACAGGAAAGAACAATATTAGTGAGATGGTGACTCATCAATTTTGCTGCACCCAAGTCCTTGCATATCCCAGGAGCCAGTGCTGGAGCGAGTGGCACAGGAGCATTGTTTGTAGGTAACTTGTGTGTCTCATTTTATTTATTTATTCATAATTAATGCTACTTTTGATTTTTTTTCCATAAGATTTCACACAGTTACTTATGTAACAGGAAATGTTGAAGATAAATTTGATGTTCAGAATTATGCCAGTGATATACATCCATCATCAAAAGATTTGTTTTACTTTAATGCTGGGAGAACTGTACTTGACTAATGGTAATTTAGCCACCTGACAATTCAGCATACTGCATATTCACAGCATATACTGGACTTTGAGGAACTTGGCATGAACTCAGGATATAGCAAGGTTTATACGTGTCTTCCTCAATTCAAACAGACATTTTTCTTCATTGAAGTTGGACTGGCTTTCTCAATCATCCCCACCTTCTTACTCATGGAGTCCAATTTGCCTTCCTCCAGGTTGTCTAAGATTCTTCTGAAGTCTTGTTATTTTTCTTTTGCTTCATTTACATCTACCCTCAAATTTGCATTGGGGTAACTTTCTCCATTTAGCTGAAGACTAGATCTTGCTCCTTCTTTAGACTATTGACATACACCCAAAGGTCTCAGAGGTCATTTGAAAATGATACATGCCATTCCTTTCTCGGATGAATTGTCCACGCAGCTTTTCGAACCTGCTGTCTCATGAGCAGGGGACTGAGCTTGAGTCCTGAATTCAGATCCCTGCATTGTGGTATATTGCCAGGACAACACAGATACAGTGCTTTTCACGTCATGAGAAGTTAAATTTTAATATGCAATATTGCATCCTTAAAAAGAGCCAGGTTTATCATCTTGCTGCTTTAAAAGGAAAGAATTCAGTTTTTGATTTAAAGGACAATGGGACAGACATTAATGTTCAATATTCATTTCAAATGCTATTGACAGGATAAGAAGAGTTGGAATTTGGGAGAATACAGATAGTAGGTACCCACTATTAGCAACAATCTTAGCATTAGCATTGTGCAAATCCAGCACAGTTTTTATTTTCCAAAATTCCAGGCTGACCTGGTATATTTTCAGTGTCTGAATTTGATCACATTGAGCAATACACTTTTTCCATATGATTAATGTGAAAAGCATGATGGGACACAAGACACAAAAGTTGTTATAAACCTTCACTTCTGACTAACAATAGAAAACTCACACCAAATCAAAAAGAACTTCAAATCAGAAGTCAGGAGTGAGATAAGAATTTGCCAGGAAAGAAAAGAGTAACTTCCTCACCATCTGTCATTCTCTCATATCTCTCAGAGAATGCTCTCCTAGTCCTTTCAGATCTGCTGCCCCACCCACCCCAATTATTTTTTTTAACAGGATTGAGATTAAATAGGCACTATACATTTCTGCCATTACTTTTCACTGAATTGAACAGATGAGAGGATATGGGAGACAGTCAGAGGGAAAGGAAAGAGACCTGGATCCATGTAAACTTACTTGGGACCCAGAAAGCTTTCCAAGAGCAGATGTTAACACATGGAAAAAGCACAGGCCGAGGCTGGGACTTAAGTATGTAATTTAACTAACTTCAGAAACACATTATAAGGAAAAAACACTAGGCCTGACATGGCTTCTTTGCCAGCGGGATCAGATGGTTTGCTTAAATCATAAACTAATAAACCTTTATGCAAAATAAAGAAGGAATGAATTATGATTTCACAACAGACCCATTTTCTTTAAGAAAGCAGTGGGTTGCTTTAAGTGCTGTCAAAGACTACATCCAAGACATTTTTCAACTGTGTTGTCTATTGTGCTGAATAGAGAAAACAATTTTCTGAATTCTCACACAGATACTTGGAAAACTGTTTAGTCATCACTTCCTGGGAGAGGCGAATGCAAGAACTTCAGAAAAGGTAAAAAAAAAATGATTAACCAGTAGTAAGCATAATTTTCATCAACCAATAAAAGTTAAAATCATTCATGCTATGAGAAGTCAAGGAAGGCCCTCAATTCAATAGAACTGCTGAAAGTCCTGCTGCGCTGGCGGGTATGGCTATGAAACAAGCTTCTAGTTGGGATTCTGCCTCCACCATGTGAGATGGAGCTTTGCTTCAGTGACAGCCCTGTCAAACCCAACACCCACATATGTGTTAGAAAACGTGCCTGTGAAGAGATTATGGCCACTGGGTTGTCAATTATGAAGATCTGATAACCACTATTGGCATGTGGCCATTCTCCAAAAAATAATAATCATATTTTTGGAGTTTAACATACCCATCCGACATACACACACATATATATCATTTTAACGCTTATTTTACTTAAGTTTAGATGAAGTATGATGTGGAGCTGTCAAGTGCTGCCATACACCTCTCGGTGAGATGAAACAATGGTACTCAAAATGAGAAAGTGTCATTTTCTGCAGTTTTAGAAATACTGCAGCATGACTATGACTATGACCCACCTTGAAGTGGGGTTTATTGGTCAAAGCTACCAAATGACAACATATTAGAAGATTTTTCTGAGTTTTCCATGGGTAAGTAATTTTTTCCAAAAATGATGAAGCTGTTTTCCTACGGCAAAAATGGTGAATACCAATATTTTGCAACATATAACATTAAATGTGTTCACATTGCATACTCTTAATTGTCAAAGTATCACAAATGTGATTGTAATAGTTTCCTATATTTTAAGTTGAAATTTGCTGACTAGATAAATCTTATACTGAAGTTGTGTACCAGTAGCAATAGATTGCTATATATAGATATAAATGCACATGAATCCTAATGTAATGCTTCTGCATTTGTAAACTTTTGTTTGTACAATTTAGCATTTAGTCTGCCTGGTAGAAGGTTTTAGACTCAATGACTCAGACTTTAAGGCCAGAAGGGACCATCATGATCACCTAGTCTGACCTCCTGCACATTGCAGGCCCCAGACCACTGCCCACTCACTCCTGTTATAGACCCATAACCTCTGGCTGAGTTACTGAAGTCCTCAAATCATGATTTAAAGACTTCAAGTTACAGAGAATCCACCATTTACACTAGTTTAAACCTGCAAGTGACCCATGCCCGATTCCGCAGAGGAAGGCGAGAAACCCCTGGGATCACTGTCAATGTGACCCAGAGGAAAATTCCTTCCTGTAGCAATATGGCAATCAGTTAGACCCTGAGCATGTGGTCAAGACCCATCATTCAGACACCTAGGGAAGAATTCTCTGTAGTAACTCAGAGCCCTCCCCATCTAGTGTCCCATCACTGGCCGATGGAGATACTTGCTGATAGCAGTTGCAGACTGGCTACATACCATTGTAGGCAGTCTCATCATACCATCCCCTCCATAAATTTATCAAGTTCAGTCTTGAAGCCAGTTAGGGTTTTTTGCCCTCACTGCTCCCTTTGGAAAACTGTTGCAGAACTTCACTCCTTTGATGGTTAGAAACCTTCATCTAATTTCAAGCCTAAATTTGTTGATGGCCTGTTTATATCCATTTGTTCTTGTGCCCACATTGGCGCTTAACTTAAATAACTCCTCTCCCTCCTATTTATCCCTCTGATGTATTTATAGAGAGCAATCATATCCCCCTCTCAGCCTACTTTTGGTTAGGCTAAACAGCCCAAGCTCTTTGAGTCTCCTCTCATAAGGTAGGTTTTCCATTCCTCTGATCATACTAATAACCCTTTCCTGCACCTGTTCCAGTTTGAGTTCATCTTTCGTAAACATGGGAGATCAGAACTCGTACTGTATTCTCACCAATGCCTTGTATAATGGTACTAACACCTCCTTGTCTCTACTGGAAATAAATTTGCCTGATGGTGAGATATTTAATTTGCAATTGCCTTTGCATGCAGTACTAGTTTTGAAATATTCTAGAAACTAGCTTTTTAATTCAGTGACACTTATGCACAGGTCAGTATTAGTGTGAGCGATGACAATAAACAGCTTCACACTGCGCTTCAATCAAAGTGCTCACCAAATAAAAATGGCAATTTTGATTCTAACATTTAGATCTAATTTATATCTAATTTATCACAAGTCTGTATACTTGTACAAAATGAAAAATGGTGGTAACGATAGTAATGCTAACAATATACTTTGGGAATTTTACTTCTACAGGGAAGATAAAGTATATTAAGACATGGAGAACACAAGCCCTCTAATTCTTACATCAAAGAGAGAAAGACTCTCCACAAACTTTGTCTTGACAAACAATCATGCTTTCTTAAATCAAAATAATGCAAAACTGTCAAAAGCCACCAGTCCTGTACAGAATTCTGAGATGCTGGCAGCAGAAACTAGGAGAGATTAATTGTATTGGCAACTACTGGATGAGATTTACATGATGTGCCACCAATCACAACTTACAACTTATCAATACAACAATACAACTTATCACCGGGGTTGCTTTCAGACATAAATCAAGTTGATTTTGACACATCAAAGTGGTACTGAACCCAGGAAAGAAAACAATTGAATCTGATCAGAGAGCATCATGTTCACCTGCTTCTATAGCCACCAGAGCAAGCATGTCCTCCAGCAATTGGTCCTGTTGCATTGTTTGCTTGAGAAAAACACACAAGAAAGGCAGGAAACTTCATAAAATAGAAACCTTTGAGAAAGCAACCAAGGGAGGCCGTATTTCAAAGATATGACATGTTGCTCAGAGTACTTGTGGAAGACTTGATTGTCAAGGATTCAGTCTATCACTCAACATGCCTTTCTTCCTCTGTGAGCAAAACAAATCTTAAAGCAAAACCATCTAGTTATGCTACAACAATACAGTCAGCTTATGACATTGCATTTTATCAGGTGATTGAAGAGATGGACATAATCTTATGTTCAACAAGAAGATTCTTCTCTTGTCCAAGCTTCTATGAAGATATAAAGCTCTTTTACCGTCAATACAGAAACTTCAATATATTCCAGTAGCAAATTACAGGCAAGATTAGAAAAACATTACGGTTCTGCAATTTCATTCCATGCAAGCATGGAGAAGGCAAGTCTACCATTGTTCTATGCAGGGATCCTAACAGTATCAGCTATGGTAGCTGACCTTTTAGAAACATGACATGTACAATTCCCTGGGCTACTTCCTCAAGCTCCACTTCACCCTTACCTCAGGGCCTCCTTCCTTGTGCCTGATATGGTGTGTACTACTCAGTCTCTCCAACAGCACAACTTCCTCCCACAGCTCCTGACATGCACACCCACCTGACTAACTGGGAGACTTTTAACTAGTTTCAGCCAGCCCCTGATTGGCTTCAGGTGTCCCAATCAACTTAGCATTCTCCCTGCCTTCTGGAAAGTTTTTAATTGGCCCCAGGTGTCTTAATTGACCTGGAGAGGCTGCCATTTCACTTATCCTGGTACCAGGGATTTGTTTAGTCTGGAGGTAATATATCTATCTCCAACTACTTTTCTATAGCCATCTGGCCTTGCCCCGTCACAATACACAAAGTGCCATACTTACATACTTCTTTACTGCAAACAAACTGGCCTAGCTATGCCAAATGGATACCAATCTACATCCTGGATATGTTAAATCAGTACACAGTGCTTCTAAAAAAGGCCTTTGAATTTGGGGAATTTGCTATGCATCAGACTCCTGGTTCTTTCAATGGAATTTGGTGTCACATGGGAACAGAGAGTCATCAAAGATTCAAAGGCAGTAGTAGGATTGTAGGACTCACAAAAAAGAAGCCGGCCCTTGTCAAATGGACCCTCAACAAGACATGTCCTCAGTGAATATACAAAAGCCATGGGAGAAAGAAGGGGCCTAAGAAGAAGTAATGAAGATGAAGTCCACAAACAAGTCCTTGCCTCTGCACTGCAGAGCAATGAAGAACATACTATACCTCTTATCAATCATGTCATCAATAATGTGACAAACCCATTTGACCCTGGATCACATTCAGAGGTGCTTATCAACATTCCTACTTACCTGCATGTAACATCAGATGAATAAGATCGCTAATGAAAATAACATTTGGTGTTGAAAAACAAATGGAGAGATTTGTGAGAGGTGCACTTGATTCTGATGGGGGACACAGCTACTTCAGCTCAGTCAAGAAATCGGGCATTAAAACATTTGCTGACGAGGCCAAGACCACCAAATTTAAGTGGGCGCAAGGAAGCACTCTATGTAGCTTCTTTGGCCATGAAGTGATTATTTCTGTCAGCCTTTGCCTACTTAAAAAAAAGCTAAGTAATAAAGAACAGTACAGGGGCAGCATACAAAATTCCAAAACACATTTCAAACTTCATCACTTAATCTGAAATGACAAGGTGATTTTAAATGGAGAAAGACAATGTATATTTTAGGCAAAAAGCTATAATTATCTCAATGACACAGTCTCCAACAAACACCCTGGCTTTTGCCGTCTGTATCAGCTTTACACAAGCACCAAATCTAAAAGGGCTCTGACTCTGTTCTCTAGGAAAGCTTCTCTTCTTCCCCCTCCCCCCAAGTGTAACAGTGGAAGGTAAAGACTTAGTTACTAAAACATCTCTTTTGGGATATATGTTTTTATATCAGTGTTGATTTTCTTTTTGTTTTGTTCTTTGTTTGGGTAAGGAAAAACAAATACAATTGACTAGATGTAGGACAGAAGAGATTATAACTTCCACTTTTTGGCCTATTAGACCTATGTTGTTCCATACAGAAGGGATTTAAGATGCTCCTATTGCAGTTGCCTATGACAGAGATCAGATTCCACTTACAATGAAATAAGTGTAAATCAGTATAAATCAAATGACAAGTGACTAGTCTAGGAATAACTGATGGGGACATTTTATAGTTGGTTTAAACATTTGCTTTAGGGAAAGAATGAAAGCACTTCAACGAAGCTTCTAAAAAATTACTAGAAACCAAGTATTGACTGGCAAGAATATAACATATGGTCATTTAACCGTACTAAAGGGTTTCTCCTAACCCAAAGAAAAGGACAGGAAAGGGGTATGTAATATCATAGGTCTTAGCCATTTTCAGCTGCTATATCTGGAGGTATTCTTCATTCATTTATATTTCAAAAGAAAATCAGAACTACATTTCTGGCATATAATCAACCAGTTAAATGAAAATGAATGAAATATATGTGTGCATGTACATATATATACACACACACTTGCTCCCTAAAACCAAATTTGGTTTGGCGGCATTTTATGAGAAGGAGTTTCACTGAAAACATCCAGGAGAGGTTCAGCCAAAGAGAATGTAAACTGCTTATAAAAATCAGTGGGAAGCCATCTGGATCTAGCAGTTCCATCTCCAGCCATAGCTTGGATTACTGTCTTGAACGCCAATAATTTGGTTTATCAAACTTCTCAGTAAGAGATAACTGAAGAAGGGCCAAGGACTCATTAAAAGCAAACTGTCCATCTGTTACATATCTGAGTCAAAATACTGACATATTCCTACAGGCAAAGTCTCTAATTTTATAGAGCACTGCTGTAGGTAGGTGGTCCACCTGCATTTCCATTATAAACATCTATACACAGTGACCTATGTCTCTGGTAGAGGAACTCACTTAATTTACAAGAGCTCAAGCTATTAAAAGAATTTTTCCCAACATTCAAGACATCTGAAAATAAAAGTATTTTGTATTTTGACTGTCTTTCAGTTACAGGAGTGCAGAGTAAAAAAAAAAAGGGTGTTTGGATTTCTTTTGTACTTCTGGAACACCTATGATTAAAATAAATTTTAGACGATAGACGATAATGCATAATAACCACATTTTAATTTTGTTTAATTTCTCTACCCTTACAATATGGAAAGGCAACCAGAGTAATAAGCATTAGGAAGTGATTATAAAGGGCCAGTCTGGTGGCCTAATGGCAGCTACTATTTTGGGAGAAGGGGCAAATCGGAATTTGGGTCTGAAATTCCTCTTCCATTGCTCTTTAGTAACTCCTTCTGAGTAATACTGAGGACTGGGTTCTTGAGGAAGCTGAATCTAAATGGCTGGGGATTCACAACGGGGAATCTCTGAAAGTGGTGGATGGCATTACGGGAGGAAAATGAGTGAAGAGATCCCAGGTGAGTCTTTTTTTTTCATTCATTAATAAGTTTTCAGAATTTTTCCTGGTCAATTGATGCTATGAATTATGCCATGGACACATATGATACAGAATTTTAGGTGCCTTGATAACATCTCAACCTTCCTTACTGATGTAACGTGAGCCCTGAATCTCATTAGAACAATTTAAACAGAGGGCAGAGGAGGAAAGAATTAACACGAGAAAATGTATTTAAACAGCACACTTTTAATGTAAACTCTTAACTGCCAGGAAATCCACAATTTAGCCTCCTATGTCCTTATCAAACCCTCTTCAGTAAACACAGGGCAGAGATACATGCAATGGCCAGATTTAATAGGGTTAAAGAAAGAAGCAACGTGTGCAAATCTGTGTGCATGAATTTAAGTACCCCAATTAAAATATCCTGATTTGCAGAGGTGCTGAGCATCAACATCTTTAAAGGAGTCATTGTTAGATTTAAAATCAGGCCACTAATTTAGAAGTCTAACTTTAGGTCACTATATTTTAGAAAAAAATGGCCACAGTTTCAGCTATATGTTTGAATGCTTCAGCTTTTCAAAATCAGGTCCTAATACTATTTAAGATTATTTGGGCTGGTGGGAGGAGAGAGATTCCATTAACAGTTGGTTCCTATGAGAGAACAAAACTGGGCTACTGTCACTTACAATCACTGGATAAATTCTAAAGCCCGCTGCTCTTAATATTCAAAGGCAACAAATGTAAACAAATTGATTTTTACCATAGTGGGGCACTATCAATTCAATGACTTTCAAAAAATTAAAGCTGGCACAATTTTCTTTGAAGTGGCAGCAGTGCAGGCTTCTGATGTACGTCATTGATTGCTTAATAGTTCTGACTGGGTTTATTTTTTTCTAGATAACCACACCATGAAGTCATACAATATTTGGATAATACAGCACCGTATTAGAGGACGGCAGCCCAATTTAAGATTTTAAAATTGGCCATCATTAAAAAGAAGCTATCATCTCATTAGCTTTGAAACAGCAACCTACGGTGAGATTATCAAGGCCCAATCTGAAATGCAAACATTCTAATATTATACTCAGTAAGCCAACAAAAATGAAAAGCTTCAGAAGTAGATCAGAATACTGGATGTACTGGATGTAGATCAGAGTACAGGGGATTAGCAACTGATAGAAGCAAAAGATTTAGTGTTTCACCTTTAGGTCACTGGTTTGAATCCATTCCTGTTGATAATGAATGAAAACTATTTTATCTGATATCTGCTTGGTGGCTTATGTGAAATGAATTGGTAATTTTCTATTCCTAATATAAAGATTTCCACTTGGGTTGTGCAAACTATGCAAAGTCCAGGATATGTGGAGCAAAATCAACTGAACCCTGCAGAATCTGTTCACAGGGGGTAGCAATTGGTCAACCCCTATAAGTTCATTTGGAGACTTGGCTCTATAGTAACTCACATCTTTAAGAAAATCCTGACACCAACTCCCTTGTGCCATTTTACGTAATTTAGATATTCACAAGAGTGGCTCATTAGTCCTCTTGGTTTGTCTGGAGCATCTACTGTCTCCACTTCAATGGTTTCCAAGGTGCAATGTGGCCATCCACCACTGTGGTTTCTTAGGGAGACCAGTTGGTATGGACTGCTGTTTTCTAGCTATTGTATTACAGATTGAAGACCTCTGTGAATGGGTGTTGACTTAGAGCTGCCACCTCCTTCTCTTCTTGCTATATGAAATAGATACTCATCTTGCAAAGTTGTGACAACTAGTTGTGATATAACTCTGAGAAGATATGTTCTCATGCAGCAAGGCCCAAAATAAATGAAAGACAAAATAATTTATGACCTAGGTATGTGCAAATGTGAGACCTATGAAACTGCACCCAGCTACTTCAAGTTTTGGGATGGGTGGCAACCTTAATATTGCTCCCTCATAGCCCAACGTCTCTTATTTGATGCTTCAGCTAAATTATAATACAAATGTTTGTAACATTGCACCAATTTCCATGCCAATTTGCTGAGGCCACAAACAGGATTCCTATCTCCACTGAAGACTCAAAGAGAAGGGGAAGCTTGTCTGTGACAAACAAAGCCCAGATTAAAATATTCGCAACAATACTAAAAAGACACAGAAAGTGACAAGCTAAGGAAACTGCATTTTGTATTGACATGTACACATCTGTTTGAGAGTACCTCTGAGTGAATAATTTTTAAAAATATATTTTTAAATGAAAAATCTGCTTTTATTTACATGTTGCTAGTTTACTTTCTTCCAATTTCATAATGTTAAATTGACAAAGTGGATGTTTTGTCCTTGTGTCTTTATTAGTTTCCTAATTATTAGAAAAAATTCAAATGTTGCATGGATTTTTCATACTTAAAATGCTCATCTGCAGTCCAGGGTCACAGTAACATCCTTGCTATGAGAACACCACAAACTCAAAAAGAAGACTGACAAGAAAACAGCCCATGCACTATTTGCCAACACCATCTCTTTCCAATCAATATATTGAACTTCCACAAATCAAGAAAGCTAAAATTCTTTGACCAGGATAATCTCCAGCACCAGGATTTGCAGTAGCTGGCCATCACCTCAAAGTGATTCATGGAAGACTGAACGTTTTCAGAAAATGTCTGCTGAGTGACTACATGGGTACAAGTGTAGATGATCGGTGTAATGTTCACAACAAACCTATTGTGTGTACAAGAGTAACTGCTGAAGGAGGAGCTATTTAGTTGTATAAGAACACAATTCCTTTGGTCTTCCACATTAAACAGAATAGTTGACTAAAATCCACTAGTGATACAATCAAAAGTTGTGACATATGTTCCATATGACTAGTTTTGTGGCAGATAAAACAACCAAAGTGACTAAGAAGAGGAGAGTTTTACCAGAAAAAGAAAAGTACTATACATTCTAAAAATATTGACAAAAGATATGGAAGAAAATAATAGATCATATTATCTGTGGTCCCAAACCTGCAAATGTGCAACCTGCTCACTAGCAGATCCTTGTGCTCACATTGCAGAGACCTACTGACTTCAGTGGGCCTCCAAATAGATACAGGGGTCTCCCTGAGTGGATACAGTTGTACGATTGCAGACCAAGTGATTACATTCTTTCCCCCAAACTACTCTGCAGCTACCAAATACAAAAACAGCTAAGTGACTATTCTTGTGCCATGCCTCACAAGAAGTAAGACAGAGTACTCTTGAAGATTGCCTAGAAGTGTATTTATGTTTCAAAGTGGCCCAAGTTAATGAAAATCTGAAAAGTATAGAGCAAATATTAAATATAGTGTTTGCCAGAACATAATAAATATTAATCTAAAGAATTGCCCCTAATATTGAAATTGTAATAGCACTTGATTCTATTGAACTACAATTAGATGGCAAAATGGGTGCATTCTGAAAGTGTTGCGTTATCAAGCTTTAGCATCATATAACAGACGATCCATCATTTACCACAGAGGAATCAATACTTGCTTTTAAATAAAAGGCTTATACTAGAAGTGGATTTCTGCCAGCAGTAATTCAATGGCAAGCCAACTCTCCTGCATTGCACAAGTCATATTCCTTCCAATTAAATATGGAAAAACTATAAGTTAATCAGTAGTGGAATGTTCAAGTAAGTTTTCTGAGAGAAAACAAGATGTCTCAACTGTTAACTTTTAGTTTATGCTGGTGTTGAATGAGTATGTTCACATATTGGCGTCCTGCATTCAAAGATTAGAAAGAGCAGCAGGAACAGACTAGGTTTCAAAAGTTTTTTTCTTCTCAAGTATTGTAATTCTGAAAGCCTTTGAAACCCTCAGCAAATTTGAATAATAAGTACTTTTCTTCCTCTGAGGAAGGAGAGCCTCATTTTTCTCAGACCCCTTTCTGGGTGATTTGGAAACTGGAGTCAACTAATGCATCAGTAGATGAGGTTAAGGCCAGTTCTACACTAGACCTATATTGGTATAACTACATTGCTCAGGGGTGTGAAAAATCCACATCCCTGAGTGACAGAGTTATACTGACCCAACCCCTTGTGTAGACAGTGCCATGTCAACAGGAAAGGTTCTTCTGTGGACATAACTACTGACTCTCAGGGAGGTGGATTAAGTAAGCTGATGGGAGAGCTTCTCCTGTCGGTGTTGTAGTGTCTTCATTAAAGTGCTTCATTAATGTGAAGACTCTAACTAGCTCAGTTGTTGCAATTAAGGAGGTTAACTGTCAATCAAATCAACAGGTGCTGATAACTAAGGTGTTAAATGGCCTATTGGCAGGCATGTTTAGAAAGGACCTCATTAAAAGCCAAAAATATAAAGGAACGTTTCCCATGCTTTTCAATTATTTGCACTATTTTAGCTAGGAGTCAATGGGTTCCTGTGAGGTGAGCTCCATCTCCTGAACTTCTCGGTTCCAGACAATGATGGCTGCTAGCTGTTCAAGCAAAGCTAGTGATACCAGAGCTCCACCAGAGTGTTGTGAATTTTTCAGGAATCTTAAATTGACTTCACTGCTTTAGCTCACTTTAAAAAAATTCCTAAACCTACAAAAAGCATTTATTTCAGTTTGATGTTACTTGTGACTTAACAAGGTTTGTCAACTTGGGGCCCATCTACACAGTGAAGTAATGCTCTCTATGGAGCTGTGATTCCTAAGGTGTATTAACATGTTGCACATTAACTGCTCTGTGAAGACCCTGCTGGTATGCAAAAAAGATCTCTTAGTATGCTTTAACATAGTACTGTTTTAAACAGCACTACGTTAAAGCATACCAGAAGGGTCTACATGGACCAACATGTTAGTGAACTTCAGAAATCACACCTCAGGTAGAGCACATTATGCACCGTGTAGACTAGCTCTCATTCTTTTCTTTGTATTGTACTAGCTAGGAGACAACTAGTTGAAATTCTGATAGGGTGAAACTCCATCTCTGGAACTCACTTGGATCCTGATTTCTTTTGAAAGTAAAATTCTTTGGGTAATCCTTAAATGTGGCCATCAAGAGAACAGACAATCTTGGAATGCTCCCCTATTTGGAGAAAAAGAGAAATACTTCTGTCCAAGGGGGAAAAGCTACAGGTGAGACAATCCTTTGTAGTTTCCTCCTCTCTAGAGCAGGAAGGAAATGTTCTTGTCCTCTGAGTCCTCTTAGGCTATGTTTAAAAGCTAGCAATGTGATTCCCCTGCTTGTGTAGTGTGACAGGGTCAGGCCAGATGGCTACAGGAGAGTGACAGAAGGCAAATATATTAGCCCCAGATTAAACAGGTCCCTTTTCCATCAGTAAGGTAACAGGGGAGGTTCCAGAACAATCAGGAACTTGCTGGAACCAATTAAGGCAGACAGGCTAATTAGGACACCTGCAGCCAATCAAGAAGCTGCTAGAATCAATTAAGACAGGCAGGCTAATCAGGGCACCTGGTTTAAAAAGGACCTCACTTCAATCAGTGAGGGGCGCGCAAGGAGCTGAGAGTGAGAAGGAGTGATGTTGGAGAACTGAGGAGTACAAACACTATCTGGCATCAGGAGTAAGGTCCTGTGGTGAGGATAAATAAGGTGTTGGGAGGAGGCCATGGGGAAGTAGCCCAGGGAGTTGTAGCAGTCACACAGCTGTTACAAGAAACAATGTAGACAGCTGTGATCCACAGGGCCCTGGGCTGGAACCCGGAGTAGAAGGCGGGCTCAGGTTCCCCCCATCACCCCAACTCCCTATTGAATACAGGAGGAGTTGACCTGGACTGTGGGTCTCACCAGAGGGGAAGGTCAATGGCCTGTCCCCCGACCCACTGGGTGGATCAGCAGAGACTGCGGGGATTGTTCTCCTTTCTTTTCCCCATGCTGGCCAGTGATGAGGTTACCTGAGTGAATGGCAGGTTTGAGCCACTAGCAAAAGTGGCCAAACTGAAGGCTGCCGTGAATCTCTGAAGCGAGCAAATCTGCCAATAAGCAAAGGACCCACCAAGGCAGAGGAGGAACTTTGTCACAGTAGACATACTCATGCTAATTCAGTGCAAGTATAAATAGCAGTACAGAGGCGGTAGCAGGCATAGCAGCCATGGAGGCACCGCTGAGCTGCACTGAGTACAAACTTACCTGAAACTGGTGGATATGAACTCACTGTGGCCCTGCTGCTGATACCAGTACTCTGCGACTACACTGCCATTTATATCGGCACTGGGCTAGTGTGAATATGCATACACGAGCAGGGGCATCACACTCTTAGCTCAATAGTGTAGACATAGTCTTAGATGACAGTGCTCCAGGGGGTTTGGTGTAGATTACGTATATAAACTCAATACTAAATTCAATTATTTATGTTAAGGTCTATGATGGTATCTCTGCAGACATTGTGTGTGTGTTCTCTCCAGGCTTCATCCTTCACCCAATGTAAAGCTCATACAGTTTTCTCTATATACAGTGGGAAAAATCAGATTGCAGTCCTGGGACACAGAAAGCCTCTCCAAGTACTCTTCCAGTTCCAGGCAATGTTTGAGGGTTGGAGTCCTTTCAACCACTGCATCCAGGAATTTACCAGTGGAACCACAGATTTGGGTAAGTTACCTATGCCTCTGCAAAAGAAAGTAAAACTCTTCTACCCTTGAGGCCACCACTTAAAGTATTTTGGGGAGACGGGGGGCATGCGGGGGAGAATCATTTCTGTTATTCTGGTTAAAAAAGGTCTTCTTGCACATGCTTCCAGCAGCTCCTAAGAAACAAAAATCTTTTCTGACCTCCATCAACAAGTGCTAAAGCCTGACCAGCCTAATTGGAGAGTAGTTTTGAAATCTTCTCTTAGTTATAAGCTCTTATTTGCATTGGAATAAAAGGTCCTGTATATCGTGCATAAAGGATGTGTGACTGCATATGAAATTGCAAATGTAGCAATGGAAAACTGAAAATCTGTAGGCAAAGTAATTCATTTTACATGAGCAACTTTGCTGCATGTTCTTGAAAATTTTACTACGGCATGTGTTTTTTGGGCACCCAATTTACCACCGACTCACTAATTATTCTGAAAAATGCCCCCAGTGTATTATCACAGTGATTGTAACACTCCACTTTTTGGGGTGCTTTTCGTTTAGCAAGATGCTACAATATCATGTTGAGTCAGTTATCTCCACACTTCAACATCTGAAGATGCACAGCATATGCTGCCTTTAATTATGGCCCTATACACACTATTGTTGAAGCCATGCTAGCAATAACCACATTTTAAGCAAACTTATTATTTGTGGGGTTCCAGCATTGTTTTCCTGACCAATGACAGGTGGGGCAGTCCCTCAAAAACCTTCTAGTTCTTATATTAACTGTAAATTAGATAGCTCCCCTTGGCCTGAGACTAGTATGTTATTCCTTTTCTCCCCCTCCAAAGAGGTAGAGGGAGTCTCCCTCCAGTTATATTTTTGATACCCCCCTTTTAAAGTCATTCAGCCACCAAAGCTTCAGTAAAAATTTCCCTGCCAACCAGTTTTATATTTATAACAATAAGGTTATGAATTATAGAGGCCAAATATATCATTTCTTATAACGTGAAGGTGGGAAGAGATCTACCAGGGCATTCTTTGCCTATGCAAATTCAATGATTTAAAAAAAAAATAAATCTGATTTTTTTATTTAAATCGGATTTTTTTGATAAAATGCTTTTTGAGGAAAAAACCTATCTAAAAATAGCTTTAATTAAGATACATTATAACTCAAATATATCTCATCATGGAATAGGGATTATAAATTCTAATTCTACAGTATGAGACAATATATTCATGGAATGTTTAAGAAAAGTTTTGTACAGGAGTTCCAATAGTTCATGGATTAGGGACCTAATCTTATGGGATTCCAGGGGCTTCTGTATGGATTATTTAGGTTAATCTTTCTATCTACCCAATGGGACTCAGTGTTCAGTCTAGAAGATACCATCAGAGATGCTTAGTTTTGCAGTTCTCAAACTGTGGATTTGTGTCTCCAGAGATAACATGCTTGTTAACAGCAAAAATGTTTTTAAATAAATAACATATAGAGGTGAGAAATAACAGACCTCAACTCTATTGTCCCTGGCAAATTTGTGTGCACAGAGTCAATCCCTAACCTCTCTCTAAAAGTGCAAAGTTTCAAAAAGTTCAATGAATAGAAGATTGTTGGGGGCGGAACAGATCTGGACAAGAGAAGAAATCTGGAGAGAAATGTGAGAAGGGAGGGACAGGCAGTAGAAACAAAAGTGAAAAATTGTTTGAGCAGCATATTCCAGAAGTCTTGAGGTCTTTCTGAGTGTAGCCTTCATTGATTTGAGATCTACCATACCATCCTCTCACTAGAAGGGAAAACCTATAATGGAAGCAGGCTGTAAAAAAGAACCAGTTTGGGAATATTTTAATGAAGTTCCTCTACCTGTGGGTAAGACAGGCATGTGTGCAAAATGTAAACAGCACAACAAAGAAATGCAAGCCCTGGTTGCCCGAATGAAACAACATCATGAGAAGTGCTCCTTCTCAGGAGGAAGGTACATTGAAGATGATGAAAGGAACATGTCTGAACATGCAAGATCTTCAGGTTGGTAAACTTTTTTATTTCATACTTCTTTCTTAAGGACTGCCTGTCTTCCTTCTGGACTATTCTTGAATTCTCATGTTTGAGCAAAAAATATATTTGTTGCTCTATGGTACTATCGTTTCAGATGCAGCTGTGATAAAAAAATAAATAGCTGAAATAAGCAGATCTTCCTTTTACAATTTCATCTTTAAAGGAGTACTGAGTGTCAGTGAATGCAATGAGTAATACTAAATAAGCAGTATGGTAATAATAATTAAATAACTGCATTGACTTATTTTGTTTAAGAGAATCCATCCTCAACATACAGGATCTGAAGACTATCCACCTTCAAGATCACTATCATTTTCTATAGTTATCTGCCAAAGAGTGTTTCAGTCACATCATGTAGGTCACACAGCCACAGTATATCACCTGTAGCAAAAAGAAAAAACACTCTCCATCATCCAGAAACAACCATAGATAAGTATGTGATAAGAACCGGCAGATTACAAAAAGAGGTAATTGATGAAAAAATTGCCCCGTTTATTTATGCAACAAACTCTCCTTCCCATTTGATTGAGAAACCACACTTCATTGACGTGGTTCCGTCATTAAGACAAGGATACAGTCAACCCAACAGAGCAGATACCCCAGGTAAATTGCTGCATAAAGTGTATGAAAGAGAAATTGAACAGTATGCAAAAGGTCTAGAGGGTGAAATTGTTAACCTGAGTCTTGATGATCCTGTTGTATGTGCTTGTATGACAACAAAAGAAGGGAATGTCTTCCTTACAGAAACTATTGATACATCAGGAAATGCACACACAGCAGAATACTTACAAGAAGTATCAGTAAAAGCTATAACAAACTGAAAAAAAATTCAAATGTCTAGTATGTAGCTTCGTCACAGACAATGCTGCAAATGTATCCAAGATGAGAAGAAATTTAGAAGAATCCCAAGCTAACAACATATGGTTGCAGTGCCCATTTGATGCACCTCCTAGCCAAAGCCCCAGTCTACACTGGAGTGAGGGTTGGTGGGGGAGGGGTCGATCGAAGTTACACAACTTCAGCTACGTGAATAACTAAGCTGAAGTCGACTTATTTAGATCGACTTACTGTGGTGTCTTCACTTTGGTGAGTCGACTGCTGCCACTCGCCCGTCAACTCCGCCTGCGTCTCTCGCGGCACTGGAGTACAGGAATCGACGGGAAAGCACTCAGGGGTCGATTTATCGCATCTACCTTGGATGCGATAAATGGATCCCGCTGGATCGATCGCTGCCCGCCGATCTGGCGAGTAGTGAAGACATACTCAAAGACTTCAGTGTTCCAGAAATAACAGCTAATGTTGTTGAAATTGCAAAATACTTCCATAACAACCACTTTGCAGCAGCTGCTCTGAAAAAAGTGGGAGGAACCAAGCTAACTCTCCCATAAAATGTGAAATGGAACTCAGTAGTGAACTGGTTTGAGCACTGTATCAAGAACTGGCCTAATCTGATGACAGTTTGTGAACAAAATCGTGAAAAAATAGATGGCACTGTCACAGCCTAAGTTCTCAACATTGGGCTTAAGAGAAATGTTGAACACATGCCGAGTACCCTGAAGCCTATTTCTGTAGCTTTGAACAAAGTGCAGGGAAATAGCTGTTTTATTGCTGATGCTGTTGAAATTTGGAAGGAACTGAGTGAGATCTTAAAAAAGAGAAATATGCAATGACAGAGTTAAATTACAAGGATTAAAAAAAATGAATGGGACAAGCACTATGTCCACATCACTTTCTTGCAAATATTCTCAATACTTGGTACCAGGGTGAAACGTTAACTGCTGAAGAAGAGGAGCTGGCTATGACATGGACATCCAGCAATCATCCCTCCATAATGCCAACTATAATCAACTTCAGAGCTAAAGATGAACCATTCAAGAAATAGATGTTTGCTGATGATGTTTTAAAGAAAGCCACACCAGTGAACTGGTGGAAGTCACTTAAGCACTTGGATTCACAGACTGTTGAAGTGATCATCTCACTTTTAACAACAGTACCTTCTTCTGTCCGTGTAGAAAGAATACTTTCTTCCTTTGGACTAATTCATTCCAAATTGAGAAATCGTTTGGGACCTGAAAAAGCAGGAAAGCTTGTTTTTCTTTTCCAGATTATGAACAAACAGGAAAATGAGGATGAAAATGACTGAGTTAGCTGCAGAAGCCAATATTTTAGATTTCTCATGTTGACCTGGCTGACATAGTCGATTTAATTTTTGTTTTTTATATTTCATTTAACTATTTTAGTTAAAAACAATTTTAACAAAAAAAACCCTGGTTTTAAAAAACGTGAATGTTTAACTAAATTCAAAAATTCATATGCTTGTTTTGTTAAAATATTATGTTTGCTGTAGAAGAAAAAAAATCCAGAATACATAATGTTGTTGTTTTAGTTAAATAAAACAATTTAAATGTCAGTCTGGGGATGTTCTCCTAATATAGCATGGCAAGAAAATCCTCCAAATATTAATAATTAACCTATTGAATTGGAGATATTTATTAAGTCATTGGGAGGTAAACTATCTGCTTCAATTACCTTTGGTAAATGAAATAACCAATCATTCATTTTCTGATATAGCTGTAAAACTAATTTGAAAAGTTTTCAAAATAAATCACTTTAAAAATGTATAGTGTGTACCTTCTAAAAATGAAACCTACATCTATCTCTGAGTTGTGAAGAATATGTATTATGAATGCACTTTTATGGAGAAATCCATGATTAAATCGAATCTTCCTGACTAGTGATTTAAATCAAATCCACCCTGACTCTATCCTGCAGAACTTTATCCATAGAGCCCTGCAAATCCATGGGTATTCACTTTGTATCCGTGGACCATTTTTGCTGATAGCCACTTGGATGCAGATTCATTTTTTGTAACTGCGCAAGGCTCTGACGGTAAGATCCGGGTAGGGAACTCTGAGGAACTGCAGCACGCACTCTCCACCTGTTCCAAACTAGTACCTAATATTTGGACCATCTTTCCTCTTTCATTAAAGGGAAGGTATGTAATCTCTTTTCGCCAAGGTTGTGAGATTAGTAAGACTCCTGATTCTGGCATATGGAAAAAGATCAGATCTGTCTTGTAATCTTCCTACATTACTCTGATCCATTATCAGGACCTCAAACTTTTGAATTATCCTATTACTCAGAATGGTGAAACCATCATTCAGTCTCTTTCTGTTTCCCACTCAGTCAATCTGCTATCAGATTGAGTTTTCTTATCTAAGCAGGAGTGGCAGTGATGGAATCAAAAGTCTGATTTACACCCAACTGTTCTGGTGTGTGTAAGGTTTGTATGGTTTGGGACCACTGTCTAGGCACCAAGTCTGAGAATTCTGTATTCCTGAGCAGGTTAATGGAGTGCATAATTCTTGCAAAATAAGTATAATTTTTACTTTCAGGGCATTTAGAAATATCTACAGTGAGCACTATTGTACAGCAGAGAGGCACAGCACACAAGATGGCAGAGAGTATGGCTAGACAGGACTGGGGGTTAACACAATAGTATTAAAGAGAAGGGGGGGGAGGGATGTACGTAAATGAGGTCTCCTCATACCTTGAACCATTTAAAGCCAAAATGGTTGGCCTTATGCACTGTTTCATTTAATAGCTTCAGGCAGGCAGTGAGTTGCAGAATGGTAGAAAATAAGATGAGCAGAATAGAGGGAAGAAAAAGCATGCAATTAAAAGCAAATTAAAACCAGTATGGTCAACATTAACATTTAAAAAACCACAAACATACATCACACTTTTTCCAATCTAAGGCTGACACTAATGTATTATCATAGTTGCAACACAAAAGAACGGTCATTAATCTTCAAAACAAAAACAGAATCCCAGACCTGTAAAACTCAACTTTCAGAGAGAGATTTTTTCATAATTTATATAAACCGCCACAGAATTGGAAACAGTGAGGACATTTTTAAAGTGAAGGAGGGAATGTGAGAAGGTTAAACAGCTGAAAGAAAATCTCCTTCCCACCTTAGAACAATGGCTACTTGCCATCCCTCCCCATTAGCTAACTGCATTTAATAAATACTGAAGCAAAACACTGTCAGGTAAAATAGGACAGGGCTGTTGACTTGGTGCTATGCAAAGTCACTGAGTGACAAGGTTGGTTTTCTCTTAACACTGTCTGCGAGTAAGATAGCATTAGTTAAGGTCCTCACAGTTCGCAACCTTGCTGGAAATAAAACACTGCTTCAAAAACAGAGACTCCAACAAGAGACTGCTGAATTGGAATTAATTTGCAAACTGGATACAATTAACTTAGGCTTGAATAGAGACTGGGAATGGATGAGTCATTACACAAAGTAAAACTATTTCCCCATGTTATTTCTCCCCCCCACCCCACCCCCACTGTTCCTCAGATATTCTTGTTAACTGTTGGAAATAGCCTACCTTGCTTGTCACCATGAAAGGTTTTCCTCCTTTCCCCCCTGCTGCTGGTGATGGCTTATCTTAAGTGATCACTCTCCTTACAGTGTATATGATAAAACCCATTGTTTCATGTTCTCTGTGTGTGTATATCAATCTCCCCTCTGTATTTTCCACCAAATGCATCCGATGAAGTGAGCTGTAGCTCACGAAAGCTTATGCTCTAATAAATTTGTTAGTTTCTAAGGTGCCACAAGTACTCCTTTTCTTTTTTGCGAATACAGACTAACACGGCTGCTACTCTGAAACATGCTGTTATATATGACTCTGCTGGGGGTGTTGGTCTTCTCTCCCATTCCTGCCACTTCCCACTCCTCTCTCTTCCCCTTTTTCTTGTTTTAAACAGCAGTGCATTCAACTCTTCTCTTCCCTTTCAAGTTGCTGTCATCTACTGTCCATCCAACTCCTCCCAATCAACCTTCCCCCGCTTTCAGCTCCAGGCTCTCTCTCTTCCTCTTCTCTCAATCTCCCACATGTCCTCAGTGACTAACTTCCATGTTAATGAAGTTTCCATCCAACCCCTTGGCTGCACATTTCTTCACCTTCATGTCTTCATTTGACCTGCAGCCCTGATTCAACTCTCCCGTTCACCAAAATAGGTGTTCACTTGAGTTGTTTTTCACCAAGCACTGCACTCCCTGTTGTTGAGTTCCCCCTCTCCAACCATCACCTAGTCTCTTTTAGCATTGCCCTCATGCCCTCCAGCAACCCTCATCATGCCTTCATACAACTACAGTCTCTATGCTGACAACTCACAGATCTAACTCTAATCTAGACCTCTCTCCTTCTGTCCAAATTAAAATCTTGGCTTCTCTCTGACATCTCATGGATGTCTAGCCATCAGCTCAACCTCAACATGGCTAACACAGAGCTCTTAATCTCCCTGCCTTATTACCTCCTCTTTCATTTACTATGTACACCACCACTATCCTGCCTTTTACTAATGCCAGCAATCTGAGTGTCTTCTTCAATGTGGACCTCACTCCAGGTCCTCAGATCCCCCTATGTCTAAATCTCACAGATTCTTTCTGTATAACATATCTAAGAAACAGCTTTTCCTCTCCACCAACCGAGTTATAACTCTTATGGCAGCTCTCATCATCTTGTGTCTCAGTTACTACAAAATCATTCTCACTGACTTTGATAAATGCAATTGTATCCTTCCCCCCACAATACCCATTCTGAATGCTGCCACAAAATCGTTTTCCTAGTCCACTGCTTTGATCACAGAATCATAGAACTGGAATGGACCTTGAGACATCATTTAGTCGAGTCCCCTGCACTCAGGGCAGGAATAAGTATTATCTAGACCATCCCTGAAAGGTGTTTATCTAACCTGCTCTTAAAAATCGACAATGATGGAGATTCTACAAGCTCCCTAGGCAATTTATTCCAGTGCTCAACCACTCTGACAATTAGGAAGTTTTTCCTAATGTCCAACCTAAACTTCCCTTGCTGCAATTTAAGCCTATTGCTTCTTGTCCTATCCTCAGAGGTTAAGGAGAACAATTTTTTCCCTCCTCCTTTTAACAACCTTTTATGTACTTGAAAACTGTTATCATATCCCCCCCTCAGTCTTCTCTTCTCCAGACTAAACAAAACCAGGTTTTTCAATCTTCCCTCATAGCTTATGTTTTCTAGACCTTTAATCATTTTTGTTGCTTTTCTCTGGACTTTCTCCAATTTCTTTCCTGAAATGTGACGCCCAGAACTGGACACAATACTCCAGTTGAGGCCTAATCAGAGTGGAATAGAGCAGAAGAATTACTTCGCATGTTTTGCTTACAACAGACCTGTTAATACATCCCAGAATGATGTTTGCTTTTTTTTTTTTTTTTTTTGCAACAGCATTACACTGTTGACTCATATTTAGCTTGTGATCCACTACAATCCCCCAGATTCCTTTCTACAGTATTTCTTCCTAGGCAATCATTTCCCATTTTGTATGTGTGCCACTGATTGTTCCTTCCTAAGTGGAGTACTTTGCATTTGTCCTTATTGAATTTCATCCTATTTACTTCAGACCATTTTTCCAGTTTGTCCGGATTATCCTGAATTTGAATCCTATCCTCCAAAGCATTTGCAACCCCTTCCAGCTTGGTATCATCTGCAAACTTTATAAAAGTGTACTCTCTATGCCATTATCTAAATCATCAATGAAAATATTTAATAGAAACAGACCCAGAACTGATTCCTGCAGGACCCCATTAGATATGCCCTTCCAGCTTGACTGTGAGCCACTAAATACTACTCTCTGGGAACACTTTTCCAATCAGTTATGCACCCATCTTATAATAGCTCCATCTAGGTTATATTTCCCTCGTTTGTTTATGAGAATGTCATGCAAGACAGTATCAAAAGCCTTACTAAACTCAAGATATACCACCTCTACACTGCTTACCACTCTCCTCAAGGCTTTTTACACTGTCAAAGAAAACTATTACGTTGGTTTGACACAATTTGTTCTTGACAAATCCATGCTGACTCTTACTTATCAGCTTATTATCTTGTACGTATTAGCAAATTGATTGCTTAATTATTTGTTCCGTTATCTTTCTGGGTACTGAAGTTAAGCTGATTGGTCTGTAATTTCCTGTGTTGTCCTTATTTCCCTTTTTATAGATTGGCAGTATATTTGTCCTTTCTAGTCCTCTGGAATCTCTCCCATCTACCACGACTGTTCGAAGATAATTGCTAATTGCTCAGATATCTCCTCAGTCAGCTCCTTGAATATTCTAGGATGTATTTCATCAAGCTGTGGTGACTTGAAGACATGTGTACACAACCACGTCACCCTTCACTTTGCATCCTTCCCATGGATTCCCCCCTTCGCAAGTGCATGAAATATAAGAGACTTGTCTTCTCTTTCAAGATCCTTCATGGACTATCCCCACCCTACCTATCATCTTTCATACCAAGATGTTGACTCCCACCCGACTCCAGCCCACGACAACGGTCTCTATCATCTCTCTGTTATATTTTCAATCAAACACCTTCATGCTTTCTCCCATGCTGCCCCTCGTGATTGGGAGGAGCTCCCCATAATCATCCACAAAACTAACACATACTCTTCCTTCAAAATCCTCCTTACAACTCCTTTTCCATTTTGCCTACAAAAAACTTGACAGATGCTGGTGTGCTGAGACCATTGCCCCTCATGCTGACCACTAATGTATCATTGTTTCTTTGTACTCCTCATTCATTGTCCCTTGTCCTACACTTAGATTGTAAGCTCTTTATGACAGGGACCATCCTTTTGTTCTGTGTCTTTACAGCACCTAGCACAGTGGTGTCTTGTGTCTATGTCTAGTGTTCCTATGTAATACGGTAATACAAGTTAATAATAATACAGCATGTATAGTACAGTATGTGTGAACATGTTAACACAGCAATATATATTCGATGTATACATGTCAGAGAGGAATGTCACACAAACCTCTCTTTTAAAGCACAGAACACCACACACTCATATTTAGTTTCACAAAAGGACAGAAATGGACTCAATTAGTTAATGTCTGCACAGTGCTTTAGGATCCCCTGATGGCAAGGTACTATTCAAGGGCAAAGAATGATTACTACTACTTTATTGTCAGGCTGTACCTCTTACGTGCCCAACAGCAACACCAGTGACTGTATAAGATTGCAGACCTGTTTCTCAGCATTAGTCCTGGCTGATTCCTCTTGTGCTAGCACCATTTCCCGCTCTGCAGTTATCTGCACACTCTCTCTCAGCGCCTCTTCCAATTCTTCAATCCGATCATCCTTTTTACGCAGGTTATCCTGGAAAATGATGGGAGACCAGGTGAAGTAGACTAATTTGGAAATAAGAATCAGAGCCCATTAACAACCAAGTGCTATGCCAACTAAATAGCTGCTCTCCCTCCCAGGGTGCAATTCCACATCAAAATATCTTCGCAAAAAAGGAAGGAAAGATGAAGTGAAGGAAGAGGAGGAGGAATTGCATAATACAGTGAAGGAAAAATCTAGCAAAGCAAGACAGATGTGCTTGCCTCTGCAACTGTGGTACCACAATCCTTTCAGATCAGACAGCACAGGTATGAGAGTGTTGTTTGTAAAGAAAAGGTTAGTGTGCAGTTCCAAAGAAGCTTAATAGCCAGCAGTGGTGGGACAGTAGCAGGCATTTGGATTCCCTCATGCACTCTCACAGGCAGGTGTGGCAGAAAGGAAACACAGCACTGCAGTTTTGCAATTCACCATGTCCAGATGGAAAAAAATATTTTATTTTCTGAAGCAAATGTTAACCTAACAAGAAAACAGGACAGACGTCTGCACAGTTTCAGCCAAGTCTAGCTTCAGTTTTTCATCAAATATGAAAAACCCACTTGAAGTTCTGGTGGGAAGTCCAGTTTGGATTTCAGGCATCTGAAGTGTAATATCCCCATATACTTCATTCTTTGATGAAGAATATCTTCACAGCTGAAAGTTTAGGTGTCCTACATATATTCAAAGGCCACTGAAGTGCACTACAGGGTCAGGAGGAAATATCAAAAACTACTTGTTTACACACACAATGTAATTTGAAAAAAGTAGTACCAAGGGAACTGAACTCCAGTTTTTACCAAGAGAATCTGCTCATAAGAGATATTTCTGACAGTAAATGCACATCCCTGTCTTTGCAGTGATGGCTTGGCCACAAGATTGAAAAACAAGTCACTTTAGGCTGGTCAGGATACTTTGATTTCTTGAAGCATAGCGGCCGCTGATTTAAAAATAATCAACTAAAACAAGCAAGCTGGGAACACATTCTATGCATCTCTGGTGTTGCAGGCTATATTAGCTCATACAGTAATCACCAGCATTAGAGATCTGATTTTACAGTAACCACAAGAACGTCTTAAACTCGCTGCAGCAGTAGGCCTTGTAATGGAGGGATCATACTCTCTCATTCATATGAACACCTTGCTTCTCACATCCCACTTGCTATTTGATAAGTAGCTGAAATGAGGGAAGAAGCAGTGGCAAATCTATGCCTTTGTTTTCTGTCCTTTCAGATCTTGGTGTTGAAATCCTGCCACTGTTTCTCTGGAAGTATTTTACAGCACACAAAGTGAAGCGAAGAAGAACAATTGATTCTGAAGAGGTTTGGAAAGAGGTTTGGTTCTGAATCTGCCATTCTGATGAAGTTACTAGAGTTTAAAGAAGGATCTTATTCCTAGATGCCCATCCCATCTCCAAGGAACTGGGCTGTGTCCCCCACAAGAGCTGAGCCGTGCAGACTGATGCTGGTTCTCTCTCAAGCTTGTCACTTCAAATCATCCTGTTCCAATACAGGATGCCAAGAGAGCTGTGCAGATCAGTGCCAATTGGAGACAATCTAATGGGACTTGTCCAGCCAGTAGGGCAGGCTACAACACGTTGCTGGCTTTCAAAAAGGTATTCAAGATACTTTCCTATAGTGCTTGTTGTTCAAAGAAGAATGTAAATGAAATGGATTTACAGGGGACCAATGGCCAGTTCAGTTACAATAGAGTTTCCCACAAAACTAATGGACAGGTTTTCAAATTAAAAACTCATGCTGCATGAGTAAGATTTCACCCCTTGTTGAGTCCTTTTGATGCACTGATAAAATCTTCCAATGTTCTCAAAACTACTTAGGGGTTGCAATTAGTCAACTCAAAGTCTTCCCCTCAAAAAAGAATGAAGTTGTGAGTCCCCCAAAAATCTCATCATAGAGTGTTAATTCTGCCAGACTTGAAAAATAGTAAATTTTTTACATTACGTCAATGTTGTTGGCTCTTCTCTTTTGAATCTTCTCCCTGGTTAGACTGTAGAGTTTGGGACTGCCCATTCCATTTCACTGCACAGGATCTGGTAATGCCCATCTAAACGGCTGTGTGCAACTGGAAAGTGATTTATAAGAAGGAAGTTGGAATATAAAGTTAAATCTACATATACATGCTCTTCTGTGCCCAGATAAATATTTAAGAGCTCCGGGTACCCAGCCTAGTAAGTTGCTCCATTCAGAAATGTAAACTTTGGAGGTCAGAAAAAAAGCTATTGGTGATGCCAGAACAGGCTGGAACAGCGCTATGGTACTTGCATGTGAAAACATTTGCCGCTGTGTCTATTTGGAAACTGCTATTTGAAATAAATGTGAGAAAAATATTTTGCATATTAATGTTATCAGCAAAATCTCTACAGCATGTGTTTAATTACTTTCCCTAAAATGTCACTCAGACATACAAGCATCCTCTGAAAACATTTATGCAGATATTGGAGTGCTAGGCAATACTGGAAAATGCAGTGTGATTTCATGCAAATAACTGTCAATAAATCACCCTCTTCACTCTCAGCATATGAGCCACCTACAGTCTAGTCAGTAAGTAGAGTTTAGTTATAACTTTGTTCTTCCAGTCTCTCAGACCAACGGGCTGAGAAAAGTCATGGGAATTTCCTCTAACTCATAGTCACTCCACATGAGCCTTCTCACCTGTCCCTATAAAACTATGTCAATGTCAGAAATGAGTAGCAGAGCCTGACAAACCCACACAGCACTGGTATTCCAAAGCATAGCACAGTGAGTTTTTGTTAGACCACAGCATTAATTATTCTGTTCCTTGCTCCTTGGTCTATCAAAATTTTTTTTGGTCTGAGTTGTTTCTAGATGTAAAACATGGAACTGGAGAGAAGAAAAAAATCAGTTCTGTAGTAAGTAGGAAAACCAAGTGATAGATGGGGCCCTTTATGGGGGGGAAAATCTCTCTTGCAGGTTTTCTGTTTTGCACCTAGATATCACAATGATTGGGCAATTTATAAAAACCTAAAAGAGAAATCTCCAACCTTTACCAGAGAACTACATGCAAACACAGGAAGAAAAAGTCATCTTGTGAGAGTTTCATAATAGTTGATATATGGGGGTCACAAATAGATTTAGACATTGCCCTTGAAGAAGGAAGAAATAAGAATGCTTTTCACTTTCAAAGTGGATCTGAGTTGAATGGTGAGTGAGATTAGCTTTTTGGTGCTTTAATGACAAACGTGAGTAATATTCAGTAGTTCAGCAAAGTGACAAATGGATACAAATCAACATTTTTGTCCTCTGCAGAAACATCTACCACCTCAGTATTCTGCACCATGCTAACAATACTAACACAACAGTTATAAAATGGTAGAGCAAACTGCAACATACAGAAATTATATGTAAAATGTTCCCCATGGCCATCCTTGCAGAAATAAAAGGTGGGTTGAGAAAAAGACAGAGATGGGAGCAGGACTTTGGGAAGGTCAGGTTCCTAATTCAGGGGTCAGAGTCTTAGGCTGAATCTCATTGTGGGTTGTTTTTATTTTTGCTTTCTGTTTACATAAAAAGTTTCCTTTCAGTAACCCTAGGGGGAAAAGATATTACTGACTGCAACTGTCTTTTTCCTACTGAATCACTCCCCTGATTTATGGTGCCCTTGTGGAAAAAATATCAATTTTTAATTCTACAGATGTCCTAGGAAACTCAAGATGTATTTCTACCAGCCATGCACCAAACAGCAGTTGTATATAGAAGCAGAATTGTCACAACATTACAACATAATCAGAAGCAAGACCAATACACCTCTTTGGATGAAGGAAATCAGATACAGGGCATAGCTCAATGTAGTAAAAGAAAAATAATCACATGATTTTTCAGATGCTCATACATCAGACGAGTTAACTGATTCACCGGAGTAGTGGATTGGAGTGAGGAAAAAAGCTGTCTGGCAAATGCATTCATTACATTTTGATATTGATGGCAAAACTGTAGGTACATAAAATAAAAACAACAAATTGTCCGTGCTTCTCCCTGAATTATGCAATGCATCATTTGGCATTTTGAACTGCAATAAGCTGAAGTCCTGAGAGTTTTTGCTGATTGACAGTAGTTTCTGACTAACTCTAAGAACACCATTCAGAACATGGTGTTAAAATTATGCTGAGAAATTCCTTCAAAGTGTCAGTGCATGTGCATGCACATGCACATATATATAAAATAAATAGGAAAATGTTTGAAATTAAAAGTATAAAAATAAAAGAACCATAATTTAAAATGCTTGATAGGCGAAGTTAATGAAACATGCAAAGAAGAGAACAGCCAGAAAATTCTGCACTACTCAGAACAAAATCTCTATAACCACCTATCTCAGTAAGACAGAATGGGGGGGGGGGGGGGAGGAGAGGACAAACACCCCCCCCGCACCACTTCCAGATAGTACATGTCTGTAAAATGTCATGCCAAAGCATGTGATGGGAAACATGTTTTTATCACCAAGAATGAATTACACAGAAGCTGACACACATGTTAAGCATTGCTAAAAAACACACAGTGGGCAATGTGGCTGGAATAAATACAGATGAAACTAATTCCATTGCTGGAAAAAAACTGAACAAAGTTTGTGAACTTAAAGAACCAGCACAGAAAAGCAACAAGAATTACACACAAAACCGTAGCCCTCTAATGTCTTGCACACTGATTAACAACAGGCAACCATATCTAGTCCCAGAAGAGTATAACACCCCACCAGTGGGTCTGAGATCAGAGAAACAACAATGAAGTCCAAGTCCCTTTTGGGGTAAAATTACATCAAACAGAAGTAATCCTAATAGCAAAATACAACTACATCTAAATGCTTCTCCCTAAAATACATATAAATTGAAAAACACCAGGAATTTACAAACTGCAAAAGAATAGGCATACTAGAAAGACAAATTAATTGTATACATAATCCAATCACAATGCTGTTTGGCCACAGCACAACTAGTGTGAACCAATTAATTCTTTTAGAGTTCAAGGGGAAAAAACCACTACTGAGAATAAAACTAAAATTAACTCAAGCACAACTTTATTCTTGACATTCCCAGAATTTATTCACCCTGTTTTGATAACTTATTTGGAAAATTCTTAACAAAACCCATGGAAGGATGCACACTACTGCTGCAGCCTCAAGAATCGTGGCAACTAGGTTTCAAAGTATTATGCAAGGAATCTCCAACAATTGTCTGGGAAATCTGCAGAGTCAACCTTTGATTCCTTCAGAGTTTGTCCCCTTAGGTATCTTCTGTGCTATCACTCAAAGTTGTGACAATTTTTAAAAAGACTATCTGTGAAAGCGAATCAGCCATGCTCAACATCAAGAGCAATCTAAAGCACAGAGAGGTTGTAGATAACAATGGAGAAGGATCCTGACCAATGCTAACTGAAACAACAGATCTATTATAAAATTCTGTACTCCTCACATGCCTTGCTTCCCTCTCTGGATTAGCCTGAAAGTGGATTTCATTGCACCGTAGAAACTGGAAGAAAAAAAGAAAGGAAAGAAAGAAAGAGAGGTAGCTGTAGATTAAGTGTTAAACAGAAGGCCCAGAATCAAAGTAAAAGGAAGAACAGGTTAAGACTAGTAGAAACTGGCAGTTTCTCTCTCTTATAGCTACCATGCCTTGGACACTTCTTTCCTGTTAGTTTAAGTTTGGTGTCCCGAACATGAATCAGAATGGTATATTGATACTATAAAGGTATTTCTCACGAGTAAAAGCCTAGACAGACTAAAATTTCATGCCAATACTAACATCCAGGTTTACCATTTAGCAGTTCGTACAGGGTGCCAACAGCTTTAACATTTCACTTCAGTTGCTGCAAATTACCACTTCTGTATTTGTTAAAGCCAATAGGGGCCATGATTCTGTACCACCACACTGTGTCACTGCCTCACCTATTGACTGACAGCCATTGCTGAGATTGCAGGTGGTAACAATGCTCTGAAATGAGCAAATAAGGCTTCCATAATTGTGTTTTTGTGGGGATAAGTGGGGGTAGACTACTGTAAAAAGATTTCATCACCCATAAATCAGAAGTGTGACTCAGACTCCTAAATTCCTGTGGGTTTAAGGCAAAAACAGCAACAGATGTAACTAACAGCACTTCAAAATATTAACAAGAACCTTGAACATACAAGTGACTTCCCTGATGACCCTCCCCCACCCTTCTGAACTCTGCTTCCTGACGTCAGTCCTGTCATCATCATTTGTACTAATATATCACAGTAGTTGTAAGTAGTGGGGCACCTTCTTCTGCCCCACTTCCAATCCAAACATTCAGTAAGAAAGAGCAGTCAAAGAAACAGGCATGGAAAAATGTCTAAAAAAGTTCATTCCCATCCTCCCTTACTTAAATTAAAAATAAAAATACTTGTTGGTACAGTAATTCTACAGAAATGTTTACATAGTAATTAAATGGCTGAATTTACCGAGTCTCTTCGTTTCTCAGCTACAGAAGACTATTTCAGAGGGTTTCACATTAATCACCCCAGACAAGCAGTCTCCTCCCCCTTCAACACTCCATGTCTTTTTCTGAATCTTCACTATAGAAGAGTAGCAGATTTATTTGTTAAGACTGCAGAGCTGCTTCCTTTAGAGCAAGCATCACTTACCAGATAGGACGAACATGTTAGAAGGATATTAATGCTAACCTGTGTTCATTTTCCTTAATGTAAAGAGACACTAATTCCTTATTACCTTTACCCTAAGCATTCCTCCTCCTCCCTCTCCCACACCAGTAAGAGTTCATTAAAATCATTTGACATGTCAGAATTCAGTTACCAACAACCCTCATGCTTGCTGGGGGAAAAAAAACAACTGAAGACAGATGTATCAATGAAGCCAATTTCAAGAAAAGCAACTGTTTCGGGTGCAGACAGGATTCTGTTACACACCAGATTTTTTTTTTTATTATTCTAAGGAAATGTTTTTTCTTAAACAGTAAAATATGTCCATTCTTCTCTCAACTCTTTTTCAGTCAGTGCACAGATCAACTATTAAAAACTGAAGTCATGACAAGAGATGCATTTGATTCTAAAAATAAAAACCACATACATGTATACAGTCATACATAGTGTGTATAATAATGAACATTAGATCAAACAGTATCAAGACTTTTTTTGGTTTGGTTTACTACATAATAACTAGGTATCATGTCTCTGGTCAATAGTTTAGTAACCATGAGCATAATTATAAGATGAAATAGCTTTTTCTTCAACAATAATAGACAGACATTTACATTAAACAAACAAGATGGGCTACAATAATATAGGATAATTAGATTGTGAGTTTCTTGCATTGCTTTGGTAGAGAAGTCCTGCTTCTCCATAACTGAAAGGGTTCTGATAACATTTTAGTTAAGATTTGTTTTCTCAGGCACTGATCCAAAGCCCATTCAAGTCAATGAGTATCTTTCCATTAACTTGAATGGGCTTTGGATCAGGTCTCTGGCTCTTCCCTGGCAGTTTATGTTTGACACCAAGGTCCATCTATTGTTCTTGATATAGAACTCAAAGATGTTCCTGATCTTCAATGCCATGGCCACCTGCTTTGGAGGCAATATTAGAATCTCAAATAAATTAGGACCAATTGTTCAGGATGAAAACGAATGATTTATAGGTGCTGCATTGCTCAATTGATTTACTCATGCAGAATACCAACGTGTATATGAACTGTGGACCTGAGCACAACACTGAGAAGGCAGAGTTAAAAACTGGATTTTTAGAAATCAGAATAATGAAAAGTCCAGAAGATGGACAGGACCAACAGAAGACACTAAGAAGGTTTTCTTTTTGGTCATTTGTGGTGCATTTCCCAGACTATTTGGAGAGAAAGTTTCTTTTAAAGACATTTTCAGCTGTATGACATCCAGATTATGTAAATGTATGTAGATGTCTTCACCTGGGCTATCAAGATTACATCAGTATGGACAAAAGAAAATCTCTTGCAATTCTGAAAATATTCCCTTTTTGCACAACACTTCGGTGGACTGGATTAAGAGGAGAAAGAAAAATGTTTATTTTCCCCCTCAGGTGATAGTACACTCCCGTTGATCCAAATGGTCTGAGGGAATATCTGAAAGTTTTGGATAACGGGGAGTTCAGATAAACTAAAGTGCTTTTAACTAACATAAGGCTACATGGAGACACATTGTGGATTCAGGTAAACAGAATTTTTGGATAAGGGGAATAAAAGAGTTACTAACCAGTTCAGAAACCGTTGCTCTTCAAGATGTGTTGCACATGTCCATTCCAGTCTTGGATTTGTGTGCCTAGCGCAAGAGCATCAGAAACTTTCTCTCTCAGCGGTACTCAGTGGGACATTTAAGGGTCCCCTTGCTGGTATATGCTGCTGCGTGCCGATACAATGGACAGAGATACCCCTAGACTCCTTCAGTTCCTTCTTGCCAGAGCTCCCATGTAGAGGGCGAGGAAGGTAGGTTGTGGAATGGACATGTGCAACACATCTTGAAGAACAACAGTTACTGAATAGTTTAGTAACTGTTTTTCTTCTTCGAGTGATTGATCATGTGCATTCCATTCTTCGTGACTCACAAGCCATAAGAACAGGAGATGTGATCATAGTCTATTTCAATAAAGATTGGAGAACAACCTGTCCAACTCTAGCATTGTCACTGCAGTCTTGAGCCGCAGCGTAGTGGGAGGAAAATGCGTGGACTGAGGACTACGTTGCTGCTCTACAAATGTCCACAATTGGAACGTGTGCCAGAAAAGCTAATGAGGCCAACTGCAACAATTGCAACCAAACGAGTTGCAACTCTGCTAGGCGGAGTGACATTAGCCAGGTCATAGCACATGTATATACAGGAGGCATTCCAGGAAGAAATTCTCTGAGTAGAGACTAATTGTCCTTTTATTCTGTCTGCTACTGCTACAAACAGCTAGGAGGATTTACGGAAGTGCCTGGTTCTGTCCAGGTAAAATGCTAGAACTCTTCTGACATCCAAGGTTTGCAAATGCTCTTCTTCCCTGCTTGAATATGGCTTTGGTAGGATACAGGAAAATAAACTGGCTGATTGATGTGGAAAGATGACACCATCTTTGGGATGAACTTTGGATAAGGACAACCTTTGGATAACCTTGTCTTTAAAAAAGATCATATGGGAGGCCCAAACATTGAGGAATGCAGCACCCCTATTCTTGTGGCTGAGATAATGGCCACCAAAAATGCCACCTTCGTTGATATATGCAGCAGAGAGCAGGTAGCCAGTGGTTCAAACGGGGAACCCATAAGACTCGATGGATACTAAGTTTAGATTCCAAAGGGAACAGGATATTGTACTTGAGGGTATAATTTGACTAAGCCTTTCAAAAACCTTATGAACATGTCATTGGAGGAAAAAGTGATTGTCCACTTTAGGGAGGAATGTTGAAACAGCTGTCAGATGTACTTTGACTGAACAACCAACCAACTCTTGGTGTTTCAGGTAGAATAAGTAGTCCAGGATATGTTGAACTGAAAAATGGAGAGAGACCCACTCCATACTAGCGAGACCACATGGAAAAACGTCTCAATTTAGAGATGTAATTAGATCTTGTGGAAGACCCTATTCTATTTAGCAGAATCTCTTGAACCGCTTTTGAGCAAGCCACTCTCTAGTATCCAGCCATGGCGCATCCTTGCAGATAAATGAAAGGACCATGATCTTGGGAAATTAGGTCCAAGTCTAGGGGACGTGAAACTGACAGTGCCAGGAGAGTTGACAACCAGTGTTGATGGGCCTATGGTGGGGCTATAAATATGACTCTGGCGTGGTACTGTCTTATCTTTAATAACGCTGTGTGAATGAGCAGGATTGGTGGAAAAGAACAGAGGAGTCAGCCTGATCATGACAGTAAAAACACATCTGTCATGTGATCCCATAGCGAACAGAACTGCCAACAATTTCTGTTGGACTTTGTTGCAAACATGTCTCCTTGGGGAAACCCCCACTGCTGGAAGATGTATCTGGGCACATCTGGTCTAAGAGACCACTCGTGGTGACTCAAAACGATTTGCTCAGGTGATCTGCTAGATCATTTTGTACCCCCAGAAGGCAAAATGCTTCTAGATCTATTGAGTTGGCAGCGCTTCCAGAGTAGAGTCTTCTCTTGACAGAGTGGAGAAGAACATACTCCCTGCTGCTTGTTGAGATATAACATTGCCACCATGTTGTCTTGTGAGGACTAACAGGCTGCTTCTCCTGACCTGCAATAGAACTACTCAGTACAGCAGTCTGACAGCGTTCAGTTCTCTGACATTGATATGCAAGTCTAAGTCTTCTGAAGCCATAGACCCTGAGTCCGTAAAGAACGCAGGTGGGCTCCCCATCCTAGAGCAGACGCATCCGTCATTAGTGTGAGCATCAGTTGCGGGTGGGCAAATGGAATATCTATACATACACTGGCTGGATTTGTCCACTAATCTATGGAGGTGTGGACATGGGAGGGCACTTCTACCACCAACTCTAGCTGATCATGGTTTGGCGAGTAGACTGATGCCAGCCAGCCAGCCAGAGTAGTCTTGTGTCTTGGATCAGATAGGTGCAAGAGGTCACATGTCCCAAAAGCCTTTAACAGTTTTGTGCTGTTGTGACCAGGTGAAAGTTCAAACATATAACAATTGATCACATTGCCTAGAACCTGGAGTCTGGAAGAAAGATCCTGGTTTGAAATGAGTCCAGTATAGCACTTATAAACTCTATCTTCTGGACCACGGAGAGGAGAGTATTTTTCTGTGTTATAGTTCCAAGAAATTCAACATTGAATGGATCAGGACAACATTGCTCTGTGCTTCCAGTTTGGACTGGCCCTGAACAAGTCAGGTGTCCAGACAGGGGTAAACCTCAGCTCCCAATCTTTGGAGGAATGCAGCTACTACTGCCATAACTTAAGTAAAGACTCCAGAAACTGATGACAGGCTGACTTTGATTTACCAGAAATTGGACGTATTTCCTGTGAGCTTGACTGAATGCCACATGGAAGTAGGCATCCTTTAAGTTGAGGGCAGCATACCAGTCTCCAGAGAGAGAACAACAAGCTAGGGTGACCATCCAGACCTTTACCTTTTTCAAGAACCTATTGAGTTGACACACATCTAAGATTGGTCTGAGACCCCTCTGCCCCGCTCCTTTGCTGTTGGGATTAGGAAATAGCAGGAATAAAACTCCTTCCCTCTTAGACTATGAGGAGACTGTTCTATGGCTCCCAACCAAAGAAGAGATTGCTCCTCTTAGATGAGGAGCTCCTTATGAGAGAGGTCCCGAAGGAGGATGGGAAGGGAGAGTGAGAAGGAGGGGTAGAAGCAAATTGGAGAGTATATCTCACCTCCACAGTGCTCAAAACCCACTGGTTTGAAGTAATTTGGACCAAGCGCTGTGGAGGTGGGACAGATAGCTTGCAAAGATGAGGATATTTGGGTCTGGAGATATGGAGACTAGTATGGTAAACTCAACCAGCCCATCAAAATTACTAATATGTATTTCCCAGGTGTTGTCAAGGGCACAGAGCTGGAGCCAAAATAGCAGGAGAGGGAGGCCTACACATATAACCTTGGATTTCTTTTTTGAAAGGTTCTGTCAAGGAGGTAGAGGAGAATATTGGTGCATCTTCTGGGACTGATAGTGCTTTCTGACTGGGGCAGGTATGTACAAGCCTAAGAACTCCAAGGTGGCTCTAGAGTCCTTAGGAAGAGCTTGATTTCTGTCTGGCGGAAGAATAGAGAAGGAACCTCAATCAGCAAGTCCTGGATAGTATTCTGGACTTCTTAGGGAAGACCAGAAGGCTACAACCAGGATGATCTGAATGGGGCAATCATGGAAGCCCTGGCTGCTGAATCTGCTGCATCCAGCCCCACTTGCAGTGATGTTCTCACGACTAGTCTGCCCTCATTGACCAGGGAAGAGAACTCCTTGCCTCAAGTTCTCTGAAGCAGCTCTCTGAACTTCTCCATGGAATCCCATACATTAATATCGTACCAACCCAGCAGAGCCTGTTGGTTAACAATACACAGCTGCAAACCTCTATCAAATAAATCTTCCTAACAAATAAATCCGGCTTCTCAGCATCTTTTGATTTGGAGGTGGCAGCCTGGTTCCCATGTTGCTCTCTCGTTAGCTGCTGTCATGGTGGTGAGTGAGTATAATAAAGATACTCAAAACCTGGGAGAGTACATAGTATTTTCTTTCTGCCCTTTTTCAGTTGGGAGGCAATGAAGATAGGGTCTGCCATAGAGCCTTTATAGGCTCTAGTACTGCCTCATTAACTGGCAGAGCCACCCTGGAGGGACCCTCAGATAAGCTGTCAACCAGGTGATGTGAGGACTTCATGATGTCCTTGACTTGCATGCCCATGTTGCAGACACTCTTGATAACTACTCCTGATCAACTTTTAAATCACCAGAAAGGGGTGAAGTTGTCCCAGATGAAACAGCTTTATCTGCGGAGGATGAAGAGGAAGCCAAGACTGGAGGGGCTAAAAACTCTTTTACTGGCTGCTGTTCTAACTTTAGGACCTGTTCTTTTTGCTCAATATTAGGCCTGGTACCAGACTCTGCTCTTCTAGATGAGGACACTAGGTATGTCTACACAGACAAGAAAAATCCACAGCTGGCCCATAGCTCAGGCTGCGAGGCTGTTTCATTGCTGTGTAGAATTCCAGGCTTGGGCTGGAGCCCAGACTCTAGGACCCTGTGGTGCTGAGGGATCTGACTCCTATAGTGACGAAGACGCCAGCACTAAGAGCAGAGCAGATTTTTTGCCATTGCAAATGCCAGTCAGTACTGAGAAGGTATCCCGTTGTGGTACCAAAGATGATAACGGTGCCACTGCCAGCATTGGGTTCAATGGTGCTCTTTGTGGCACTGAAGCCAACAGTGGCACCAATTTGGAGGAGTACTACTTAGGTTTCATGTGCACTCTATTTAACTCCTTCTCACCTCTTTTACCAGACTCAGAGGATGGAGATCTTCCACTGACCAGGGCAGCCAGCAGCAGCAATTTCAGTCTAGCCTTCCTATCCTTCTTGATTCTAGTCCTGACCCTGCAAATCTAGCACTGGTCTTTTACATGTGCTTCACTCAAGCTCTTCAGACAGCTGTTTGTGCAGGTCGCTCACTGGCACAGACCTTGAGTACATCGCTTGAACACTGGTGACTGGGACATGCCTCAGTACTATAAGCAGAAACCCCTAAAAATGACAAAACAAGAAGTCTGAAAAAAAGTTGTTTAAAGAAAAATGGTTACTCACTTTCTCGTAACTTGTTCTTCGAGATGTGTTGTTCATGTCCATACCAATCAGGTGTGTGCGTGCACATGCATGGTAGCCGGAAGATTTTTCCCTATCAGCATCTGTCAGGTCGGCCTGGGCACCCCCTGGAGTTAGGCCTTTATGGCACTCAATATAGAGTCTTGCTGACCCACCACCCCTCAGTTCCTTGCCAGTTACTCCAACAGAGGAGTAGGAGGCTGGGTGTTGGAATGGACATGAACAACACATTTCAAAGAACAACAGTTATGAGAAAGTGAGTAACTCTTTTTTTCTTTTTTGAGTGCTTGTTCACGTCAATTCCAATCAGGTGACTCAGAAGCCTAAGTTCAGGATGTGGGGTCAGAGTCTTCCGCTGATTGGAGCACTGCTCGTCTGAAGGCCGCATCATCTCTGACCTGCTGGGTAATCGCATAGAGCGTGGTGAAAGTGTGGAAGGAGGACCACATCGCTGCTCTGCAGATGTGCCAGGAATGCTGTTGATGAAGCCTGAGCCCTGGTAGAGTGCGCAGTGATTGGGGGTGTGGGAACCCCCGCTAGGCTGTAGCACTCATGAATACAGGACATGATCCATGATGAAATGCGTTGTGATGATACTGGCTGACCTTTCAGTCTGTCTGCCATTGCCACGAATAACTGGAGTGATTTTCTGAATGGCTTTGTTCTCTCGATGTAAAAAGCTAGCACCCTATGGACATCCAGAGAGTGAAGTCTCTGCTCCTTGCCGGTGGAGTGCAGCTTAGGGTAGAATACTGGGAGGAAAATGTCCTGGTTGATGTGAAACTACGACACAACCTTCGGTAGGAAAGCAGGGTGAGGTCTGAACTGAACCTTATCCTTATAGAACACAGTGTAAGGAGGCTCCGATGTTAAGGCCTTGAGCTCAGACACCCTCCTGCCCAAGGTTATCACTACCAGGAATGCCACCTTATAAGAGAGGTAGAGCAAGGAGCATGTTGCCAGCAGTTCAAAGGGCGGTCCCATGAGTCTAGAGAGGACCAGGTTGAGGTCCCAGGTAGGGACCAGCTGACGGACGTTCAAGTACAGCCTATTGAGTCTTTTTAAAAGTTAGCTTACCACAGGGTTAGCAAACACCAAGCGGCCCCCTGCACCCAGATGAAAGGCCGATATTGTGGCTAAATGCACTCTTATTGAAGACAACAAAAGCCCCTGCTGCTTCAGATGGAGGAGGTAATCCAGAATGAGTGACATTGAGGCTAGTGTCGGGCATGAATAGTGCTGCGCCGACCAGATTGAAAATCTCTTCCACTTGGCAAGGTAGGTGGCTCTAGTAGAGGGTTTCCTGCTGCCAAGGAGGACTAGTTGAACCTGATCTGAACAGGAAAGCTCCATCTGGTTCAATCATGGAGCTTCCATGCCGTGAGGTGAAGCAACATGATGTTGAAGATGACCATGATCTTGAATCAGAAGGTCCGGGAGGAGTGGAAGGGTGACCGGGGCTTTCACAGACATGTCTAGGAGAGATGTGCATCAGTGCTGATGGGGCCAGTTTGGTACTATCAATATGACCTGAGCTCATTCCCTCTGGATCTTGAGTACCACCTTGTGAATGAGCAGTATGGGCGTAAAGTAGATGGCCTCCCCACGGAAGGACGAATGCGTCTGCTCTGAAGCCTGGGCTGTGATTCTGGAAGGATCGGAACTGCTGGTACTTCCTGTAGTGTCACATGGCAAATAGGTCTATCTGGGGAAAGCCCCACCTCTGGAAGATTGAAAATGCGACGTCCGGGTGAAGGGACCACTAGTAGACTTGAAATGACCTGCTGAGATGGTCCACTGCTGTCCACTGTATCCAGGTAAGGATACAGTCCCGAGTTGATGTGGACCATCTGCTCCTACTCCTTTGGGACCGATAGGAGCCTAACTCTGACTCCGAGGTGTCTGAAAACGATGACCATGGGGAAGCGGTATTTCTAGGCACCAGGCTTTCGCGCTGAGGGCTCAGGGATCGGCGTGACTGGGTGTGCTCTGGTGCCAGGGAGTGGCGCAGTGGGGTCGGAGATCGGCGGGCCATCATAGCAGGCTTTCCCCTTGAAGGAGCCCGGGAAGTGACCAGTGCCGGTGACTTATCCTGTCTGGGAGGAGAGAACAGTGCTGTGAGGTGACGCAGTTCTTGGGATGCCTCAAATGCCTCTGGTGTCGAAGGGAGGTGCAGCTCACAGCTTGGTCTCGGCAAGCAAGCGGGGACCGGATTCAATCGCCCCTCTACATGGGCAGGAGTTGGCATGACCATCACTGGTGGAGCAGTACTAGCGTGAATGACTTGAGTCTAACAGTGGCAGGCTACTTAGGTCTATAAGGGAGACAGCGACCCCTCTCTGACCTCTTCTTCTGGGACAGTGCCCAGTGGAGCTGGGACAGTGCCATGAGTCCTTATCATTACCCAGCACCAGTGCCCGTGCTGATGGTGTCAGAACGCTCCACACTGAGGAGGAGGTGCTTGGCGCAGGGTACTGTCAACCCAGGGTCGGGCTGGGGGCGGAGTGCTGCCTCATCAACAGGACCTTCAGGCGATGCTCTCTATCTTTTAAAGTCCTGGGCTGAAAGGTCTTACAAATGGCATAATGATCCTTCTGATGGCCTTCTCCTAAGCACCTTAGACACGAGATGTGAGGATCGCTTCTAGGCATACACTTGTCACAGGCTTTGAAGCCCAGAGACCCTGCATGCCCCAGTGTTGGGAGCGTAGGAGGGGATTACCCCCCAAAGGAAACTTATCTAACACTAATGAACTACTAACTATTAATGAACAATGGAGATCTAATGGAGAACAATATAACACTGCTAAATGCGCTTGTCGAGACAAGAGCATAGGAAAGTTCCAGCTAACCATCACTGGCGGTAAGAAGGAACTGAGGGGGTGGCAAGTCAGCAGGGCTCTATATTGACTGCCATGAAGGTGTGACTCCAGGGGGCGCCCAGGCCAACCCGACGGATATTGCTAGGGAAAAATGCACACCTACCATGCACGTACACACCTGATTGGAATTGACATGAACAAGCACTTGAAGAACTAAAACTTATTAACTGTACTAATCACCAGACTAACTATATTATATACGCTATTATACACAAAAACTGAGAAAACTGTTCTGATATTAAACAGGGTTTGAATGACCATCGAGGGAGGCAAGAAGGAATTAAGGTGGGCAAGGGGCAGCTCGGCCTTTTATACCTTCATGCAGTGGTGCATGGCAGTGGGGGAATTCGGCTGCTCAATGGTACTGCTGAGGAAAAAGCTTCTGATGGCCATATGATGGGCCCACAGACATCAAGAGTAGAATGTATATGCACAATCACTTGAAGAAAAATATATTGTATTTTTTACATTGCAAATTTACAACATCTGTTATTGGAGGAGGATCTTGGTTGATCTCTGTCCTGAAAAGTTGGGTAAAATACTTCCTGCCTCCAGAAGAACAAAATAGCTAGCAGGATTGTTTACAAACTGGAATGCACATCTATAGTTAAGTATAAGGGTCATTCATCCCTGATTAAAGTGCTGGACTGAGAAAAGTAGGTTGTTCCATCTGGATGAATCCATGGAACTTTCTCTAAGGGATTCTTCAAATAATCTATTTTGAAAAGGGCCTGAGTGCCACCATATGAGAGAGAGCGAGAAAAAGAGGGTATGTGTGTGAGAGAGATACCTTACATTTCCTTGTTTTTTTTCTTTCAGTGCATGTGCTTTGGACCACGGTAAAATTACACAGGACATTACCATATATAGCCAATTTGAGCATTAAATCAAAACTTTCTTTTAAAAGAAAACTTTTATTTATATATTAATATTTTCCCTAAGACATTGAGAGCACCTGCTCCATGTGCTGGAATTACAATCTTTTGGAACTGAAAATGGCTGAGGTTAAGATGGAGAGATCACTTGAGAACGGAAAATGGCTGAGGCTAAGATGGAGAGATCACTTGAGAATACAGGAAAATTTACCTGGTATTTACCTAATACCAAGATTCATTTTTAAAAAATGTTTCCTACCTTTCCTTTTGAAAGGTGATATTGAATAAATGCACAATGAAAACAGAACTGTAAGATATACATTTAACAGATTTCTTCTTCTTGGTTAGAAGTTTTCTTAAAAATCTAGAATCCCATTTCTTTACGGAATCATCTTAGATTTGGACCTTTTTGGTCAAGTGATTTTTTTCTTAGGACAAGATTTCTGACTCCAGTTCTGGGAAGTATAGTAATCTGACAAACTTCTACAGAAGAGGCTTCAGTGAAAGATGATAACCCTCCAGGTCCCCATCAAATTTCAACATTCCAATGAGGTATCACCACCTCAGGACTCAGAAGGCCTTGTTTAGGGAATGATAGCTGTGTGAGGATTTATGAGGAATTTGATGAGGGGAGATGTAGGGCTTGAGCTGGGATGGGCACAAATGGAAGACAGTGCTATCACACACCATGTCCTCATACAGAACTGTGAGCATGCACAACCCTGCTCTCCTAAGCTCCCTACTCAGAGCCTGTTGTCTCCATGCACCAACAGTCTCAATTCTCAAAACATTCACCAACCCAGGGGAGAGCTACTCTGGGGATGGAAGACACACTGGGACAATTCAGACTGTGTACAGAAGGGTGTCATGATGGGGGAGTGGGGTAGATGAGTAACTGATTCTAAGAAAAGTCATAATGGAAGGATGGCAGCATAGTTGTGTGTATTAGGGGGTTTGGAAGACACAAATGGTCTTTGCAGTGGGACAGACTGGATAACAATCTATGTGAGCTATGAACACAGATATTTAATCGCACAAAAGGCTTTGATAATTTTGAACACGGGGTGCTAGACTACATAGCCTACCAACATAAAGTTTAATAAGCAAGGAAATAATCAGTTATGTTACTGAACACCCATCAGTGCCCCTTCTCAACCTGATAGTCCACCCACATATCTCCTTCTCTGGAACCACCAACTAGCAGCTTTATCTCTAAATAAATATCCATCAGAGACACATGCAGATTTCAGTTCTATTTTTACACAATTAATTTCTACATAAAAAACAATACGAGCTTTAGACCAATCACTAACACAGATCACCATTCAAGTAATTTTTCCTAAGCATTACAAAAAAAATATCAGATTCACCAATTGCAATCTGGCATACTTCAACACATCAGTAAAAAAAAAAAAAAATCTATGTACAGTGTAATTTATGAAATCCACACTAACTGATTATTAATAAAAACAAACATGTGACAAAGGAAAAGCACTGGTAAGATGCAGAATAGGATTATTTCTGAAAAAAGGAAAAAATGAAGTTGTGGGGAGGGGAACGGAAAGCTTGATAAGCAAGGCACAGAAAGAATGAAAAAGCAAAACAAAGGGAATATTTAGGTTTATTATCATGGGCAAACCAATAATGCTAAAAGTTTTAGAGTAAATACTGAACCACTCATTATCATAGAAAATGGAACTCAAAATAATTTATTTCAATTTATTTAATAAGATTTAAAAGAGTAAATTCCAACACCTTCATGTGAGCTGCACAATGAACACTCCCTCACGCCCCCGTCAGCCACAGCCAATGAAAAGCAGGGCAACAGCTTTCTTCAGCAATGAAAGTACAGAATTCACTGCAGAAGAATGGATATTTTTATTCTCAGAAGGGACTAGTCAGGGAGAGGTTTCAAAACAGCAAATGAAATAAGGTTTAAAAAGAGAAAAAAACAGAACATGGTAAAATGCAAATTTATTACCATCTTTTGAGCCCATGAAACAAAACACCAAAATGTAAAGAGCTGGTTTTCCCTTAAAGTATTGCTATTGTTTTTCTTAAACCTAGCCCTTAATGTTTTCTATTCTCAGGAGAATTCTCTCACAGGAGTCACAGTATGTTGTCAACAGTCACATTAATCTCTCTGACAGTTTTCAACAAAGGGTTTTGAACTAAGATACTAATCTTAAAAAAACCCACACACTTGCAAGGAATAACTAGTGGTTGAGATTGTTGGCAGAGTCAGCAGTATTATCCTCACAGTGTTTAATCTCTTGCCTGTTATAACGGGCACCAATGCATTTCCTTGCCAACTAGAAAGCAGAGTGAATCTAGCTGGTCTCATCTTTCCCAAACAACTAGCACTTTTACAGTAAAATTTAAGAACAGAGGGAGTGTCTAGAGAATAATAGTTCTGACTGATCAGAGAGCAATACTAAAATGCAGAGAGCCCTATTTTATCTGTCAAAAAGGTGTCAAGGTTCTTAATGGCTTTTTCCTAATAAAAATCTCAATGTATAGTTATCAAATACTGGGATACTTGAGATGCTGCCTATTTCTGGAATAAGCAGGGTTTACTCCACACAAAATAACTCCAGGAAGAGTTTTAAATACTGCGGAGTGTTTTTACACAATTCCAAAAGGCAGAATTAAATACCTAAGTATTATGCTTTTTAAGGATACTCCACAAGGTGGACAAGGTGAATTGGTCTCCTCAATACATACTAAATATTTAAATTATATTTTATAAATATAAATAGTATTTAAACCTGTTATTAAGCAAATTACAGAATAAAAGCAAATGGAGTAGATGCATAAGCATCTGTCAGGAATCCACTTACCCTTTCTAAATGTTAAGTCTGTTCTCTCAAGCTTAGCCTTTGTAAATGTTATAGTAACAGACCCTCTCTCTAGAGCACTATCTTCTAGGTCTAATAAAACAGGAGGCAATCCTGTAACAACCTAGTTAATACCATAAACACCAGTCACCTAGAAGTGACAGATCCTACGTTTACATAACTGCCATATGAAATCAGACAAAAGGTCTGTCTAGTCTGGTAATTAGGTAATACCTTTTATACTTCAGAGGAAGGCAAAATCTATACCTATGCTCTTTAATAATACACCCAAACCATTCATACATGCATTTATGAGAAATAGCCATTATTTTATGATCCTGGGAAAGCATTCTTCATTAAAAAGTGTAACATTTTTGCTTACCCTCGTTAACTTGACGTGCAATATTACAAACATTAACAACAATAAAAATACTCAGACTTTTTATACATTTATCAGACAAAAAGCCTGGAGATAATATTTCTGTCATATTTCACGAACTGCTCAATATGTGCATTACAATAAAGTTAGTTTTTAAAAAAATCCTCAAATGTTAAAAAACCAGGAAATGGCAGAGTTAGGGTTGTACGTCTTAAGCTAGGCACCCAAAATACCTTAATTCTGCTCCTATTAAGATACACTGAAAAATGTAAATGAGACTTAAGGAAGCATTTTGGGTTGGGGAGGGTTGGAAGAGTTGCACTGAGAAGCCTCCTTAGGTAAATGGACAAGCACCAGTAGGTTCACAAGTAAGGTGGATTAGGTAAGAACAAAGGGCTTGGGATGATTCCCTCCTTTCCTGTGGACCTCCAGATGTGTCCCCCACCCCATCCTTGATTTGCCTGAGGTGACGTGTTGGCACCCCTTATGATCTTCCTTGAGACCAAATTATATTTTGTGCTCTTTATGCAGGAAAAATGGCAGAAACTTTGTTTTTAAATCAAAGCTTATGACTACATCATTCCCAATGTTGAATGTTAAGTTTCTTGAAGCCAAAGTCTATAGCATAGATCCAAAATGAAAACAATCTGATATTTCATTTTATAATAATTTTTGGTACTGTGCACTAGTTCTCAACTAGCCCAATGAATAATTTCACTCTGCAGCCATTTTTTTTTGGTGCTACACATTTATAATACTCCCTTTGCACTACCTGAGCAGTGAAAAAGAAGCAGAACAGGGCAGAGACTGAGACTCTAAGTACTGATGGAACCTTTTGAAATAAGATGTTCAGTCCTCAGGCTGAAAAGCTTGAACAACAACGCGCCAAGTGCTTTGTGGAATAAGGCACTGAAACAATTTCCAATACATTTTGTATTCCCAACAGATAAACAATCCCTCACAGTGAGACAGGCAGCCAAAAGGACATAATCTACTGCCTTTCAATAAGCCACTGGCAAAGGAGTTAGTGATCTTCCTCTCCTGCAGGCAGAGAGCTTGAGAATGGCAAAAGCAGGAGCTAATTTTTCGCAATGCACCTGTGAACATAAAACACTAATCTGTGTCTGTTGTAACTGGGTATTCTGTACTAGAAATTACAATCTACTAGAGCAGATCGATGCGTCTACAGAACATTAAATTCTTTGCAGTTCACTACAGTTGTTGATGGAGACTAAATCTGCTGTGGAGATTACATTTGTACAACATCTGGTGCTGTATCATCCTTTCTCCACTGCAGACTTGTATCCAATTCTCTGATGCATAACCAGTTAACTGATGACTTTGATGCACTACCGATTTGCTTTCAAAGCTGACGAAGCATAGTCAGTTTGCAAGGAAATCTTAAATTTTATTTTTGAACAAAATTTCTTCAAACCAATCTCTGTACTACATACCATTAAGCAGTAAGTACAAGTTTTAATATTTGAAAGCTAGCCATTTGCATTATGGTATCCTCAAAAAGTTGATTTTATTTTAAGAATTAAAAAAGTTATATTTTCTAAGTTAAATTATTCCAAAAATGGGTAGAGTGGTTAGTTTCAAGTATTTTAATAGTTCTCCCTGGATTGAAACTAAACATGTTGGTTTTCATGTTGAAGGAGATTTTGAAAAAGTTAAAAGGGAGTCCAAAACAGAATGGAAGAGATTCTATAAAACATTGATCTAAAACCTTCATCAGTATTGCCACTATTCTGCACTTTTCCTTTTAGATGAAAACCATCCAATCCTGGTGACTTACTGCACTAGCGTTTCCAAAATGGAGACTCCTCCTTTAGTGAATATGAAATCTAACAACTGTGCAGTATTCACTGTTACTCAGTGGAACTCCAACATGCACCATCAAAATTAACTCCACCTTGCTCTACAAGGCTCTTAAACAAACTGCTCAAAAAGCAGATGTTTATGATATCAGTAATTTGCTTTAACAATCCATGTCTCAACATGTCATTCAGATAGTTATTACAGCAGTTACAAATCCTCCAATTTTACTATTCCAGTATTTTAAAACTTTTCATCTCTTTTGACACATTATGCTCCTTATCATTCTAATCCAAGTAAAATACTTTTACTTTTTGAGTGTCTAGCACCTGTGATTTATGACTAAACAGATTTTACCCATGAAATGATGGTCTTCCTTGTATATAAATGCAACTCTTTCCTCCTCCCTAGTTCATTTATTTTTTAAAATTAGTTCACATCTTGATGACACCAATTATTCTGGTCTTCTTGACAAGTCAAACATTCCAGCATTGTATTTAAGCTTTAATTTCTTGAATTAAATGCATAAATGTCTTCCTGATTACAGTACAGCTATTGTTAATAGGTTCATTCAGCTGAAATCTGAACCACTTGATCCTCAACTGCCTTTGGACTGGAAACAAGTTAAATTCTTTTGTTCCTCATCACATCTACAGCCATATTAGTATTCCTGTTGAGCCTGAAGTGCCCTCTGCACCTGATGGCTTTTTAAATTTTAAATTATTAGTTTTATTAATAATTTTAAATTATTAGTTTTAAATTATTCTCCAAATCTCTGTGGCATTCACTGGCACAGATTCACTGGCAGCAATCTGGCATGCTTAAAGATTAGACTGAGCCCTTTCAAGCAGTGCAAGACTTCACTAACCCAAAAAGCTCCTAATGAACTTTCACTCTTCTTCTCTGAAGTCTTCTTGTCCATGCATGGGAACACACTAGTTCTCTATCTGACTGATCATAAGTGTGTATCTAGTAATATTTCTGTCTTGAGTTTCAGCTTTCTATGGTACTTTGTACCCTAAATATTCCTTCCTTGACTCCTATCCAGCATTTCCTTGCACCTTGATATCAACATCTAAGTAATTCGTTTCCTTCCAGCACCTGTCTAAAAAGTGACCTAACTTGCTGGAGAGAACCAGCATTCTTACAATAAATTTTTGCATCCCTCACAAAACAGTCCTCAACTATTCAGCCTCCTCTAGCATAACGCTCTGGTGCCTGTAAACACCACAACTAGACCCATGTCATCCAAAGGTAAATTAATTGATAAATGAGGAAGGATTATCTTTCTCTAACTATTCCTGAAAGAAGACATCACATTGCCTCCTGGTCTTTAACTGGTGTGATTGCCTATTCAAAGGAATAGGGGCAACAAGCTCTACCACTCTCCCTCACGAAGTCTTTAAAAATCACTGAGAGTTGGGATTTAAATTTTCACTTTAGGAATTCAAGACTAAATGTATTCCACTTTGGCTCTCAGGTCTTTGAGTTGACTGAATTCATTACACACATATATATTACTTGGCCTTATGATAATACTTAAAATTACTGAATCTGAAGTAACAAACTTGACAGCTTTATCCTGATTGAACTGCCATCCACCAATTTCCCCTAGATCTGCTTCGGTCCCAGTTGAGTGGCTACTGACCTACTATTTGCTGTACAAGGGCTATTAAAACAAAAAAACTGCACAACTGCTTAGAATGAAAATTCTTTTAGGGATATATTCTCTCCCTAATGCTCAAGTTATCATACAGGAGTTATATAAACATAAAAGTATAGAGGGAGCAATATATACTCATTAAACTAGATGCATGGAATGAAAAATACAGTAAGCAGTATATATATTACAGCACTACAAAAAGTAATTTTCCCTCCGTTGTTACTCGCACCTTCTTGTCAACGATTGGGAATGGGTGACGTCCACCTTGATTGAATTGGCCTCTTTAGCACTACAAAAAGTAATTTTCCCTCTGTTGATGTTCACTCCTTCTTGTCAACTTTTGAGAATAGGCCACTTCCACCTTGTTTGAATTGGCCTCGTTAGCATTACCCCCCCACTTGGTAAGGCTACTCCCATCTTTTCATGTGCTGTAATATATATACTACTTGCTGTATTTTTCACTCCATGCATCTGATGAAGTGGGTTTTAGCCCACCAAAGCTTATGCCCAAATAAGTATGTTAGTCTCTAAAGTGCCACAAGGACTCCTCGTTGTTTTTGCTGATATAGAATAACACGGCTACCACTCTGAAACCTATTACGCTAGATGTTACTTCAAAACACAGGTGCTTAGCCACAGTCACTGGAAGCAACAAAGATGATGCTAGAACTGAAACAGTGACAGCATCCTCCTACTTCTGCCTGAAAACTCCAACAGACCCTGCTCTCAAATATCCACTCAATATTTCATGAAACTTCACTAAATGTCACCTTTCCAAGACAAGATGGCATCTCTCATGAGTCCAGATGTTTTCCAACGGGTCTGTGCTGATTTGTTAATTCCTTGAAGCAAAAGTTTTTATGTTGCCCTTTTCCGCTTAGGACCAGAAGCCTATTTTATCATCCAGTTATAGACCAGGCACTCGTTAACCTCTCAGATCTCTGGAGAACTGTGGTTTTAAGGGAGCCCAGAAGGGAGGAACAAATTTAGAAACCCGTTTACCCAGTTCACCAGAATTGAGATGTTATGGTTTCCATTCTTCCGGTGGCTCCCCTCCCCTCACACTCTCCCCGCCCGCGCTCCCCAAAGTGCCAAATTTCCATCATCAGAGCTCTCTCTATAAATGAATATTTTGTTACTGGACTGAAGAAGAAAGAAACCACAGGCCTGTTAGGGACAGAGACAGGAGAAGAGGAATATGTGCTTGAAAGCATGTTTATTCGGCTGGATTGCAGATGGCCTGTTTAGGAATACAATATCATATTTTGAAGCATTTCATAATTAATTCCAGCCAAACCCACCAAGACCAAAATTATCTGAAATGGGTGCTTGTGTGTCCTGACCCCAAACCCAACAATGTTTGCATATAAAATATATATATTTCCCCCCCAGATTTAATTTTTTTAATCAATTAGCAAATAGTGTTCCTGAAAAACTAAGGAAAAGACAGGCTTCCATGTCTAAGGAACTGAAATGTGGTATTTGGTAGATTCTACTTCCAGGAAATCAAAATGCTGAAGTCCTAGAGAGACAAGCTGCAAGCAAAGAGCAATCCTAAAGGAAAGGGTTTTATTGGACCTGCCCCTTGTCATTAAACACTCCATATTTTACTTTAGTCTGATATTTTTATTTACATCTAAAACCCTTTTTCATCTCCGAATGAAAACGTTCACTTTGCCCTTCTGTGAACATGGGGAGAGGCTCTCTATAAATTAGCCCACCCAAATGATATGTTGACATCCAGGTGACAGAAAGATGGCATACCGGTGTGGAAGCAGAAAAAGAGAAAAAGGAGCATCTGGGGATAGATGTCTTAGTCAATTTAAGGATAGAGTGAAAGGAAACCCTAACCCTAACCCTTACCCTAATAACGCGAGAGTTGTAAGAGATGCTGTTTTCGTCCCTGCTTTTAGTTTTAAAGATGGAATGCTGACTTAAGCAGAAACCTTGAGATGAGGTAGCATCTGGAAGAAATTTGCATAAACAAAGGATAACTGTTAGCCATTGATGTATGTAACGGGAAAGTATAAATACTTGCCTTACACTACTTGTAGGGGGAAGATCTGCCTAAGTGCAGGGGACCCCCAGTCTGACCGCAGTCTTCCCTTGCAATTGCTCGTAATAAACTGTCTCTGACTTGTTGCTAACAAACCGCAGAGTGAGGACTTGTTTTCTTCCACACTGGTAAATCAGGGACTGGTTTTCATGAAACTTCTTACCTCTGCTTAATTCAATTGACCTTTAGGAGTGCTGCAGTTTACACATTTTGAATGGCTAATTGCTGGGGACCATTACAAAGAAACCCTGAAAAAGCCACATCATCTCTCCCACCCCCCCGCCCCAAAACCCCAACAAACTCTCAAACCAACCAACCTATCATAGCAAAAAAACCAAAAAGAACCCCGCACAAGCTAGAAAAGACTCCTTTGTCCTTGTCAAACAAGCAATCAAATTTTATAACTTCACCGCAATGTGCATTTTTTAAGGCTTTGGGTGTGGAGAGGTTATAGTCATTAAAGTAAGAATGACACTGATCATAACCAAGCAAAGCTAATGCTGTTCAGACTTCTGTACATATCTTAAAGTCTGATTTGTGCATCAGCTCATGCTATGCCAGTCCTGAGTTCTCATACGCTTCTGCCAATGCATATTTTTATCTGAAATTTATTTATGCCTGATTAAGCAGAATATAACACGCTACAAGAGTCATTGGCAAGATGTACAGTACAAGAAGTTATCGCAGTCATCTGTCTCAAAATGAAAGGGCTGGATCATCACAAGGAGTAGACAATATGCCAGAAAATTATATACTGTGGCATTCCCCATCTCAGGTTTTGTTTCTTTCTTTATTCAGTTGTTTTGGTGCTATTAGAGGAATCCAAATCAATATTGAAAAGCCAATCTTTCAAATAATAGCAATAGAGTAAAAAGGTTATCCAATTCATTTAATTTCCTTCCCTGTTAGAGAAAACTGGTTACTTATTCCTAGATTCTAATTCATAGATTTCAGCTGGTTATTTATTTGCAGATTTAAATTTTAAATCTGTAAGTTTTCATACTAAAATATGCTAATTCATATTTGTACATATTTTTAGAAATAAAGTGTTACATGACACCTTTACTGCACAAATGATCCGTAAGTACAGTAAGGAATCATAACACCACCTAGCTCTTATATAGCACTTTTCATCAGAAGATCTCAAAGCACTTAAGAAAGTGGGGAAAGTGAAGCCACAGAAAGGTGATGTAACTTGACCAGGGTCACCCAACAGGCCAGTGGCTGAGACAGAAACAAAACCCAGGTCTCCTGAGTCCCAGTCCACATCTACAAGGCCACATCTGACTATATAAAGTATGAGTGACAAATCAGTATTCTGTAAAAGAATAGCTATACACTCTTTAGACAATTCTGGAAAGAAATTACACTTTTCCTTGATCTGATGCTTGATTTCTGCGCACAAGCTTGTCTCTGGACAGCTCTTCCCCCTACCATTGCACAGATCCATAATAATCTGAGTAACAGGTATGTGAATCACTTTGTGTGGCAATTACCAAGCATATTACAATCTGTTGGTGAATTTTCAGAGGAAAATATTCTGCACAGAAATCAAGTGTCACATCAGTGAGCAGAATGCCATTTTCTGTCCAGAACTGTGTAGCTTTACAGAAAACGTATAACGTATCACTTCTAGGAATAAGCCAACATCTTTAACGTGTAAATAAGGAGCTATGAGATAGAATAAAAGGACAAATTTCAGTCTACCTTTCCCCATATGCTTCATTTGCATGGGAGGGAAATAGTGATGAAAAGGAAGAACAAAGCGAGAAAAAAGAGTGCACTTTTGAAACCTGGAACCATTGCACTACAGAAATGATAACCTACCTGGGATGGCACAACTTGATAAGTACCACCATCCACTAAATTATTAACTCAGATGTCAAATACACGCATTTTCAGAATTGAAATATTTACATAAGCATAGTTCAAAAACCTAAGTAAACAAAAAAAACTTCAAGGAAAATGTTTAAGAGACTGCAAATACAAAGAGGATTGTGTAGTTTGAACATACGCTGTCATATAACTAGGTCCTTGTGGATTTCTGTAGCATTGTACCCGCAGAATGCATTAGCAGCTGTATAATTCCCATATCCAAGGCTTTTAAAAAGTCTAGTCATGAGATCACTACATGCACTTGGAAGTTAACTCTTTGAGTGCACTTTCTGTACAGGACTGGCATTGATGGAAAAACCATAAGATGGCACGGCTGAGAATGTTGTACACAGAGACAGACTCATGTCTCTGTAGTTCTCTCTGAAGTACTGAAAGGGTTGAAATCACCCCACCAGACTCCCACAGAATAGAGCAAAAAACTGGCAATTTAAATTAACTGGGGAATTCATCTCTTAATGAACAATTAGAATTATGTCCTATGTCTTTATTAGTTGAATGATATCAAATACCTGAGAATAATGAGATACCCTTGGTCAAGATTAGACTAACTGTGCAAAGTCAAGCAAAATGTTTACAAAAGGATTGTTCTACAGAGAGTTAGAAATCATAACTTTTAGAATACGACTTAAAAGGCAGACTACTTCCACGTTATACTTACAATGGAGAAAGGAAAAGAAAATTATTTTTTAAAAGCTGCAATTATTTTGATATACTAAAGCAATTTTACTTGAAAGTTTTTTGAACAACTCTTTTCATTCTCTACCCTTACTCCACTGTAGCAGTTATAAGAGTGACATTACAGCACTTGATTATTCACTGTTTGCATAACTTCTGATGTTGGTATCAAAGTTCGGTGAACGGAGAAACGTTTCTCTTGCTTTCAAATTGCCAAGTTTATTTTGTCTGTACCATTTTGTGGGAGGCTGATGACTTTATAGGTGGTGATAAAGCAGTGCGTTGACAGTTTAATGAGTAGAGGGAAATATGTAGCAGACGAGTGGGTACATCTGGAACTGATGAGGAGTGGAGTAAGATTCAGTGCCAACTGGAAGCTCTTGGTAATCACAAAAAACATGTGATCCTCCACATGACCCACAATACATTTCAATTGCTACAGGAATACTTACTGATGCTGTCGTGCCTTTCATCCTTTATTTAATGAAGAAAATCCAGCAAAATAAGGTTCAATCCTTTTGGAAAACACCCCAAAGCAACTAAAGAAAGAAGTTCTTAGAAGTAGCTATGATGCAGAAATCAACATCCCATTCTTAATACCCATTTGATAAAACCATTCCAACGACCCACTTTACAGTTCAATTGAATCCCTGTTTATTTACCATAAAAATGAATTAAACTGCAGAAGCAGAAGCCAAAGGCAGCTATCTGCAGTGCTGTGAAATAAAACTGTTCTTTTAAACACAAACCAATTCCTTTATTATGCAACAAGTTGAAAAGCAAGGCAGCAGGTGCGAGGGGAAGATGAGAGAAAAAGTGCACACGCATATAAAGGAGAAAAGACTGGCTATCAGCCATATCCCCCCAATTCAGATTTTTATGGTACCTGAAGCTGTTGGGAGCTGTCATTGAGATTGTCCTCCCTCCGTCTGGCCTCTTCTAGCATCTGTGCACTCTTCTTTTTTTCCACTTGCTCTTTGTGCTTCAGGTTTGCTACCTTCTTATTTTGGTCTTTGACTTGCCTGTCAAGTGAAAAACAAACACTCAGAGCACAATCCAGAATATGTTTTCAGTCAGTCCTGGTTCTTGTGTGACCTGGACTGAAGAATGGTGGAAAGCCCAGAAACATTCTCACTCATCTTGCAGAAGTCCACAAGCACTCCAGTTTCCAATCCACACTCAACTGTAAACTCCATTTAAAGAACACTTTGTTTTACCCACCACTATTAAGAGAAGTGACTAGAAGTTCCTGGAGTAATCTCAGACTGCATCACCCCATTAAACTAAAACTTCAAACTACTACATCCGTGGGAGTTGTTGATCAAAAACAAACCTGCTCTCTGGTGACTCGTCACAGTGTATTATACATATATATAGAAACCCATATTACCTTGGGTACACAATTGTACTTTATTCAAGGGGATGGGGGAGGAAGAGGAATTTAAAAAAAACCACAACTCAAACATACAGGAACGTCTGCAAGGTCCAGGCCATCTGCTTCAAGCAGTAAAACTATTTTCTCTAACCTCAAATTCTACTTGTTTACCAGATATTTTGTGGTATATTCCCCACCCCACTCTTACAGAGACAAGAAAGTGTGCATAATTTCCTTTTTCACTTGCATCTGTGAATTATTCTTGATGGTTCTGGCAACTACCATTGCCCGCAGCAGGGGTTTGGCCTTCTGGGCATTAAGACACATGGAGTATGGAACCTAATTACAGACCCTTTAATCTCTGTCTCCTGACCACAGAAAACTTAAGTCTAAACTTTTGGTCCAATCAAAATAAAACAGACCAGCTTTGCTTCCTCAGCCTTTTTCTCCATAATTATATCTGGAGTTTGGACTCTGGAATAAAAGACAGATTCTTTGGTCCCAAGCTTTCCCCCCAAATATCATACAACTAGCACAGAGAACTCTTTAATTTAATGTTTAGAAAAAAATCATAAACTAGCTTCCTTTTTGGAACATCACACACACAGAAGGAGAAGAATGTTCCTTCTGAAGGCATCTCAGAAAGACATTTAGAATAGATTGCAAATAACTTTGGCTGCTTTGATATTTCCTTCAGAGCTCACAGCAAAGAGACTACCTCTTTGCAGAATACACAAATTAACTGATTTATAGCTGGTCAGTGCTCTGCAGTACCATACAAGGAATTTGGGTTCAATTCCTAGGCTGTGCTTTTTGCTCCCTGAGACAGTTGGGGCTGGAGTAACTGCATAGATAGCAAACTCCCGTGATGTTGCTTTGCAGAGACTCTCATCACAGTGAAAAGAACAGTGCTGATGGCCTCCAGAGACAGTCTCTTCTAGCTCTTCTCAATCAAGGAAGATGACCAAGATGAGGTGTCTTGAGGAATTTGGAAGCGGAAGTCCTTTGCTTATTACATTAAAGAATCATTGGTGTACCTATAAGTGCCCTTTCCAAAAAACTACAGCTAATTCTACTTCGGATACTACATGGACACATAGTATAATTGATAAGCTGCTCTAGGCTAGTGCTGCAACATGGTAATGGGCACTGAGTCCACTCTGAAAGCTGATTTGCTCAGAGATTACATTAGTTTTCTGAAGTACTTTGTCAGCACTGAACTGAGCTTGTACAACACAGAGTTATTTCTGTACTGTTAAATAAAGATAGAAAATAGAGTTAATTTATAGAAAATATAGTTAAATAATCCCAACACACACAGTTTCACATGGGTATTCTAATTCAATTAGGATAGGTATATGGATTTGTTTTGATGAATCTGATGAAACTAAATTTATCCATTAGAAAAATATTCCTTGTTATCACTATTTTCTGGTGCACTCTGAACTGCAGAAATAAAGGCTGATTAAAATAAAAAATAGATTATCTTCTGCAAAGTCCAAATCCTCTCCATTAAAAAGGTCTCTCCTGAAAAGCAAGCTGATTAAATGAACTTTTGACATGAAGTTTGCTGCCCAGGATCTGAGCCAAAAAGCAAGACTTGCTAATGAATTGGCTCCCATAGTGTATGTAAAGGATCATCTGAATGTTGAAGAAGCAGTCAGCCAGAAATTCTAAGGCAAACATAAGTACTTCCCCCAAAGGCAGATTTAGAGAGAGCCCATGCAACTCCCGTGCCTTAAACCACTTGATCCAAGCCAGAATTATGGAAGCTGCATAAAGTGCAGCCTAGGGCAATCCTACTGTATCTTTGATGGAAAAAACTCATGTGGCTCTAGTGAAGACCTTGAATGAGATAGGGATTTATAGTGAACTTGGCTGTAATGGTTCAACTATTGTAAAAACAAAACAAAACAGGTCACATGTGCCTTGGGCAAAGGAATCTATAACTTGAAAAAGTGAAGAAGTAATTGGGAAGGTGTGGGGGACGTGACCCAGCCTCTTTCAATGCTCACATGAAATGCATGTTGCCTCTTACCCTGCCAACAGAAGCGCAGATGATTATAAGTGGAATAAGGACAATGGACTTTAAAAAAGCAGTCTTCAACAAACTCAGAGAACTTTCTCCCCACAGTAAGATCCTGTGGGAAGAATATCAAAGCGATAAAATTATTAAAAGTGCAACTGCCAACTATTCCAATCTGAAGGCGCAAAATGAGTTACGTTTAAGAAGGGACATAAAATCTAATAATAAGAAGTTCTTTAAATACATTCAGAGCAAAAGTAAGATGAAGGAAAGTGTAGATCTTCTACTTAGTGTGGGGGGAGAGCTAATAACTGATAACATCAAACAGGCTGAGGTGGTTAATTCCTATTTTGTTTCAGTCTTCACTAAAAAGGTTAATTGTCACCATATACTCAAGAAAATTAATATTAACAACAAGGGGAAGGAATGCAAGACAGAACAGGGAAAGAAGAAGTTAAAGAATACTTAGATGAATTAGATGTCTTCAAGCTGATAGGGCCTGATGAAATTTATCCTAGGATACTTAAGGAACTTGCTGAAGCAATAGTTACGGGAAGGTAGATAATCTTGGATTGCTTCCTCATGTTGATTCCAAAGAGATGACTCCCACGAATCTCCTAGGAGAATAGGTCAGAGTTCAGCGGATCGCAGATTGCAGCACTGCTCTGCCAAATCTGTCATCATTGCTGGCCTGCTGTGTAATGGCACAGTGCAATATAAAGATGTGGATCGAAGACCATGTCGCTGCCCTGCAAATAGTCTTGAATGGGAACTTGCACCAGGAACGCTGCCGAGGATGCCTGTGCCCAAATAGAGTGTGCCATCAGCATGAAGGCAGGTATCTTAGCCAGGTCGTAGCATGCCGATACAGGCCATGAACCCAGCGTCATCCCTGGTTTGGGAAACGATCACATAGTGCTTGGTGAATGTGTGAACCGAAGACCACGTGGCGGCCCTACAAATGTCCTGGATGGGGACATGGGCCACGAAGGCAGCTGACGAGGCCTGTGCCTGAGTCAAGTGTGCCCTCACAATGGATGGCGGGGGGAAACCCACCAGCTCATAACAGGAGCAGATGCACTAAGTGATCCAATTGGAAAGCTGCTGAGTGGAAATCGGCTGGCCCCTCGCGCACTGCCCAGCCGTGGCGACGAACAGTTGCGAGGATTTTCTGAATGTCTTGGTCCGCTTGAGGTAGAAAGCCAGAGCCCACCGAACATCGAGGGAGGGAAAGGAATTATTTAAGCTCAGTACCAATACAGTACACAAGAACAAATGGATATAAACTGACAATCAGGATGTTTAAACTTGAAATTAGATGAAGGTTTCTAACCATCAGAGGAGTGAAGTTCTGGAACATGCTCAGAGTTCAACTGATGGCCATATTTCGGATCGGGAAGGAATTTTCCTCCAGGGCAGATTGGCAGAGGCCCTGTGGGTTTTTTGCCTCCCCCTGCCGCGTGGGGCACTGGTCACTTGCTGGAGGATCCTCTGCACCCTGAAGTCTTTAAACCATGATTTGAGGACTTCAATAGCTCAGACATAGGTGAGAGGTTTATTGCAGGAGTGGGTGGGTGAGATTCTGTGGCCTGCATTGTGCAGGAGGTCAGACTAGACAATCATAATGGTCCCATCTGACCTTAAAGTCTATGAGCGTGTAGAGACGGCACTCCTCATTGGATGCGTGAGGCTTGGGGCAGAGGACTGATAGAAAAATGTCCTGACCCATGTGGAAGGCGGAGACCACCTTCGGGAGGAACGAGGGATGTGGGCGAAGCTGGACCTTGTCCTTAGGAAAGACCGTGTATGGCGGCTCGGAGGTCAGGGCCTTGAGCTCCAAGACTCGCCTGGCCGACGTGACTGCAACCAGAAAGGCCACATTCCATGAGATGTGAGACCAGGAGCAGTTGGCCAGTGGTTCAAACGGGGGTCCCGTGAGATGATCCAACACCAGGTTTAGGTCCTACTGCGGGACCGGGGGTATAGAATACAGAAAAAGATGGTCCAAACCCTTAAGGAACCAGCCAGTCATAGCATGGGAAAATACTGTGTGCCCTTGCACCGGCGTATGGAAGGCCAATATGGCTGCCAGGTGCACCATGACTGATGAGGCACCAGGCCCTCAGGTGGATGAGGTAATCAAAGATAAGCTGGATTGGGGCGGCCACCAGGGAGACACCTTGGTCCGCCGCCCACCTAGAGAAACGGGACTACTTCGCCAAATTAGCACAGTGAGTGGAGGGCCGTCTACTTTCGAGGAGGACGCACTGAACCTGTTCTGTGCACATCCTTTCCTCTCCGCCTAACCACTGAGCAGCCATGTTGTGAGGTGAAGTGCTGCTAGGTTGGGATGGAGGATGTGGCCCTGGTTCTGAGAAAGTAGGTCTGGGTGGAGTGGAACAGCCATGGCAGAGCTACTGCCAGGCCCGTGAGGGTCCCGTACCAATGCTGCCTGGGCCACGGCAGGGCAATCAGGAGGACCCGTGCCTTTTCCATCTTTATCTTCTCCAGGACCCTGCTGATTAGAGGGAATGGGGGAAAGTCGGCCTGATCAGGACAGGAGAACGGCATCGGAGATAGTGCCCCTCCCCAGGCCCCCCCGGAGCAGAACTGGGGGCATCGCTGGTTCTACCGAGTTGCAAATAGATCCACCTGGGGAGTTCCCCACCTTCAGAAGAGCCAGTGAGCCACTTCCGGTGGAGGGACCACTCATGTTGCGAGGAAAAGTCCCTGCTCAAGCGATCCACCCTCTTGTTCCGGGCGCCCGGTAGGTGGAAGGCCTATACAGAAGTCCCACAGCCTGAGGGCTTCGTGGCAGAGGGCAGAGGATCGGGCCCCGCCTTGCCTGTTGATATAGAACATCGAGGCTGTGTTGTCCATGAGGACCCTGACTACCTTACCGTCCAGGTGCGAGCGGAAGGCCATTCATGCCAGAGGAATTGCCCTGAGCTCCTTGACGATTATATGTAGGGTCAGGTCTTGAGCCGACCACAGACCTTGAGTCTAAAAGTTCCCCACATGGGCCCCCGAACCCAGGTCCAATGCATCGAATACCAGCTCCAATGACGGGGCCCTGTCCCTGAACAGGACCCCTTGGAGCATGTTTGGGGCGGATGACCACGTTGGTAGGGAGGTGATCACAGAGTCCGGCACGATGAGGACCTTCTCCATCCTGTCCATGGCCCGGGAGAACTTCAAGGCCAACCAGAGCAGGAGGGGCCTCATCCTGAGTCTGGCGTGACCGACCACATACGTGCATGCCGACATGTGACCCAAGAGTTGCAGGCAAACCCTGGCTGTTGTCACTGGGAACCTTGTGACTGTGTCGATGAGACCTTTCAGGGTCTCGAATCTGTCTGGTGGGAGAGAAGCCCTGGCCGACACTGTGTCCAGGAGTGCCCCAATAAACTCTATGCGTTGGACTGGGACTAATGTGGACTTGTTGTTGTTTACCAACAGGCCCAAGGCAGTGCACGTGGACAGGAGGAGCGCCACATGATCCCTCACCCGTGACCAGGAGGTGCCCTTGACAAGCCAATCGTCCAGATAGGGAAATATCTGGACCCCTCGCTGTCTGAGGTAGGCTGGTACCACTGACATGCATTTTGTGAACACCCTGGAGACAGTGGACAGACCAAACGTGAGGACTGTGAATTGCTAATGATTCTGTCTCACCATGAAACGGAGGAAGCGCCTGTGCCCCTCGAATATGTGGATGTGGAAGTACGCATCCAGTAGATCGAGGGCAGCATACCAGTCCCCGGGATCTAGGGAGGGGATGATGGAGGCCAGGGAGACCATGAGGAACTTGAATTTCACCATGTACTGGTTCAGACCTCGCAGGTCCAGGATGGGCCTGAGCCCCTCTTTGACCTTCGGGATAAGGAAATAATGGCAGTAATATCCCTTGCCCATGAACTCCTCGGGCACCACCTCTATTGCTCCTAGTCCTAGGAGCCACCCCACCTCCTGCTCGAGCAGAGCTTTGTGCGAGGGGTCTCCCAAGAGGGACGGCGGTGGTGGGTGGTTGGGAGGAGAGGAAGTAAACTGGAGGGTGTAACCCTGGGAGATGGTGTTGAGGACCCATTGGTTCGAGGTTAGCCACAACCATTCCGGGAGGAAAGCACACAACCGGTTGGAGAAGGGTAGCTTTATTGATTCCTTGGTGAGGGCTCGCGGGGTGCCCCTGAGTGTCCCATCCAAAACACCTTTTCCCTGCCTGCTTGCCCTTGGAGGACCCAGGCTGAGGGGCAGGCTGAGACTGCCTCTGAGGGTGTCTCTTAGTGTCCCACTACTTCTTATGTGCGGCCTCATACTTTGGGAGGGCGGCCTGAACTTAGGTTTTGCTGAGCTGGGACATAAGGGCCCAGAGTCTGGAGGATCATGCGGGAATCTTTCATGCCATCCAGTCTTGTATCTGTTTTCTCCGAAAAAAGAGCTTTCCCATCAAACGGGAGATCCTGTATGGAAGACTGCACCTCGCTGGACAGCCCAGAGAGCAGAAGCCATGATGCCCGTCTCATGGACACCGCAGAGGCCCTAGCGGCTGCTGCCCCTTCCTCCACTAGCACTTTGAACTCCTTCCTATCGCGCTCCTGGAGGTAGTCCTCAAACTTGGCCAAGGAGCAACACAGATTGAATTCATACCGGCCCAGGAGAGCCTGATGGTTTGCCACTCGTAATTGGAAGCTTGAAGATGAATAAACTTTCCTTGCGAAAGAGTCCAGTCTCTGAGAACCTTTGTTCTTTGGGGTCAGGACTGGCTGATCCTGCCGTTCCCTGTGGTTGACCAACTTGATCACCAGGGAGTTGGGCGCCAGCTGGGTATATAAGTACTCATGCCCTTTAGTGAGTACACAGTACTTCCGTTCCGCCTTTTTAGAGATAGGGGACAACGAGTCCGGTGTTTGCCACAGGGCATTTGAAATCTTAACCACCCCTTCATGGAGAGGCAAGGCCACCCTATCCAGTGCCAATGGGGACAACGCGTTAAACGGAGTCTAAGGGCTCCTCCACTTGGAGGTGGAGGCTTGCTGCCACGCCCTTTAAGAGGTCTTGGTGGGCCCTGAAGTCCTCCTGCAGGGCAGAGGGGCTGCAATTGACTCCTCTGGGTGGGGCGAGGAGGCCAGTGTGGTGCTCTGGGTGTCCGCCAGCACCAGCAGATCCACCACCTGGTCGGACTCCGGGCCGAGGACGTACGTCCCACCGACTCCTTTCTTGGGGGTCTGGAGAGGGAGGCCAACGGTGCCTCCGAAGCTCCGGCCACTGAGCAGGCTCCCACCGGGGGCTGCGCTGGAGGCCACGGTGCCCACTGGTACCATTGGGCCGGCCACGATGCTCGATGCCACTGTAACTGCTGTGGCACCGGCGGGGCTGGCTGTTCGGGTTGGCTGGCCTGGCCCATTGAGAGGCGGCTACAACTGCAGACCGGACTGGCTTAAGATCTGCTGCTGTCACTGGACTGGAAGGAGCGGCGGTGCCAGAATCTACGATGGCCACGGGACCACAATCTCGACGTGGAGAACCGGTACCAACGGTAACAGCTGCTCACGAATGGCCTCGATGGGTGGACCCGTGAAGGTGAGATGCCAGTGATTGACACCCGGGGCTGCGATGTCTTGGCCGAGACTTGGAGCGGGAGTCTGAGCAGGAACGGTGTCAATGACCATGCCGTGACCGACTGCGGTGTCCTCTCTGAGATGAGGACCATTGGCGACGCCCGCTGCGGTCCCATTGATATTCGCTCCTTGAGGACGAGTGGTGCCGAAAGTCCCAGCCGGACGGAACCCAGCCAGTCTGGTCAGCGTCGAGGGTAATCCACGTGAATTCTGCCCCGACTGGTCACTGGGCAGTGAATGGCGTCGGGAACGTTCCCTCAACCAAGACCAGGCCAGAGGCGACTGCAGAGATCCCAGCAGTGGCTTGCCTCTGGAGCGTGGGGCTGACATCGGTGGCACTCCAGGCACCGGCATGGACATAATGTCCTGGGCCACCTGAGGGCTTCAGGCGTGGATGGCATCCAGAGAGGCCTGTTCCTAAGGGGCCGGGCTACTCCGCTCAATGCGAGTCAGAGACCTGGGGCCCAGTGGGGTTCAAGGACTGCCTGACATGGGCCTAGCCTCTCTCCCAGACTTCTCTTGTTGCCACTGCAAAGAGGGAATCTTTCCGGCCCTCTTGGCATGCCACATGGAGGGGGAGCGGTACTGACTGGTCGATGGCACTGGAGGGTCGCCGCATACCAATGCCACGGTGCTGAGTATCAGTTCGGAGCGGCGTGCCGGAGTCAGCGCCGACTCCATCAGGATGGCCCGGAGCCTTATGTCCCTTTCTCTTTTGGTCCAAGGCTTAAACAACTTGCAAATCTTGCACCTTTTGCTGATATGGGTTTCTCCCAAACAGCGCAAACAGTCTGCGTGTGGGTCACTTCTTGGCATAGAACGCCTACAAAAGCCGCACGACTTAAACCCTGGGGCATGGGACATGCCAGGCATGGGCTCCCTGACTAAACTAACTAAACAGTTAACTAACAGGTTACTACAGGTACTAACGGGTACTAACACTGAACGAACGAACAGTTCTGGGAACGAGCTACAACAAAGCTGGAGTGGAGCAGTGCAGTTCCGACGCACCTTCACTGGCGGCAAGAAGGTCTAAGAAACCTAAAAACTTAGATTCATAGATACTAAGGTCAGAAGGGACCATTATCATCATCTAGTCTGACCTCCTGCACAATGCAGGCCACAGAATCTCACCCACCCACCCACTCCTACAAAAAACCCTCACCTATGTCTGAACTATTGAAGTCCTCAAATCGTGGTTTAAAGATTTCAAGGAGCAGAGAATCCTCCAGCAAATGACCCGTGCCCCATGCTACAGAGGAAGGCGAAAAACCTCCAGGGCCTCTTCCAATCTGCCCTGGAGGAAAATTCCTTCCCAACCCCAAATATGGTGATCAGATAAACCCTGAGTATATGGGCAAGATTCACCAGCCAGATACTACAGAAAATTCTTTCCTGGGTAACTCAGATCCCACCCATCTAATATCCCATCTAAGGGGATTAGGCCTATTTACCATGAATATTTAAAGATCAATTAATTACCAAAATCACACTATCCCATCATACCATCTCCTCCATAAACTTATCCATAATCTTGAAGCCAAATAGATCTTTTGCCCCCAACCCTTGGAAGGCTATTCCAAAACTTCACTCCTCTGATGGTTGGAAACCATCTAATTTCAAGTCTAAACTTCCTGGTGGCCAGTTTATACCCATTTGTTCCTGTGTCCACATTGGTACTGACTTAAATAATTCCTCTCCCTCTCCGGTATTTATCCCTCTGATATATTTATACAGAGCAATCATACCTCAACCTTCTTTTAGTTAGGCTAAACAAGCCAAGCTCCTTGAGTCTCCTTTCATAAGACAAGTTTTCCATTCCTCGGATCATCCTAGTAGCCCTTCTCTGTACCTGTTCCAGTTTGAATTCATCCTTTTTAAACATGGGAGACCAGAACTGCACACAATATTCCAGATGAGGTCTCACCAGTGCCTTGTATAACGGTACTAAAACCTCCTTATCCCTACTGGAAATACCTCTCCTGATGCATCCCAAAACCGCATTAGCTTTTTTCATAGCCATATCACAATGGCAGCTCATAGTCATCCTATGATCAACCAATAGTCCAAGGTCCTTCTCCTCCTCCGTTACTTCTAATTGATGCGTCCCCAGCTTATAACTTAATTTCTTGTTATTAATCCCTAAATGCATAACCTTACACTTCTCACTATTAAATTTCATCCTATTACTATTACTCCAGTTTACAAGGTCATCCAGATCTTCCTGTATGATCTCCCGATCCTTCTCTGAATTGGCAATACCTCCCAGCTTTGTATCATCTGCAAACTTTATTAGCGCACACCCACTTTTTGTGCCGAGGTCAGTAATAAAAAGATTAAATAAGACTAGTCCCAAAACTGATCCCTGAGGAACTCCACTAGTAACCTCCCTCCAGCCTGACAGTTCACCTTTCAGTAGGACCCATTGTAGTCTCCCCTTTAACCAATTCCTTATCCACCTTTCGATGTTCATATTGGTCCCCATCTTTTCCAATTTAACTAATAATTCCCCATGTGGCACGGTATCAAATGCCTTACTGAAATCCAGGTAAATTAGATCCACTGCGTTTCCTTTGTCTAAAAAATCTGTTACTTTCTCAAAAAAGGAGATCAGGTTGGTTTGGCACGATCTATCTTTTGTAAAACCATGTTGTATTTTGTCCCATTTACTATTGACTTCAATGTCCTTAACTATTTTCTCCTTCAAAATTTTTTCCAGGACCTTGCATACTACAGATGTCAAACTAACAGGCCTGAAGTTACCTGGATCACTTTTTTTCCCCTTTCTTAAAAATAGGAACTATATTAGCAATTCTCCAATCATACGGTACAACTCCTGAGTTTACAGATTCATTAAAAATTCTTGCTAACGGGCTTGCAATTTCAGGTGCCAATTCCTTTAATATTCTTGGATGAAGATTATCTGGGCCCCCTGATTTAGTCCCATTAAGCTGTTTGAGTTTCACTTCTACGTCAGATATGGTAATATCTACCTCCATATCCTCATTTCCAGTTGTCATGCTACCATTATCCCTAAGATCCTCTTTAGCCTTATTAAAGACTGAGGCAAAGTATTTGTTTAGATATTGGGCCATGCCTAGATTATCCTTAACCTCCACCCCATCCTCAGTGTTTAGCAGCCCCACTTCTTTCTTAGTTTTCTTCTTATTTATATGGCTATAGAACCTTTTATTATTGGTTTTAATTCCCTTTGCAAGCTCCAACTCTACTTGACTTTTAGCCTGTCTCACTTTATCCCTACATGTTTTGACCTCAATAAGGTAGCTTTCCTTGCTCATCCCTCCCATCTTCCATTCCCTGTATACTTTCTGCTTCTTCTTAATCACCTCTCTAAGATGCTTGCTCATCCAGCTTGGCCTACAACTCCTGCCTATGAATTTTTTCCCCTTTCTTGGGATACAGGCTTCCAATAGCTTCTGCAGCTTTGGTTTCAAGTAATCCCAGGCCTCCTCTACCTTTAGATCCATAAGTTCTTCAGTCCAATCCACTTCCCTAACTCATTTCCTTAATTTTTGAAAGTCAGCCCTTTTGAAGTCAAAAACCCTAGTTGCAGATTTATTTTTGTTAATCCTTCCATTCAGTTTGAACTGAATTAGCTCATGATCACTTGAACCAAGGTTATCCCCTACAACCATTTCTTCTATGAGGTCCTCACTACTCACTAAAACCAAATCTAAAATGGCATCCCCTCTAGTTGGTTCAGCAACTACTTGATGAAGGAATCCATTAGCTATCGCATCTAGGAAAATCTGAGCCCTATTATTATTACTAGCACTGGTCCTCCAGTCTATATCTGGGAAGTTAAAGTCTCCCATGATCACGCAGTTTCCATTAGTATTTAATTTATTAAAAACATTAAAAAGGGCTCTATCCATATCCAAATTAGATCCCGGTGGTCTATAGCACACCCCAAGCACTATCGTAGGGGAGGCTCTACTAGTTTTCTTTCCCAATGTAATTTTTGCCCAGACGGACTCTATCTTATCCATTGCATCGCTTCTTATTTCTTTACATTCTACCTCATCATTGATATACAATGCTAGTCCGCCACCTTTACCTTTATTTCTGTCTTTCCTAAACAGCACATACCCTTCAATACCTGTAGTCCAGTCACGACTACTATTCCACCATGTTTCTGGTATCCCAGGTTTCACTTCCTGCACCAGTAGCTCTAGTTCCTCCATTTTGTTACCTAGGCTCCTCGCATTGGTGTACAAACATCTTAATTTTTGCTGTTTGGCCTCGCTCACATTTTGTACCCTATTAGGCACAGTCATTCTACAGCCAGTATAACCTATTAGACTGGTATTCACAGTCCTTTCTCCTTATATACATTCTCCTACCCACAGCTGTATCCTTTCTTACTTCGTCTTCTTCCCTCTCAATGCTAAAATCCGGCATGGAGATTACCTGGACAACTCCCAACCATCTCCCCCAAATTCCTACTTTAAAGCTCTCTTAATCAGTTGTGCCAGCCTCCATCCTAGAAGTCTATTTCCTTCCCTACTCAGATGAAGTCCATCCCGAGAGAACTGTCCTCTGTCCATGAATGCCTCCCAGTGGCCATACATCCCAAAGCCCTCCTTATAGCACCACTGCCTAAGCCATCTGTTGATAGTCATAATCTTGGCACACCTTTGTTGCCCTTCTCTAGGAACAGGCAGAATCCCACTGAAGATCACCTGAGCCTCGATTTCCTTAAGCATCTTCCCCAGCCTAGCATAGTCTCCCTTAATACTTTCCAGCGAGAATCTAGCCGTATCATTTGTTCCCACATGAAGGATAATTAGGGGATTCTTTCCTGCTCCCTTTGGGATTCTTTTCAGCCTCAGGTCTACATCCCGTATCTAAGCACCTGAAAGACAGCACACCCTTCTATTCTCTGGATTAGCACTGGTTACAGGCCTGTCTATTCTTCTCAATAAAGAGTCCCCGATCACATAGACCTGCCTTTTCCTGGTGACGGTGCTATTCTCCAGTCTATCCCCTATTCCCTCTGGCTGCAAGTTCTTTCCATTCCTATTCTCCCTTGTAATCCTCTTCAACCCATCCTGAATCCTCCTGGGGCTCATATTTGGTGTAGTCTCCATTGACTCTTCCCCTTTTCCTATAGGACTAGCCGCTCTTCTCTTCTTCCTTGCCCTTCCACCTTCAGCGACTACCTGCTGAGCCCTTTCTTCATTTTCCAACTCTGAAAACCTGTTCCTAAGCTCTATTTCTCCTTCACTAGCCCGTCTTTTCCTCTGTCTGGTTCTTTTAGTCACATGCTTCCACTGACCACTTTCCTCATCCAGTCTCCCCTCAAAATTCCCCAGCCCTGCTTCCATCTGTAAGTCGAGCTTTTCCCTTGAGATACCTCATGTCTTTGCTCCATCATCAACCCCTTCCTAAACTCAACCAGACTTTCCACCTGCATTTCCAAACCTCGGATCTTTTCCTCCATCAGCTCTATCAGATGGCATTTCATGCAGAAAAAACTCTTACCAGGTCCCTCCTCCAGGATCATGTACATACCGCAGCTTCCACATACAGTCATCCTCATTGTATCTTCCACTACATGAGTCAGTCCCACTGCTGCCTCCGTATCTGTCATAGCCTTCCCACCTAAATCCTGTTAATCTGGGAAACACAAACCTCACCAAAACACCACCCCCACAGCAAAAACAAACCCCAAACAAGCACCACAATACAAACTCCCCTTATAAACTCCCACTCAAACTCCCCTGTTTACAGCTCTGTTTGCTGGCTCCTGTGCCACTGCAGCTGTCTGTGCTGCTGCCTGACTGGCTGGCTACCTTTATAGGCCTCCTAGTCAGAGAAGCGCCGCCCCCTAATCAGGGCTCAGCTTCTCTCCCAGCAAAAAACCCCTACAAGCCTCTACACATATAAATACTACAAATACAAAGCCAAATACGAATACCTTCTCTTCCAACAGAACTCCCACTCAAACGCCCCTGTTTACAGCTCTGTTTGCTAGCTCACCACGTGCAGCGGCACAGGAGCATGCACACCTATTGTGGAATACACATGAGCCATCACTCGAAGAACAACACTACATTCTAGGAAAGGTCAAGAAGAAAGCATGTTGCAAGTGGTTCAAAGGGAGGCCCCATCAGTCTAGAGTGCATCAGGTTGAGGTCCCATGGGGGAATTGGCTGTCTTACTTGAGGGTACAGTCTATTTAGTCCTTTGAGGAAACAGCCAACCAAGGGGTTAGCAAAAACTGAGCGACCGACTGAACTGGGATGGAAAGCTGAGATAGCAGCCAGGTGCACCTTTATTGATGACAACGAAAGACCTTGCTGTTTCTGGTGCAGCAAATAGTCCAGGATAAAGGGAATCGATGACTATAAAGGTGGGGTGTTCTTTTGTAATGCCCAAATGGAGAATCTCTTCCACTTGGCCAAATAAGTGGCCCTAGTGGATGGCTTCCTGCTGCTAAGGAGTACTTTTCTAATAGGGTCTGAGCATATGAGTTCCAACAGATTTAGCCACGGAGTTTCCATGCTGTGAGGTGGAAAGACTCTAGATTGGGATGCTGGAGGAGACCATGGTCCTGGAGATCAAGTCCTTTCTGACATTCAGCAGGACCTTGTATACAAGCGGGAAGGGTGGGAATGCGTAAAGCCGGTGGTCCTTTCAAGGGAAGAGAAAAGCACCTGTAAGGGAGCCCAGGCAGTTCTGATTCAGAAAAGAGCAAAACTAGTGACATTTCCTTTTGGGACTTGTCGTGAACAAATCTATCTGGGGAAACCCCCACTGTTGGAAGATGATGTTCAAAACATCTGGGCAGAGGGACCACTCATGATTGTGGAAAGATCTGCTGAGATGATCGGCCAGTTCATTCTGGGCACCCGAAAGGTATGATGCTTCTAGATGTATAGAGTGGGCAATGCAGAAGTCCCATAACGTGAGGGCTTCCTGGCAGAGGGGAGAGGAGCGAGCACCACCTTGTCTGTTTATATAGAACATCGCTATTGTGTATTCTTGGTCAATACTAACACATCTGCCTTCCAGATGGGCCCGGAACATCTGGCAAGCAAGGCGGACCACTCTTAGCTCCCTGACATTGATGTGAAGTAAAAGTTCTGCCTGGGACCAGAGATCCTGGGTCTTCCTAAGTGTGCTCCTCCATCCCATTGCTGACACATTCGTGACTAGAGACATTGAGGGTTAGGGCCTTGAGAAGGGCACTCCTGTGCATACCACTTGTGGTTGAGCCACCATAGGAAGGACTCAATAACCGGAGTAGGAAGTGTAACCACTTGTCTCAGAGGTCTCGGTTTGGCCTGTACACTGAGACCAGCCATGCCTGAAGAGGTTGGAGCCCAAGCCTCGCATGATGTATTACATATCTACAAGTGGCTATGTGACCGAGCAACTTCAGGCAATTTCATGCCGTAGTAGTGGGGTATCGTTGTAAATCCTCTATGATGGTGCCCCTGGTCAGAAACGTGATTCGGGAAGGAATGCTATGGCTTGACCTGAGTCTAGGAGAGCTCCAATAAACTTTATCCTCTGGGTGGAGAGTTATATTTGATTTTGACACATTCAGTATTAGTCCAAGCTTGTTGCAAGTCGACCGTATCAGGTTCCCGTGCTGCTTCCCCTGAGCTTTGGTACAGCCCTGGATTAGCCAGCCATCTAGGTACGGGAATACTTGTACCTCTCGCCTCCTCAGGAAGGCGGCTACAACCAACATGCATTTGGTCAACACCTGAGGGGCCACCAATAGGCCAAAGGGGAGAATCGCGAACTGATAATGGGTGCTGCTGACCACAAAGCGGAGGAATTGCCTTTGAGATGGTACTATTAACATGTGAAAGTAGGTGACTTTCAAGTTTAGGATGGTGTACCAGTCCCCCAAATCCAGGGAAGGAATAATGAAGCCAGGTAGACCATGCAGAACTTCAGCTTTTTCAGGAAATGTCAGGAATACACCCCTTTGCCCCTGAACTCCTGAAGGGCATCCTCTAGTGCTCTGGCTTCTAGGAGTGTTTGCTCCTCCTGTATGAGAAGCTGCTTGTGAGAAGGGTCCCTGAAGAGGGACGGAGAAGGAAAATGGGAGGGAAGAAGGGAACAGAATTGGACAGAGAGAACATCCCAATTCTATCGTGTGTATGACCCATTGGTCTGAAGTGATTTGGACCCAAGCATGTTTGAAATGGGACAGATTAAATGGGGAAAAGAATCTGAGATTCTGCCTAGTGCATGGCCCCTGGGCGCACCTTCAGAAGTTTTTCTTGGGAACTGAAGACTGCCTTGTCGAGCCATGGCCCTGTTTGGAAGAGGGCTGTAAAGGCTTTTGTCTATTATTCTTTCCCCACTTTCTGTTTTAATCTTGTCTGGGGGGAGTGGGGTAGAAGCATGGTGGAGGCTGAAGTTTATAATACTTTCTTAGTGGGGCTGGTGTATGGAACTCGCGAGTCCTTGAGACAATGCAGTTTAGAGTCTGTTTGTTCTGAGAACAAACCTGAGCCATCAAAGGGCATGTCTTGAATTGTTTGTTGGACCTCGTATGGGAGACGTGAAACCTGCAGCCACGAGCTCCTTAGCATGGTTATAGCAGTCGACATTGTGTAGGTCGCTGAGCCCAGTGCAGCTTGCAAGGAGGTCCTTTCTATAACCGTGCCCTCCTCGAGGATGGCCCCAAAATCTGACCAAGATTCAATTAGAAGCAACTTTTTGAACTTAGTGTTCCAAGAGTTAAAATTATAGAACTGGTGACCGCTTGCTGATCTGAAGCTGGAGCCCTCCGTAAGAGTAGACTTTACAGCTGAAATGGTCTTGCTTCTTTGCCTCCTTAGATTTGGGCATTGGTCCCTGCTGCTGTTGCCTCTCTTTCTCATTTGCAGCTGCCACTAGTGGGGCCGGTTGAGGGTCGTGTGATACAGCATGGCCAGATGGCAGCAGGAGAGTGTTAGAAGGGAGCCTTATTCCCTGTAGAGGGAAGAAAGTTTGCTATAAATTAATTAAAGCACCTGAAGCCAATTAGAGCACCTGAAGCCTGTCACATGATAAAAACCCCCTGCTTCAATCAGACAAGAGGAGGAGTTGAAGCAGAGTGGATTGGTGTTGGAGCAGAGAGCAGTTTGGAGGGAAGCAGAGGAGAGTTTGGAGAAGTGCTGCAGTGGGCTAAGAATACCAAGACCCTAGGTAAAGGGATACCTGGTTTGTGCAGAGGGAGGGCAGGAAGCCCCACAAGCTGAAGGGCAGGAGAGTAGCCCAGGGGAAGGAACTGTTAGTTCTAGTGATTTACCGCTATCCCTAGGGCCCCTGGGCTGGGACCCGGAGTAAGAGCGGGCCCGGATCCCTCCCTCTCCACTCCCATCCTCTAGGACACTAGTGGAGCAGTTAATATCCCAGTTCAGGGGCAAGAAACGGTGCCCTGAACCCCCACCCAAGAAGAGAAAGCGCGAGATCCATCATAGTAGTGCTGGCAATTTGCCACAGTGGGTAAATAGGTATTTGTACCCATGTGAGGGTACAAAATACTTTCTTTCCACCCATTGGCCACGGAGTGAAAGAGAGGCAGGAGTCTGCCATAGGGTCTTGGTAGTGTTTTGGATGGTCTTAATCAGGGGTAAGGCCACCCTTGAAGGATTCTCAGGAGTCAGAATATCCATCATAGGATCAGTCGTCCCCTCTGACATCTTATCTGCCTGGAGGCCCAAGTTTTGTGTCACCCTTCTGAGTAGCTCCTGGTGAGCTCTGTTGTCCATAGCCAGCAACATGACAGAAGAGCCGGCTACTGCCTCATCTGGGGAGGATGAGGATGATGCCCTTGGTGGCACCGGGTCCACTTGACCCTCTAATTCACGGGATTCCTCCTGTGCTGATGTTTCTTGTGCGGTGCCTGGCGCGATACCGGTCCCTGTCTCAGTGCTGGTGTCAGTGATGGCCGCGGTGCCAGCTTGGGCGTTGGTCTCCAAGCTATGCAAAGGTTCTCATGCCATAGAGGATGTCGGGGGAGCCCTCCTTTCCAAGGTGATCAACAATGATCTGGAGCGTGGCCCCTGGGCTTGATGATACGACCATGGGGTCCAGATGTGCCACTGTGTTGGCACCTTCCATTGGGGTAGCCAGGGTATCATGGGAATTTGTTGCCCTTCTTCCTGCCTTGAATGGTGTCGAGAGCCGTGCCGGCTCTGCTTCGAGTCTTACGACTCCGTCTTTGAATCCGAAGACGAGTTCAACCTCGGTGACCAGGATAGTGACAGAGGGCGGCCAGTGCCACATCATGGCTGGTTTGCCCTATGAAGGCACAGTGATTCTCTGCAGTGCCGGTGCTGGGGACTGTGGAACTGTCATTGCTATAAGGTTCCTGACCTGCCCCAAACATGTCCGGGGTGGATGGAAGATCCAGCTCCTCTATCTGGTTTTCCTGCATGGGGGAGTCCACTAGAACTGGACTCAATGGACGTCTCTGAGAAGCTGGAGTCAAAGGTGTCGGTTTAGCCGGAACAGGGGCTGAGTGTCCCGGTACGGGATGCTATCCACTAGCATTTTCGCACTCCACTGCTCTAACTGTGGGCAAATGCCCCCTCTTGGCTCTCTTCTGTTTCTTCTGTGGCACCGGCGAATGCAAGGGGAGCTGCGGAGCAGGTCTTCAGTGCCAGAAAATGGCAATGCCGAGCGTCTCTAGACCCTGAGTTCTTTTTTGGCACCGCAGCCTCTCTTACTGAGGTTGGTGCGCTTTGCACCAAAGTGCTGAGTTCAGGTCCAATGAGGGCTGGGGATGGAGAGCTGACTCCACGAGGAGTCATTTCAACCTAAAGTCCCTCTACCTTTTGTTTCTTGGGCAGAAGCCTTTGCAGATCTTACACCTGTTGGTCTGCTGGGCCTCCACCAAGCACTTTAAGCAGGAGTCGTGAGGGTCTCCCCTGGGCATAGGCTTCTGAGAGGGAAAGAACATGGTGGGGGAAACCCCAACAGAAACTTATCTAACTATAAAACTACTTGAAAACACTAACTTTAAGTGTTTACAGCTACAAAGAAAAAGTCCACTGGGGGATTGCTTGCCACAGCAAGAGAGAAAAAAGCAGCTCCAACGACCGTCACCGATAGTAAGAAGAAACTGAAGAGGCGATGGGTTGGCAGGGACCTATATACACCATCCTGAAGGCACGACTCCAAGGGCTCCGCAGCTGACCCAACAGTTAGGGAGAAAACCTTCCAATGACTGTGCACGTGGCACACACACACCTACTGGGAATTGACATGAGCAAGCACTTAAATTAGAATCAATCTATCCACTACTGAAATTAAGTAGCTTCTATGGAAAAGGATGACAGTTAATAGACCTCTTGCATACAGAACACTGTGTAACAGTAGGGAAGAGAAACTTTTCATTATGGAGAAGAAGGAATACCTTCTTACAAAAAAAAAAGTGCAGCGGGATATTTTAATGTTAAGACAAAATGTATTGTTCTATGTTGTGTAAGTATCCTGGAACAAGAATACCATCAAGAAATGTACAGCATTTTGGGGGGAAAGGGTGAAAAGGAAAAGGGATAAAGAATGGGTAGAAACCTTCCATAGCCTCAGCTGCTGAGAGCCTGTATCACTAAGACATAACTGAGATTTCAAAACCCTCTAAATCCTTAGCAGTGGAACCTATAGTTATTTGTACAAGGGGATTCAGTCTCCCTTTCATTTTGTAGCAGGAATACTAAGTAGCGGCAATGTTGAGTAAAAATTCTTCAGCACACTTCAACTCCAAACTGAAAAAAAACTACCAAAATATCCAGTGCATCAACCTTGCTGAATAGAAGCCATACTCCTAATCTTTGTACATTGACTATCAGAGCGAATACAAACCTGGAAACAACCTCAACCATACGCCAGTAATGCTCAGACAGGGGGATGTGACAAGTACTTTTCTCCTTATTAACCATTTTTCAATCTTCCATTTATTTTTTTTTATTTTTATTTTTTTTAATTAAAGGACCCTAGTATGTACAAAATGACTTAGGGCAGGGCTTGAGAGAGGAACAGGGACAAGCACGGGAGCCAAGAAGGATAGAAGCAGAAGGAATGGGGTGGAATAGGGGCAGAATCTGATGGGGAGAGTATAGGAGCAGAGAGAGATAAGGACAAGCTGTGGGAGGGGGGGCAGCAGAAGAGTTTATAATCAACAGAATACACTACGCTACAGAACCTGAATCAAACCATGGATTCCTGTGTCCCAACATTTCCCCTCCTGTCAGCAAATACTTGTGAAGCTCACTGGAAAAGTGATTTTCATCCCTTACTAGTGCTGGTCAACACATAAAATGACAGCCTTCTACTGCTGAGAATTACTCATTTAGTCCAAGTGGATGAGGACTGTGCTGTGGATCTGCAGGTCCCAAGTTTAGGGGCATCAATGTGGTTTCATATAATAGTGGGGTTTTTTCACTTGCTTAAAAAAAACAAGCAAACAAATAAAAAAATGGTAGGAAATTACATGAAAAACCCTACATTAGAAGAAGGTTGAAGTTGCAAAGTTAAGCACTTTCTTCATTCAGTGCACAGGATGGACCTGATCACGGAATGAATCAGGACTGTGTAATAAAGTAGGATGTTGCCTGTAGGTTACCTGCATCATTTGTTGCAGAAGTTGGAAAGCATTTGGTGAACGAAGCAGGGGATTGCAGGAAGACAAAGGATGGTCTTTAGGTGAATTGTGTCCCTGGAAAACTGGATTCCATCCTTGCCTCTGCCACAGAGTTCCTATGTGATCCTAAGCAAGTAATTTAAACCAGACTTTTCACAGCGGTCACTAATTTTGTGCGCATCATTTTTTGGGTACTAAACTTGATACCCTGCGGTCTGATCTGCAGAAGTGCTGAGCACTCGTATCTACAACTGATGTCAATGGGAACTGTGTTCTGAACATATAAATTGCTATATAATGCTAAATTCTCTGATGAATCTGGTCTAGTCATCTCAAATTAGGCACCCAAAATTATTGGAAACTTTTGAATTTATCTCCGTGCCTGAATTCCCCATCTATAAATTGGGGATATTACCATCGCTTCATCTCATAGGGGTGCTGCATATTCATTAATATTTGTGAAGCACTCAGGTACTATAATGATGAGTATCACAGAAAAGACAAAGAAATCAACAACTGTCTTCAGAACAGCGTTTTACTAGTGTACAATAAATAAGGCCAGGGCCACACATTTAAAAAGGCTAAACAAATTATTGAACAGCTAGCTGCTTATCAAGTACCATCCATCCTGCACCCTAAATGAGGCAAGGGTCCTGTGGAAAAAATAGCTTGTGATCATGTAATTAAAGCCTGTATCATAATGCACAGGCACAAGGGGGCGAATTAAAGTTGCACAAGAACCTTAATTCCATCATTTAATGTCCTTCTTGTGTAATTTTGTGTGTGTAATTATATAAACAAAACAATCATATTAAAGATCATCATCAGCTTAGCCATGTTTTTTAAAAAAAATCCCTACCTGTGTTACTAACATGTTTATTAGAAATGAAAGAATATTCAAAGATTAAAGATAGCAAAGAGGAGAACTGCACTCTCATTGGCAATAATGTAGTAGCTTTATGACTAGTTTCCATGTGGATATACTACATGACAAATACTAAATACCTTCCTTTAATTATTCTGATAGGAATCCAACAGTACTGTGTGCTGCAACTGTGCACACCAATGACTAAATGCCATCAAGAAAGTCACCATAAATTAAAGAATGGATGGACTTGACTAAAAGATGTAGAGCATTACTTACAATAACTGGTAATTGCTACAGAAAAATCTTTGTTAAAGTGGAGTTTAGGGGAAAAAAGAATGGCAGATATTTTAATAAACATTGGAAAGCCAGTACATTTTCATAAGGTAAAAATTTAAAGAAAGACAAGTATCTGAATGTATGGAAATGCTGAGTTAAAGTTAAGCTTCTTTCTGAGATCAAGTTTATCTGAGTTACCTGCAAATCAGACAATAAAATTATCCTTTGCTTAAAGGTAACACAAGCAAAAATATGCTTTTTAAAAGCATATTATATTAGGGAGGGAAATAGGACTTCTACTGGAAACACAATTTCAATCTTAACTATGGATAGTGTGACAGGGTCAGGCCAGATGGCTACAAGAGAGTGATAGAAGGCAGATATATTAACCCTAGGTTAAGTAGGTCCCTTTTCCCTGGGTAAGGTAACAGCGAAGGTTCCAGAACAATCAGGAACTTTCTGGAAACAGTTAAGGCAGACAGGCTGACTAGAACACCTGCAGCCAATCAAGAAGCTGCAAGAATCAATTAAGACAGGCAGGCTAATCAGGGCACCTGGGTTTAAAAAGGAGCTCACTTCAGTTTGTGGTGTGCGTGCGAGTGGCTGGGAGCAAGAGGTGCAAGAAGCTGAGAGTGAGAAGGCGTACTACTGGAAGACTGAGAAGTACAAGCATGATCAGACATCAGGAAGGAGGTCCTGTGGTGAGAATAAAGAAGGTGTTGGGAGGCGGCCATGGGGAAGTAGCCCAGGGAGTTGTAGCTGTCACACAGCTGTTACAGGAGCCACTGTAGACAGCTGCAATCCACAGGGACCTGGGCTGGAACCCGGAGTAGAGGGCGGGCCCGGGTTCCCCCCAATCCCCTACTTGATACCGGAGGAGTTGACCTGGACTGTGGGTTCCACCAGAGGGAAGGTCTCTGGCCTGTTCCCCGATCCACTAGGTGGATCAGCAGAGACTGCGGGGATTGTTCTTCTTCCTTTTCCCCATGCTGGCCAGTGATGAGGCTAACTGAGTGAATGGCAGATTTGAGCCACGAAAGTGGCCAAACTGAGGGCTGCCGTGAACCTCTGAGGCGAGCAAATCCGCCAATAAGCGCAGGATCCACCAAGGCAGAGGAGGAACTTTGTCACAATAGGCTTCTGCTTCCAGACCAAGACTATGAAATATGATATGGTTCCCTAAAAACATTAAGACTTCCAAAAGTGACAGATCTTTTCCAAGGTCTCCAAACCTACCCTGGTTAGCAACTTCTCATACCAAATTCCAGGTAAAACGCAATCTATTAGAGAAAGATAAGGACAGTCAAAATCAAAGAAACAAAGCCCAAGATTTTAAAAAATGACTAATGATTTTAGCTGCCTCAATTTTTGGATGCCCAACTTTTAAGTCACTTAAACAGGGCCTAATTTACAGAAAGAGCTAAGCATGCTTTTAAAGGGTATGCAATAGAAAGAAGAGTGGAAAGACCAGTGGGAAGTGTGTAATATACAACTTTGGGGCTTCTTAAATAACTCTGATCCTGAAACTTCCATCATGGAAAAACTTCCATCTAGTGTTCCAAAAATGGACACCACAGAGGAGACTATCAACTTCTGAAAAGAGCCATAGTATTCCCATGCTCAAATCCAAGAAATAAAAATATTGTAATTAATACCACTCTTGTCTTTTTAATCAATCCATTCATCAGTCATACTTCTTGGCCCTCATTGCCACAGTATTTGAATTCTTCAAAATCTTTATTTATCCTCCCAGAAGTAAGCTATTACCACCATTAGAAAATAAAAGATGAGTAACTGAGGCACGGGAGTCTAAGTGACTTGCCCAAAGGCACACAGGAAGTCTGTGATGGGGCAGGAAAGGTCTCCTGATTGCCAGGCTTGCCACTGGACTGTCCTTCTTCTCCATCTGCAGGAAAGACTATTGAAAAAAAAATCTTCAAATTAATATGGATCCTTAAGCAATCTGAAAAAAGAGAACTAATCTAATTGTGTCTTATCACCTGCAAACCCTTCGAAATATATTTTTTTAAAAAAGTAATTAACATTTATTCCTTTTGTTTACCAGTTCCCTTTCACACAGTAAACTGTGGATGAACTTGTAGTCTCTTCTATATTAATCTGCATATTTTTTATTTTTAATGTTAATCTGAATTTTTCTAACTTCAGTAGTAATGCACACCAGTAGAAATAACTGTAAGAAGCTTATTCTTTTTCTTATAAGAATTTTCATGCTCCTTGTTAAAGTGACATAAGGCTTTATCTTAGTTATTTTAGATGGGAATCATATGTTTGTTAAATAGAAGTTGACAATCTTCTTAACACTGAAAAGAATGCAGAATGAAATTTCAATTTTGTTTATACTTTTATTCAATTTTGTTTATAGTTTGCTGTAAAAATCTTTCCTCTATATTTATGTGCTTAAAGCCCTACAAAAATATTTTAAAAACCATGTATTCAATACTGTAAATTTACAGCACATTGCATAGTAACACATTGTAGTGACACCTAATTTCATTGCCTTAAATGGCTTACAATCTAAGAAAAAAAGCAAGCACACAAGTTATATTTCATGAAAGAACTGTATGTTCCAGGATAGAAGGAAAAGACAGATTTTGTGCATAAGTAGCACAAAGGGTTGGTCCTGTTCATTAGATTTAGGTACTTGGAAAAATGCTACTATACTGAGAAGTTTAAGTAGACATGGTGCCAGAGATACCGCACGTAGCTAGTTATTTATTGGTGTAGCATTACCACCACCCACAGGACAATCCACTGTTCTTGAAACTACTACTCTTGACAGACAGCCTAGCTGCATGTGTTTCAGTCCAGAAAGGATCACTTTATTCCTGGACATTAATTAAAATGCACACTGAATGTGCTCAGCAACTGAATCACTGGTGTAGAAACTACAAAAAAAACCCCAACCTCTACACAAATACCTATTACCTTGGTTTAAATGGGTTGCATAGAAACCATATGTTATTAGATAATATAATATTTTAAATTTATATAGCCTTTCATCCAGTAGGGTCCCCAAAACACTCTGCAGACTGGAGATGCACAAAGGGATGATTTCCTCCATCAGTGAGACAAAACAGAGCAGCTGTCTGACGGAACATAACACTACAAAATAGTTTAGGGACAGAAAATGAAAAATACCCTGATCAACAAAAACTAAGAAGAAACATAGGTAGGCAGAATGTAATTAATCAAGTTGCTCAGAATATCACTATTAGCAGCCCTGTTAATAAAAAAAAAAAGCATGAAATTTTGAATGACACAAGTGATCAGAACCTTGACATTAGATTTAATTATTTATGCAAAAAATCAGCATCTTCAGCAGTACAGTGGGGCCTTCGGGTTGATTTAGTTCAGTACTAATTCAGAGGAAAGAGTCCAACCTGTTGAATCACCAGTACCACTTCCCAGCTAAGTATTATATATGTGGTCCTAACCTGTGAACTAACACGAGAGCATAGCACAAGATGGCAAGGCTGGAGTGACACACAGTTGGATTTCCTTGTGTAATCATAGGACTAGAAGGGGCCTCAAGAGGTCATCTAGTCCAGTCCCCTGCACTCAAGGCAGGACTAAGTATTACCTAGACCAGAGGTTTACAAACTGTGGTCCAAGAGCTCCATTCAGGTGGTCTGCAGATAGTTCCCTCTAAGGTATGCACCTGGGCAGCCGCACACAAGAGAATGAAGGGCCACCCACCTAATTAATGGAGCCACTAATTAGGTGCCTGGACCCTGGAGAAGACGCCCATGTAAGGTGAGGTGGTGGCCTTGGGGGGAATAGGGTGTAGGTGGGAGGGGGCAGTGGGATGAGAAGAGGGAATGGGTGGGGGGAATTTGGGACAGGCAGGGCTGCGGCGGCCAGAGAAAGAGGTGTCTTTCCCCAGCTCCAGGGCTGTGGTTGCTGAGGAGAGACTGCCCTCCTTCCCAGCCTCAACTCTGTGGCTGCTGTGGTGGAGAGAGACCCCATACCTTCCTAGCCTCAGCTTGGGGGCTGCCATGATAGGGGAAAGAGGGCACATCCATTGCATTAGAAAGGTAAGATATTACTGATATTAAAATATGAGTTGTGTGCTTTTATTTGTAGAACTAAAAAACGTTTATTATGGCTTTTTTTATATAGCACTTTTATCCAAAGTACTTTACAATAGTTAGCTAACGGTACAAACAACATTTGGAAAAATCATTAAGTGGTTCACCAAGACCCACAGCAATTTTCAAGTGGTCTGCGAAAAAAATGTTTGAGAACCACTGATCTAGATCATCCCTGACAGGTGTTTGTCTAACCTGCTCTTAAAAATCTATGATAGATTTCAGAGTAGCAGCCGTGTTAGTCTGTATTCGCAAAAAGAAAAGGTGTACTTGTAGCATCTTAGAGACTAACAAATTTATTAGAGCATAAGCTTTCATGAGCTACAGCTCACTTCATCGGATGCATTCAGTGGAAAATACAGAGGGGAGATTGATATATACACACACAGAGAACATGAAACAATGGGTTTTATCATACACACTGTAAGGAGAGTGATCACTTAAGATAAGCCATCACCAGCAGCGGGGGGGGGGGGGGGGGGGAGAAGGAGGAAAATCTTTCATGGTGACAAGCAAGGTAGGCTTTTTCCAACAGTTAACAAGAATATCTGAGGAACAGTGGGGGTGGGGTGGGGGGCAGAAATAACATGGGGAAATGTTTTTACTTTGTGTAATGACTCATCCATTCCCAGTCTCTATTCAAGCCTAAGTTAATTGTATCCAGTTTGCAAATTAATTCCAATTCAGCAGTCTCTCGTTGGAGTCTGTTTTTGAAGCTTTTTTGTTGAAGGATAGCCACTCTTAGGTCTGTAATCGAGTGACCAGGGAGATTGAAGTGTTCTCCAACTGGTTTTTGAATGTTATAATTCTTGACGTCTGATTTGTGTCCATTCATTCTTTTACGTAGAGACTGTCCAGTTTGACCAATGTACATGGCAGAGGGGCATTGCTGGCACATGATGGCATATATCACATTGGTAGATGCGCAGGTGAATGAGCCTCTGATAGTGTGGCTGATGTGATTAGGCCCTATGATGGTGTCCCCTGAATAGATATGTGGACAGAGTTGGCAACGGGCTTTGTTGCAAGGATAGGTTTCTGAGTTAGTGGTTCTGTTGTGTGGTGTGTAGTTGCTGATGAGTATTTGCTTCAGATTGGGGGGCTGTCTGTAAGCAAGAACTGGCCTGTCTCCCAGGATCTGTGAGAGTGATGGGTCGTCCTTCAGGATAGGTTGTAGATCCTTGATGATGTGTTGGAGAGGTTTTAGTTGGGGGCTCAAGGTGATGGCTAGTGGCATTCTGTTGTTTTCTTTGTTGGGCCTGTCTTGTAGTAGGTGACTTCTGGGTACTCTTCTGGCTCTGTCAATCTGTTTCTTCACTTCAGCAGGTGGGTATTGTCGTTGTAGGAATGCAGGATAGAGATCTTGTAGGTGTTTGTCTCTGTCTGAGGGGTTGGAGCAAATGCGGTTATATCGTAGAGCTTGGCTGTAGACAATGGATCGTGTGGTATGATCTGGATGAAAGCTAGAGGCACGTAGGTAGGAATAGCGGTCAGTAGGTTTCCGATATAGGGTGGTGTTTAAGTGATCATCGCTTATTAGCACCATAGTGTCCAGGAAGTGGATCTCTTGTGTGGACTGGTCCAGGCTGAGGTTGATGGTGGGATGGAAATTGTTGAAATCATGGTGGAATTCCTCAAGGGCTTCTTTTCCATGGGTCCAGATGATGAAGATGTCATCAATGTAGCGCAAGTAGAGTAGGGGCATTAGGAGATGAGATCTGAGGAAGCGTTGTTCTAAGTCAGCCATAAAAATGTTGGCATACTGTGGGGCCATGCGGGTACCATAACATTCAAAAACCAGTTGGAGAACACTTCAGTCTCTCTGGTCACTCGATTACCACAAGTACTCCTTTTCTTTTTACAATGATAGAAAAATTGTTTTCCTTAAGCAATGAGGATAGGACAAGAAGCAATGGGCTTAAATTGTAGCAAGGGAAGTTTAGGTTGGACGTTAAACACCCTCCCTAGGCATTTTATTCCAGTGCTTAACCACTCTGACAGTTAGGAAGTTTTTCCTAACAACCAACCTAAACTTCCCTTGCTACAATTTAAGCCCATTGCTTCTTGTCCTATCCTCAGTGCTTAAGGAAAACAATTTTTCTCCCTACTCCTTGTAACAACCTTTTATGTACTTGAAAACTTATGTCCCCTCTCAGTCTTCTCTTCCGCAGACTTAAACCCAATTTTTTCAATTTTCCCTCATAGGTCATGTTTTCTAGATCTTTAATGATTTTTGTTGCTCTTTGGACTTTCTCCAATTTGTTCACATCCTTCCTGAAATGTGGCACCCAGAACTGGACATAATATTCCAGTTGAGACCTAATCAGCGCAGAGTAGAGTGGAAGAATTACATCTCATGTCTTGCTTACAATACTCCTGTTAATACATCCCAGAATGATGTTTGCTTTTTTGATCTTTAATCCTGATACACTGGGTAAAACATGCATATTTCGGAACACGTTGCCGTAAGAATCTAAGGAGAAGCCCTCTCTTGTGAAGAGGTTTTTACATTGAAAGGGAGGAAAAAAGTATTTCATGGTCCTATTGCTCCATCTTTCTGCTGTTCAAAATCTCATCTCCTTTTCCTGCTTTGTTTTACCAGTGTCTACTCTCTAAGGTAGGAGAATCAGGGCAGTTTTTGAAAAGTAAAACAGCTTACCCTCAAAAAATAAAAGAAATGTTAAGCTATTCAAACACTCAGTCCTGTTTCCAGAGAATAGGTGATCACATCACAGAAACTCATCACCACCTCTTACTAATAATACTTCATGGTGCAGTTTTTAATTGTAGGTTTTCCATCAATGATTCAGTGGCTGAGCACATTCTGTAGGTAGGCAGGCAGTCTACGCAAAGTGGCCAAATACTAAATTGACCACGGAGATTAAGTCCCTGCTCTTACTCCTAGAAAAATAAGGTCAGGATGAAAGCCCACTGGTGAGGCTATGTGTTGAAACTTGTGTAGCTGCTGCCCATGTTGTACTATCTGTGTGAATAAAAAAATATATAAGATTCAGCCTCCAGGGGTGTCCATCAGTGCAAGAGAAGAAAGATGGATTTCGGGGGACGAGAGGCGAGACTGTGGAGCCTTCTTCTGGAGTCCTGTACATTAACGCATCCACTGATGACTCCTCAGAGCAATGGGCATTGTCTACTGTTCTCTGCTTGGTGTTCCTCTCTGGACTCTGTTTAGACTTTGTGACCTATACTTCTACCACTGTTCTCCCCCACATTTTTTGCCCCATTTAATCTACTGATTCCTGGGTTCTGTGCCCTCCTCCCTCACCTGAGAGGGTGGGTCTTTTGTTGCTTGGTTGGTCTCTGCCCACCAATCCGAGTTATTAAATAGGCTGAGACTTTTCATCAACATTAAATTCATGTAAAAAAAAACAACCCCCCCCAACAGAGGCAGATTTTGTAAAAACATTGTATAATTAAAATACAAACCACCTCGCACTGCTATTAAAACAACTGCTTTTCCAGTCTAGCATTTCTCATTTCTATTCAGTTTTGGTTTTGAGCCACATATCTAACAGCTAGCGAGCAGTCACAGTTGTCAAGGAGTCACCCTTGTTCAGATGGGTAACTAGCAAGCTCAAGCATTTAATCAGAACTTCTGTTTGTGAGTTTCTCCTCCCCACAACCTGTCATCATTTTTTTACACTACTCCTCGCTGTTTAATGACATTTTTGAGACAAGGAAAGAGATGCCAACAATTTGTTGCTCTAACAGATCCTGAAAATTAAACTGGTCTATTGTATATGTGCCAACAAAAAGCCCGAAGGGGGCTTTAAGAGATGGGAAAGGTAGGCTTGGTTTACCGCAGCTAAGGAAACTCAGATTTTTAAAACACAATGCATGACAGATTAGCTCAGGTTGGGCAAAGGAAGCCAAATAGAAAGGCTGGAAAATAGTAACTATACCCCAAAATTTAGGAATTGGAGCTCAGTAGTGTTCAGACTAACAGGTGCAGAAGTCAGACTCCAGAAGCAGATCATCTTGTGCAACTCTACAGAGGTCCTATGCTTTCTCTATGTCATGGTAAGAATTACCTATAAGATGTCGTAGTATTTCTGGTAGAGTCCACACAGCACCTCCCTAGTTAATCCTGTGGCCTTTACCGCAATAGAACCAGCTGAAGGAACAGGATAATGAAGCCAGAACACTAGATATAATGTTCAGCCAGAATTTAAAAATTAAAAGCAAGAGAAATTTGTAAATAGTTAGCATACCTTTATCGTAAGATCAGGGAAGACAGTTGAGCATGAAAAGAGATCCTAGTGATTAAAGCTACCTTGGGAAAAAAAGTGCCTTGCATGGTGACAGGTTTCAGAGTGGTAGCTGTGTTAATCTGTATCAGCAAAAAAAACGAGGAGTACTTGTGGCACCTTAGAGACTAACAAATGTATTTGGGCATAAGCTTTCGTGGGCTAAAACCCACTTCATCGGATGCATGCAGTGGAAAATACAGTAGGAATACATGTTCTCTGTGTATATATATCTTCCTACAGTATTTTCCACTGCATGCATCCGATGAAGTGGGTTTTAGCCCATGGAAGCTTATGCCCAAATAAATTTGTTAGTCTCTAAGGTGCCACAAGTTTTTTTTAAAAAAAAAAAAAAAAAAAAACCATTCACAAACTGTTTTATGGATGAAAACCCATCTTAGTTGAACTATGGCCACACAGTATTTTGGCTGAGTGGGAACATGTTACCAATAATATTTGGCCTCCTCTATGAGGGGATACTGGCAAGCACCAACCAGTGAAGGGCCACGAAGGTGCACTAGTTAGTTGTACAGAGGGCTAAAAGAGACTGCACTCCATTTTGCCTACATCTGGAGCATAAAAGAGATAGCTGGTCTCAGAACTGTTTGTGAAGTTGGCACTCAGTCTATGCTTCTAGTCCAGCTCTCCTGCAGGAATACAGAATGAAGTGAATGCTACAGTGTCTTCTCTTAAAGGATGATAATGTCCTTTTCCTCACCTCTCATGATGGAAGAGGCTTCCAGGAAGAGTAAACAAACTACTTTAGTTACTTGGAACACTGACTGCTTCCCACAGCTTGCCATATATAACCTAACCAGAGCTCAGGAGCAATTTTTAGTATTTTTTTTCACATCTTTGTACTGAGCTCTTTGAATTTACAGGTGTAAGATCAAGTAATGTAAATAAAACTAAAAACCTCAAAATCTTCATGTTACAGAGGCTGCTGTTATGAGGTGCTGTTTATAGCTATTATTGGACTGCTTACAAGCACAAAGAATATGCAAGGGAAACGTAAGTAGGGAGCATACCATTAATAAAATAGTTTTCGTCAGTGTGGATTGAGAAGAGGTAATCTCATTAGACTAATGGATTTAGAAAAAGATACAAAGAATATACATCAAGGGAAAACTGAACTTTTATTATGAATGAAACGGATAGATGGCATATGACCTAGAGCATGAAGTGTCAGCCCTCTATTTGTTTTATTCCAGATTAACAAAAATTATTCATCTTCTACCTCCCTGCTCAGATCAAGACTTGGTGAAGTGTCAGGCTACTCTCCCACGATGCAGTCTGGTAACCATGTTAGATAAAATCATTGGTGAAGACAAATATTGGACATCTTATTATCCTTCATAGGGTTAGTCTGCACTGCAGCTGAAAGCAAGCCTCCCAGCCAGGGTAGACAAACTCGTGGTAGCAGGGCTCAAGTTAGCATACTGAAAATGGCAGTGTGGACACTACGAATCAGGTAATGGGTCAGGTTCTAAAGGCCACCTGACCCCCAAGGTCTGAGCTTGGACAGCTATTCCAAGTCACCACCATAGCTGCAGTGTCCACACCATTTTTTTTTAGCACACTAGCATCAATTTGTCTACCCAGGCTCACTCTCAACTGCAATGTACACATACCCATTTAGTTAGGGGTGGAGGTGGGGGAGGGGAGTACTCAACCAACCAGTTAAAAGCTGAATTATCTGTTAGGGGACTAACATTTTAAATCTGAAGAATTAAAATAGTTTTTTTTTATTATTTTAAAAACAACAAAACCACCTAAACAAAACACACCTTCACTTTTAGATTTTGGTAAGACAATAAACTTGAAAAAAGATAGAATCAGGTTCAATACACTAAAAGCAGGCACTGTGAAAGTTTCCCTCCAACAGGGCACCTTTTGCCTATGCTGCAGCAAACAGTCTTGCAACTGCAATCCTTCCCTGTCCCCACCAGCTCTGCCAATACATCTTAAACCTCATCTGCAGCAGTCTTAGCTACTCAAATCCTCAACATCTACTAAGCAGAAAGTGGATTCCGTGACACAAATAATCAACTGCCACATTTCATAACTGATGTTACATTTGAAACCAGGTTTTCAGGGATTAAACTACTGTATTAATTGTTTAGCGCTGATTCTACTATAATGTTTAGAATCTAACAGAAAATGGACTGAAGAAAAAACCTATTCTTTAGTAACTTTTAACTTCTATTGAATTAGCAGAGTCCATTTTATGAAAGGCCTGTAAGCTTCTGCACACTTTGGCTGAAAAAAGTATTTTCTAAAAAGCAATTAAATCTTTATGAATGACATTTTATTGAGGTTTCAGCGGGTTTTTTGTGATCTGAGATCAGACGCATCTGCTTTTAACATAGCTTCCACTAGCCAGAAAAGAAAAGTCAAAATACAGCATAGTTTCTTTTCCTTAATGAGAGTATTCAATTATTTGATTCTTTCCCCTCCTAAAATCACGCTCACTATAATCAATGAAATCTTTTTAAAAAAAAATAAAATAAGAATTTGAAGATCTAATTTTTAAAACATGAAATGTAATTTGGGCAGAGTACATTTTTAAAACAAAGTTCGAAAGGTGCTATGCTAAAGTAGGATACATCCAGAATATGGCATATATTAACGAAATTATCACTATGGAAATGTCCTCTACACTTTAAATATCTATTTTTGAAAGTCTACCAGAGTAGTTGCAAAACTTGAAACACTAAAAAACAACAGCCACTATTTTTGTGGATTTGCAATGTTTTGCCTCTGCTGTTGCAGAACCAGCCAGCTCAGGGCATGTAAATTAACAAATCTTATCCACAGAAATGTTAGCACACATACAGGACAGGATTCTTTTGGCCAGCCGTGTCTGGCTGGGCCATACCTGTGCCCTAAATGTCCTCCTGTCCAACCACCACCAAAAAGGCATGAAGGGCAGAGAAGTCCCAACTATCCCACAGTTCTTTTTCCAGTACAAAATTGCAGAGGAGTAGGACTCTAGAAGTGGAGAAGGAGGGCAGGTCATGTAGGCAAAACATTTCAGAGAATAACAGTTACTATCAGTTAAGTAACTATTCTTCTGTAAGTGATTACCTGCAAGAATTCCATTCCTGGTAATTAACAAACAGTTGTCTGTCTTTTTGGAGGTAGGCAATAGGATTCCTACTTGAACAATGACTGCACCAGAGCCCTGCCGAAATGGGCATCCAATCTGGAAACCTCAATAAAAGAATACTGTTTCACAGATGTGTGGACTAAGCTCTGTGAAGTTGCCCTACACATTTCAGAAATATACAAAGTGTTCCGAAAGGCAGATGAGGCTGCCTAATTGCTAGTGAAATGAGCTTTAATGTGTCTAGCTTACAACTTCTTATACAAGTGGATACCCATTTTGATAATCTCTCTGATGACACTGCCTGTGACCCTTAACCCAATCAGCAAAGGCCACGAACAGTCTCGGTGTGTTTCTGAATAATTCTGTCTTATTAAGGTAATATGGCAATACCCTTACTACATCAAGAGTATTAAGTTTAGTTTCATCTATGGTTGAGTGAGGCTTGGGGAAGAAAACTGGAAGATGAATATATTATTTTATATGAAATTCTGAAACACTTTTGGGTAAGTACTTGGTATGAGGCCTGACAGCAATCCTGTCCTTATGAAAAACTGTTTAAAGGGGACCACCATGAAAGCCTGAATCTACCCTATACTTCAAGCTGATGTAATGGCCACTAAAAAAGACAATACTTATTGATAGGAGGTATCACAAACAGGTTGCTACATGTTGTAAGAGAGGAAATGATCAACCCTCTTAATACTCTGTTAAGGTCCTAAGTAGTATGCGGCTCTCAAACTGGGGAAAAACATTAATAAGTCTCTTAAAGAATCATGCCACTATCGGGTAAGAAAATGCAATATTTCAGGTAGGATGGTGATGTGCAGATATTGCTGCTAGATGGACCCTTATGGAATAGAAATAAATTCAAATTGTCTATTGAGATGATCTACTAGAGAGTTCTCAATGCCTGGGAGATAGAGGGCCAGTGATGAATACATCACGTAAAGAGCTGAATGGCCTCCTGACATAGTGGAGGACCTGGCTCCTCATCAGACAAAAAGAAAAACTGTGGTATTGTCCATCAGCACTTGCCAAATGTGGATCCCTGGAGTAGAGGAAGGAATGCTTTGCATGCCAGGCAGATGGATCTGAGTTCCAAGACAATTATATTCAGATAAGATTCTTGAGGGGGCCATAGGTGTTTGAAGGTGATCTAGATGAACCCAAAAATCCTTATATGTAGGCCTCTGTCACCAGAATCTTGGTAGGAAGAAGTAGCATGCAGGGTACTCCCTTGCACACCTGAAGTGGGTCTTTCTACCAGTTTAACAAAGGGGGCTTCTTGCAGGATCAAGATTAGCGTGTCTGCTGGGTAGATACACTGATTTCAACCAAACTTCCATGGAGCATAGGGGAAATCCGACAAACAGCATCACATAGATGCACAAAGCCATATGTTCTGTAAGTCTGAGGTATGCTCTTATTGATTTTGGGGGGAAATTTAAAGTTGGTTGATGAGGTCCACTGTAGCTAGGATATAATATGATATGGCTGCAGTGAGGTACCCAGTGTATGATCCAGGGGTTGTGCTCTTTCATGGCATGTAGCCACCAGAGGGGTGAGTGGTCTGTCACCAGATGCAAAGGCTGGCCCCATAAGTAATAGTGGAGGGCCTCGACAGCCCACTTCACTGCCAAGATCTCCTTCTCAATTAGCAAGTATGAAACCTCTCAGGGGAACAATTGATGGCTGAGGTAAAGAGGATGGGGTGTTCCTCTCCATCCACTCTCCATGCCAACGTCAGAGCCATCAGTCTGTAAGGCAAAGGTCTTTCAGAAATCAGGGTGAAACAAGACAGGCTCTAGAGCCAGTTCATCCTTCAATGTTCTGAAAGACTTAGCACAATCTTGAGACCAGAAGACCTTTTTTGGGGGGCTGTATCTTTCACCAAGTGTGTCAGAGGGGCAGCAATTGTGGTGAGCCAACTATAATACCCTGCTAACCCCAGGAAACATCATACCTTCCACCTTTTTTGTGGTGGGCTCAGAACATTCTGCGAAGGTTTGCATCTTCCCCACCAGTGGGCATGGACACTCCCTTCCCACTGTTTACCCCAGGTATGTCACCTCTTGGATAGCTAGGTGGCACTTGGATGGATTGGCTGTAAGCCCCAAGTTTTTAAGAGTCTGCAGGACCCCAGCACCATACTTTAGAAAATCATTCCAAATCTTGCTACAGATGACAATATCATCAATGTACGTAGCTGCATATTGGTGGTGAGATTGCATCACCTTATCTCTTCGCCTCAGAAATGTGGCTGCAACATGCAGGCCGAAGGCCATCATCTTGAATTGGAATAGGCCAAATGACGTGTAGAAGATTGTCTTCTCTCAGGACTCCAGAGTCAAGAGGAACTGCCAGTATCTCCTAGTGAGAGACCCAGGATGGTAATATATCTGGCAACCCCCAGCCTCTCCAACAATTCATGGACCCTCAATATTGAATATGTGTCAGATTTTGACACAATACTGACTTTGTGGAAGTTAATGCAAAATCTGGTTGACCCATCCTGCTTAGGCACATACACAATGGAGCTTTATCATTTGCTGTGCGACTCCTCCAGTACCCTGAGGTCCAAAATGGCCCTCAGCTCTCTTTATATTGTTTCTGTGACAGAGGGTACTCAACTTTCTTGGATTGCATCGCAGCCAACAGGAGGCACTCTTCACTCTTTCCTTCTCCTGGCGCCCCCTATAGTTGTCACCTTCACCATGCAGGTGTTCAGTGACTCAGCCCTGTGGCTAAATCACACACAGTCTAAAATGGAAAGGAGTACTTGTGGCACCTTAGAGACTAACAAAGTATTCCTTTTCTTTTTGTGAATACAGACTAACACGGCTGCTACTCTGAAACAGTCTAAAATGGAAGAATGGATGGACCCCTTCCAGGGTAACGAAGGTCCAACATGGACTATGACTGTGCCCTTGTTGGTATTTGCAGCCCGGTCTATGGGCTCAGTTCTCAGCCCCTTCTGGGCTAGCTTTAAGTCTGTCCCTGCCCTGTTATAGAACAGGGTTTCTCAACCCATGGGCTGAGACCCAAAATTAGGTCACCAGAATGTTTCAAAGGGTCACACAGTCCAGTCAAGGGTGGGAGGGCGGGGAGGAACCTGAGCAGTGCTTGCAACCCCAGAGGTGGCACGTCAATGTTTTTAAGGTCTCTATTTTCGAGAGGCTGCATAACTCTCTCATAAGCTGGGACATAACATTAGTACCTGATAGGTAATTATTTCTTGTGGGATCTCCACCCAGGCAAACGCTTTCATGAGCCCCAGGACATGGGCCATCACTTCAAGGAGCAGAGGGCATCATCTCAGGGTATCATGTGGCGTAATCCACTGTAACTGATGTGTGTTGGAAACCCATTGTGCTCTTTTCTATTGGTCCCACCAAGTCCATGCTGATCCTCTCAAACAGAGTCCTCACCACAGGGAGGGGTATTAGTGGGGTGAGGTGTACATTCTTATGACTTATCCTGGCATTCTGGGCAGGAGGCGCAGTATTCTCGCATTTCCTGGTGGATGTCCAGCCAGTAAAACCCAAGGGTCTATCTGGCATTTTCTCTCAACCAAGGTGTCCCTCACAGAGTATTGTGTGCACCAACCATCATGTTTCCCTCTGGTACAACTTCAGGCCAAGAAGTTGCATCTTCACTTCCCTGGTGTGGCAGTTGTTCTCTGCCCTATACACTTTATCTCCTTCCAGCTCGAAATGTGACCACTGCTTCAAGAATTGCAGTTCTACCACCTGGGCGAGCTGTTTGTTGGCTTGGCTTAAAGTCAGGTTGCTTCTTTACTCTTCTACAAAGTCAACTCTGTCAGAAAATAGGTGGTCTCTGTCAGTTAACATAGTCCTTCCTGCTGTTTAATCTTCTTAGGGAAAGTTCAGCTAGCACCGGTGGGGTCATCGTCTGTGAATGCTGATGTTCCATCCTTTGGGTCCTCATACTCATCATCTCCCACCAAAGTCTGAGGCCCCGCTGCCCCCAAGTCTCCTAGTTGCCATCAGTCTCTTCCACAAATTCCCTCAAACTTTAGTACGTCCCTAGAAAATTTCCAGTCCCCTCCAATTATTATAGGGTATGCGAGATTTGTGGATACCCCCATGCAGATTTCCTCATTGTGGTCCTGCACCTCATTTTGGGGCGAGGGAGCACATCCCTATAGATACATTCCAAATAGATGGTGCCTGCAGGGTCTGTTTCAGGTCCCGCCATACTTGATCTCACTTGGGTTTGACTGCAACCCAAGACTATCAGACCTTGTGCCTTCACTCTGCTGACTTGTACAGGAATGAGTAATTTCTTCAGCTCCTTCTTGGGGACCCTAGAGTCGGCCACCCAGATTTGGCCATAGTTACAGTCCATGTACAAGCAGTCCTGGTGAAAGTGTCTTGGCTGTCAGCATGCAAAGCAATCCCCCATCTGCCAGAGGGAATCCCCAATTGGTCTCCTGCATTGCTAGCTAGCTTTGGGGATGGTGTCCTCTGAGGACCGGCTGTACTTCCTAGTGTCGCACCAAGAGTGAAATCTATGTGGACAAATCACTTGAAGAACTATTTATTTAGTTGGAGGTGACTGTGAGAAGAATGAAAAATGCAGACAAAATATATTATTCCAATGAGCTCCAACAGGGCTAACATCTTAAATGGGTTCAGAAGCTTGACCTAGTGTTGTAGGCAGTTGCCAACTTGTGAAGCAGGATGTCTCACAGAGAACTTGACACCTGTGGTCTGGCCTCGTATTGGTTATATGTCAACTTCCAGATAGATTTTAAAGGCATTAGCTCTGAAGGCCTACGTGGAAGAGGGGAACAAAAGAGTAGTGCAGAGGTGTCATTAAGGATAAGGCTGCTCATCTAGCATTTTCGTAAGCCCTAACAGCTACCTCATGCCCTAGTCATGTCTTAGGTATGGCTTAACTCAGAATGCACAAGCACATTCACCTCTCATAGATTCTCAAATGTTCGGGGACTTGCATAACATCCACATATCCTGCTAACCACTGACTAAAAGACCAACACATTATAAACTTATTTACTGCAGGCAGAGACAGAAGTACATAGACATATTCTGAAAAGGAGCAAACACATAACATGAAACTTTAGGGAAAATGTAAGCTAAGGAGGTTGGTGGCAGTAGAGATTTGGGGCATCACACTGGGGTGAGGGAATGAGAATGGGGGCCCTAAGAAGAAAGGTTTTTTTTTTCAAAATGGAGGCAGCACATACAAACAACAGTACACCCATCCAACATAGTAATGTTTTTTAAGAGAGAAGTTAGGGAGAACACAAGTCTCTGGAAGGTGCTGCTGGCTGGCCCCTAAGAAGATGGACCATCAACTAGTGGCATCAACGCCAAGGACACAAGAGGCTATTAAGGAACATTAATCAGGGAGTAGGGGAAGGAGGAGGAGGAAGGCACAGGAAGCAGACAGGATTAGATGCCACAGCTGCAAATTTTCACACTTTTAAATTCCCTATTTCCATAATATAATTAGTAAGGTAAGGGAAACCAGGGATGTGCTAGAGCTAATTAGCATAGTTTGTTATGAAAATACTGTGTACTTTGTAGTGCTCACCACGCACTGACTCCCCCTTGTATCTGGTGTGACCAGGGCTTTGCTGATCACAAATAAGATCATCAGAACAGCCATACTGGGTCAGACCAAAGGTCCAGCTAGCCCAGTATCCTATCTTCCAACAGTGGCCAATACCAGGTGCCCCAGAGGGAATGACCAGAGCAGGTAATCAAGTGATCCATCCCATCTGGCAAAGAGAGGCTAGGGACACCATCCCTGACAATCCTGGCTAATAGTCATTGATGGACCTATCCTCCATGAATGTATCTAGTTCTTTTTTGAACCCTGTTATAGTCTAGGCCTTCACACCATCCTCTGGCAAAGAGTTCCACAGGTTGACTCTGTGTTGTGTGAAGAAATACTTCCTGTTTGTTTTAAACCTGCTGCCTATTAATTTCATTTGGTGACCCCTAGTTGTTGTGTTATGAGGAGTAAACAACACGTCCTTATTTACTTTCTCCACACCAGTTATGATTTTATAGACCTCTATCATATCCCCCCCCTTAGTTGTCTCTTTTCCAAGATGAAAAATCCCAATCTTATTAATCTCTCCTCATACGGAAGCTGTTCCATACCCCAATCATTTTTGTTGCCCTTTTCTGAACCTTTTCCAATTCCAATATATCTTTTTTGAGATGGGACGACCACATCTCCACACAATATTCAAGATGTGGGCATACCATGGATTTATATAGAGGCAATATGATATTTTCCTGTCTTATTATCTATCCCTTTCCTAATGATTCCCAACATTCTGTTGGCGTTTTTTGTCTGCCACTGAACATTGAATGGATGTTTTCAGAGAATTATCCACAATGACTCCAAGATGTAGAGCATGTAGGTAAGCATAGCGGTCAGTAGGTTTCTGGTATAGGGTACTACTATGGGTACCCGCATGGCCCCACAGTATGCCAACATTTTTATGGCTGATTTAGAACAACACTTCCTCAGTTCTCGTCCCCTAATGCCCTTACTCTACTTGTGCTACATTGAAATCTTCATCATCTGGATCCATGAAAAAGCAGCCCTTGAGGAATTCCACCATGATTTCAACAATTTCCATCCCACCATCAACCTCAGCCTGCACCAGTCCACACAAGAGATTCACTTCCTGGACACTACGGTGCTAATAAGTGATGGTCACATAAACACCACCCTATATCGGAAACCTACTGACCGCTATGCCTACCTACATGCCTCCAGCTTTCATCCAGACCACACCACACAATCCATTGTCTACAGCCAAGCTCTACGATACAACAGCATTTGCTCCAACTCCTCAGACAAACACCTACAAGATCTCTATCAAGTGTTCTTACAACTACAATACCCACCTGCTGAAGTGAAGAAACAGATTGACAGAGCCAGAAGAGTACCCAGAAGTTACCTACTACAGGACAGGCCCAACAAAGAAAATAACACAACGCCACTAGCCATCATCTTCAGCCCCCAACTAAAACCTCTCCAATGCATCATCAAGGATCTACAACCTATCCTGAAGGACAACCCATCACTCTCACAGATCTTGGGAGACAGGCCAATCCTTGCTTACAGACAGCCCCCCAACCTGAAGCAAATACTCACCAGCAACCACACAACAAAACCACTAACCCAGGAATCTATCCTTGCAACAAAGCCCGTTGCCAACTCTGTCCACATATCTATTCAGGGGACACCATCATAGGGCCTAATCACATCAGCCACACTATCAGAGGCTCGTTCACCTGCACATCTACAATGTGATATATGCCATCATGTGCCAGTAATGCCCCTCTGCCATGTACATTGGCCAAACTGGACGGTCTCTATTTGGAGCTACATTGTGTACCTGACTAATGGCCTATATCACCTATCCACAACAGTTCCTTCCCACTTAGCTATAGAAGGTATAGAGTGCTCTTCAGTGTTTCCTAGTGGAATCAATATTCTATTTTAGAGGGCAAACAGTTTCTGAAAACCTTGTGCTTTTAAGATCCTAGTTTACTTGCCTGAAAAGGCGATATTGTACTTAAGTTTGAGTTTGTGTTGAGAACGGTATAGTTGAGATTATGTTTCCCAATGTGCATTACTTGGCATTTATCTACATTGAATTTCATTTGTCATTTTATTGCCCAGTCACCCAGTTTTGTGAGATCCCTTTGTAGCTCTTTGCAGTCTGCTTTGGACTCAACCATCTTGCGTAATTTTGTATCAGTTCTCAATGACGGCAGTTAAAGGAATCTTTTACTGCCCAGCACTTGTGAAAAAAATCAAGTCGCTTTTTGCTGGCTTAATGGTGTTTTACAAAGTTGACAGTTGTCAACATGTATTTTAGGTTATTTACTTTAATATTGCTCAGCACCTAGAGTCAATATGAAGAGTGCTCGGACGAATTAAAAAACAATTATAAAAATGGCCTTGAAAAAAGCCTTTGCTGTGCAAAAACAGGACTTCAGACTTGAGTACCAATAGGTCAATATTAGCCTTGTTGGTCTGGAAGGATAAATTAATTTTCCTCTGTCATATTTTAGTTTCTGCTTTTAAAATAGATGAAAAAAGAGCTTCTATTTATATTTTAAATTGTTTACACAACTGTTTAAATGGTTTCATTAACATTTGAGATCCTTTTAAAACTAACTGTATCCTGGCACAAATCTTCAGGGTGTACACAATTACTTCATATTGCTCAGTTTGGTGAAGTGCGATAAGCTCTCCCTCCCTCTCCCTCCCCATTGATAGGTTATCTAATTTGAAGGTAGAAACTACTAGTTTGTTTTTAAATCTCCCTTGTACTTATGCTTTATGGTTTCTTGCTTCAGCTATGCCAATATATTTCAATCCTAACCTGAAATATACCTGACCAATACAGCACCAGATTTTGCGAACCTGGCCTTCCATAGTTCACTATTTGTGGCTATATGGCAGTTGCTGTTTTCTAGACTTTTATGATATAGAAAGAATCACAGGATATGACTGATTTTAACCATGTGTTTCTTATTATTTCCCTCCTATTGTAGGTGTTAATGTAATTCTCACTCCCTCAGTTAAGCACTAGACAACTCTACTAGGACAGTTTCCACCATTAGTGAGAAGTCTTAATAGCTCAGCATGAAATTCTGTGGTAAATTTGCTTAACCAGTAATATTTTCAGAGCTTCTGTTTATTTTATTATTTACTTTGAATTATTATTGTACACGTCAAACTTTCTAGGTGATGTAATTTTAAACACATTATAATCATATATCATAAAGACCTCTCCAGCCCTCATAACCATCCCATAATCCCAATTTGCCCTAACAGTTTGGGGCAAATTAACAAACCAAAAATACTTTACATGGAAAGAATCACTCTTAAAAGGCTTTCCCAACCCTGGAACAAACTTCATTTAGCTCCAATCAGCTCCCACTCCCCATAGGAAAACCTCATTTTAGCAAATGATTTTCTCTCTGTACTTATATGGCTTCCACCACCATAATATTTCAGGTTTCAGAGTAGCAGCCGTGTTAGTCTGTATTCGCAAAAAGAAAAGGAGTACCCGTGGCACCTTAGAGACTAACAAATTTATTAGAGCATAAGCTTTCGTGAGCTACAGCTCACTTCAGTGTAGCTCACGAAAGCTTATGCTCTAATAAATTTGTTAGTCTCTAAGGTGCCACGGGTACTCCTTTTCTTTTTGCATAATATTTCAGTTCTTCACAAGCATTAATGAAGTTATTCTTGTAAGAGCAGTAAAAAATTAAGAAATGTCAGGTTTAAAGTTGCCTTTGCAACTTTAATTTGGCCCCCTTATACAGACACATCATGATACAGTTTTTAACTAAATGATCAACTATTATTTTTCCCATGGGACCCTTGACTCATTCAATGCTCACAGAATGAATCAGGGTTGTGTAGTGAATAAGGCTGCTATCTGTAGGATTTCTGCCTCATTCAGTCTTAACATTAGAAGATGTATAGCAAATGAGGGAAACACCAGAAAAGCAAGGATGGCCTTCTGGTTAAGACAGGTGAATACCACACAGGATAACTCAATTCTATCTGTCTCTGCCACAGCCTTCTGACATGATGCTAGTCAAGTCATTTACACTGAAATTTTCACAGATGGCCATGGTGGTCTTTATTTTCCGGCGTACAACTTGAAAAACAAGGAGTCTGATTTCAGAAGTGCTGAGTGCTCACAACAGCAACTGAAGTGAATGGAAGCAGCGAATTCTCATCAATTCTGGTAGCCAAGAGGTGGAATGTAGAAGAATGAACACAGAATTGAGTCATGAGTTTTAATATGGCTCAATCACTGATTCACTACATGGCCTCAGGTATGTCCCAATGTCTTATAAATGGATTTCCATTTGCTTCTAGATTGTACTGCATGTAAAAAGCACATTGAAAAAAGTATTTTAGTTATGTAGAGAACAATAATTACACTTATCCTATTACATGAAAAACAACTAAAGCCATATTCATTTTTGGTGTAACTGACTTAAAGGGACTTCAATTAACCCCCCAATTAATTTAACTGAACTCATATGATTGTCAGAATATATTTTAAACAGGAAATTGTAAATATGTGATTTTGTTGTGAAATTCCTTTTCATGTATTTCACTATCCCCTCATATTTAACAGTCACTCCCAAGATTTTTGGCAAAGAAAACCTTATAGCTTTGGGCAAACTTGCCACATATGTATATGTTTTTGTGGCACCAGCTAGTAACCAGACCATGGAGTAGTCATGCTTAATTAATAGTAAGATGATCTTTAAGATTAAATAGAAAAAATTCTAGAAAACTATTAGGCACAAAATTGTTACTATTTTTAATTTGTATTGTGGTAATACTCACAGGCCCCAAGTAGGACTGGGGCCTTGCTGTATTTGATCCTGTACAGATGCAATGGAAGCCAAACCCCTGACCTAAAATTTCTTCCTAATCTCGAAATGATTTATGCCATGAAGTATGAAAGTATCTTATCACTCATTATCTTTGATGCTATCCAATATAACTATAGTTATTACTGTTCATATAAATGTTTCATTTAAAAAGTCGTTTGGTTTTGTTGTACTACCTCTTTCCAATGACTTACGTAGGAGAATCTGTGATTGATATGGTTCTTCCTGTCAGGTAAAATATCACGCTCCCCTTGTCAGCCAGAAGAGCAAGAAGTTAGTATCATGACGGAGGTTATAAACAATGGGCCATTTTGTTGAGGAGACAATAAAGGATCAACCAATACACCTGCTGAAAACTCAGGGTCTTTATATTTATTACAGTAAGCTAAGCCCCACTTGATGAGAATAAAGGCAAACTCACCTGCCAACTCCAACTCACCAGTTTATACTTCCAAGTATTGAGTTAGCCCTTTTGGTCAGATCACTGAACTGGGAACTCGTATTCAGTTATTTGCCTACTATGACCTCTAAGTCCTTTTTCCAGTCACAGTTTTCCAGTCCCTCATTCTGTAGGTATGGTCTGGGTTCTTTCTTCTCAGATGTTTATGATTTTGCATTTGACCATATTAAAACATATTTTGTTTGAATGGGCCCAGCTTACCAAATTTTCTCTGTAGGACACCCTGTCCTCATCATTATTTACCACGACACCAATCTTTGTGTCATCTGCAAATTATATCAGTAGTAGTTATATATTTACTTCCAGATCATTAATAAAATTATTGAATACCATTCACCTAGAACTAGTCCCTGGAGTACCCCTCTAGAACCACCCACATCTGATAACAGGTTTCAGAGGGGTAGCTGTGTTAGTCTGTATCAGCAAATACAACGAGGAGTCCTTGTGGCACCTTAGAGACTAAAGTTTATTTGGGCTTAAGCTTTCGTGGGCTATAACCCACTTCATCAGATGCATAGAGTGAAAATTTCAATAAGCAGGTATAAATATACAGCACATGAAGAAATCTGAGTTGCTTTATCAAATGGGGGGGTCAGTGCTAACGAGACCAATTCAATCAGGGTGGATGTGGCCCATTTCCAACAGTTGACAAGAAGGTGTGAGTATCAACAGAGGGGAAATTATTTTTTGTAGTGACCCAGCCACTCCAGTCTTTATTCAGGCCTAAATCTGGTGAGGATTCCTCTTTGACAATTATTTTTGAGATTTGTCAGTTAGCCAATTCTTAATCCATTTCACATGTGCTTCACTGATACTGGATAGTGCCAATTTTAAAACCAGAACGTAGAGAGATAAGTCAGATGCCTTACAAAAAAGTATTTTACATCTGTGCAGTGACCCTTATCAACAAACTTGTAATCTCCTCAAAAATGAAACCGGATTTGTTTGACAACACCTATCTTCCATAAAACCATGTTGACTGGCATTAATTATACTCTGACCATTTAAAATGGAATCCTGTATCAGTTTTTCTGTTATTTTGCCAAAGACTAATGTCAGCGTAACTGGCCTATAGCTATCTAGGTCATCTCACTTGTCCTCTTTGAATATTGGCACACTAACACTTTTCTAGTCTTCTGCAATTTCCCCAATATTCCAAGATTTATTAAAAATTAACATAAGCAGGCCTGAGGTCTCCTCAGCCACCTTTTTTAGGAATCTTAGGTGCAAGTTATCTAGGCCTGCTGATTTAAAAATGTTTATCCTTAGTAGATATTGTTTAACATACATTATGCTACTTCCTTCCAAATACAGATTGCAAATATTTAATGAACACATCTGCCTTTTCTGCATCATAATTGCCCATTTTACCATCTCCATTTAGTAATGGGCCTAAACCATTGTTAGGATTATCTTTTGTTCCGGATATATTTCAAATACTCCTCCCTGCCCTCCTTAGCCCTATCAGACACAGATTTTCCCTGATATCTTTAGTGCCTCTTATCAATTTTCTGCCCTTCATATCTATCATAATTTATTTTGATTGCTATCTATTCCCCCCCCCCTTTTTTTTTTTTTTTTTTTTTTTTTTTTACACACACACACACACACACACACACACACACACACAGGCTTAGGGTTAGGACGCCATGTTTACTAACTCTCTTTGCGAGGATGGACTTTTAACCAAAGTTATCCTCTTTTATGACTGTGGAATTGTGGCTTTTTTGACCATCTAGTAAACTCTTCTTAAACTCTTCCCAATTTTCATTCAGATTTTTCTATGTTTTCCCTCCCAATCAATTTCATACACAATTTTCCTCAGCTTTGGAAAATTAGCCCTTTGAAGCACCGTGCGTGTGTGTGTGCATATTTATATTTAAACACACACACACCCCCACACACCTGTTTGGGACTGTTCTCTATTTGCCTGTATTGAATGCATTCAGGTCATGATCACTGGTGCCTAAGCAACCATCAACTTCCAGTTCAATGGTCAATTAATATTATCATAATGAGGTCCAAAACAGAGTTAACTCCTGTTGGATGAAATACTTTTTTGTTAGAAAATGACCATCTATACTTTTTACAGCATTTAATGTTTTACTATTAGCTGCAGAAGACCTCTAGCACGTCTTACACTGAAGTCCAGACACAGGTAACAGCACAATGTTCTTCCAACATATCCAGATCTTCTGAGAACAACACTTGCTGAAACTCACACAAAGGAAGACCTAGTATTTGGCTCCTCTAGATACTGTCCCACCTCTACAGATGTAGACATTTCAGTCTGAATCTGATTGCCCACCCCGCCTCCCCAAAATACCCATAATTTCCTCATAGGAAGGATTCATGTAGTCAGTCAGTTCAAGTTAACTAGACTATCAAGTCAGATAAATCTACTGAGACTTTGCAGATGCTATAATGGAGAAAAAGAACCACTTCCTTGCCTCTCACATGGCCAAGGTACCAGGATTCAAAACAACTTTATGACTCAATCAACCATGTTCTCCAAGAGACTTCTGCCACTAGTTCTCTACAATGTTCCCTCTCACCTCCTCATTCACAGATCATCTGCAAACCACGGAGACTTGTGAAGATGAAGCCAGGGAAGGCTAAACCTAGGGATTACTATAGCAATAACTGCCATCTGTTAGCAATACAGTATTCTCCTTCAGAGCCTTTTTGAAAACCTGAAGTTTAATTCAGAGTCCCTGGGAGCAGATAATGAAAGCAGGTCCCTTGTCCCAACAGTATGCTGTGTGCCCTAACCTCAGAACACAGGAGTCACTGTTCAATCCATGACATGGGCATAATATTCAACTCTCCATTTGCTAATCCTTTCCCAAATACCAGATGATTTAGAATGTGGCCAGCTGTATGCACTGAGCCTGCAACCAGCTGGGAAATCCCCACAGTCATTATGGTAGCCATGAAATAACTGGGCACACTTAGAAGATAGATCTATGTGGGTGTTGAAGTTACTGAGCACCACCTACCTTCACATATTCAAACGCCTCTGTACTGAGAACCATTAGGGTGTAAAAGGAAAATCTGCACACCAGTAATAGCCCCCATTTAATTTCAGCCTAGAAACAGATATACCATTGGATCTAATTTCAGGCCAGGAGACTCAGACTTTAAGGTCAGAAGGGATCATCATAATTACTGTTGGATGTAAACAGCATAGTCATACATATCCTTGATAATTCCTCTTGGATTCAGAGTGTACTAATTACTCAGATAGAATTAACTACTGCAGGACCAGTTTGGGTTTATTATCCAGGCTGGTCTCAGCTATACATGCAAAGTTGGGGGCCTCCAACCTTTACCAAAACATGGATAGTTGATGTTTTATATTAACCCCTTGGTATTACCTTCAATATGAATCAGAAACAATGATCACCAATTAAACACCTTTTTTCCTGAGGTTCCAGACAAAACAAACAGCACCAGAACTAAGGTGTTTACACTGTAGCCTATGCCAGCAAAAGTTATGTTGCTCAGGGGACTGGACTATTCACATCCCTGAGCAACATAAGTTACATGGACATAAGCGTTCATGTGCACAATGCTACATCAGCAGGAGAGCTTCTCCCGCCAACATAGCTTATGCTGCTTGTGGAGGTGGGTTTTTTTTATGCCAACAGGAGAGCTCTCTTCCGTCAGCTTAGAGCACCTTCACCAGACACGCTGCAGCAGCACAGCTGTATCAGTATGGCTGTGCCACTGAAACGCTGCACGTATAGACAGACATACCCTAAGTGTCTTACTCTAGCCTTTTTTTTTTTTTTTTGCCTTTTATAGTAATTTTTCCTGTCCACCACCACATGACCTCAAGACCTAAATACCAAGCAATCTTCTTCCCCACGCTCCATATCCCCAAGCACACTTAAATCTTCTGATGCCCTTTGATGTACACTGGTTTGGAAACAAAAAGTTGTGTCATTTGTTCAAGTTTTGTGCTCTTCTAAAATTCATTCTTTCCCTTTCAAAGTCAGCACACTCACTTCCATAGATTGGACCAGATTCCTGGTTCTCTGTTTTAATGCCTCAAGTGGTTTGGTTCTGGCCTTTTGTTAGATCTCAATTTTTGATTAACCCACAGCAGTCTAACGAACATCTTTCTTAAAAGTGGATACTGACCTTGAGGTGAGGCTGAAGGGAACAGCAAATCCAGGAAGGAGATGCGAAAGAGAAAGTTAGAGAAAGTGTTAATGAGAATCCTGGTCAGAGATAATACAGCACAAGAAAACAGGACAAAACAACCAGTGCAGCATTAGAGACAGAATAACACACTCACAAGCAAAGTTCTTCCTAGAACAAAGTGCACCAAGGTTTGCAATCTTTCAGTTAACAAGACACACATTCTAATTAGATTACACTGTTCTATTTAGAGACGAGTTTCTCTAGGGCACATTCTCACTGGTATAAATTGTTTCTGGGGGCAGGGGAATGAACCAATTTCAGATACCTCTGGAATTGCACTGGAACATCACCAGCCAACTTCCTTCAGGAATGTTAACTGGACTTTTTCTTTTTAAAGTGCTACGAGGTGGCGCTACAACCCTGATGAGTTTCTTTAGGCTACCTTCCTTTCAGGCTTTACTTTTCTTTCAATGAGTAAGAAAAATGCATTATCTGGAACCACATTCCCTGCCAATGACCTAGGTTTGTTGAGAGGCATGGAATGACAAAATTAAGTGCGTATGGCTGCAGGTCTTAGTTTATCCTATCATAGCTAAAAGGAAATCCAGCCCATCTTTATTAGTTTTCACACTAGAACAACTTCTCGAAAAGGAAAGAGAATCATCAGTCTCTTCTTTCCACATTGCTGTTATCTTAACTCACAAAGGCCACCTAAGGTGCAATCTAAAAACAATAATGAACAAACAGGCATATCCTTTGACAGTTCTCTCCAATGATGTTCAACAACAAGACTGACTAAGAAGCCATGCTGGAGTTTCCTGTACAGCAAGAGGCCCCCTGGGTTCATTATTGCCCTTCTGGTATAAACTCCAATATCCCCCTTTAACAGACACCCTTTGTCAATTTCACTGATAAGAGTGATATGCTCAATAAAGATCCAGAAAACCAGAATAATCATTTTACCCCAGATTTGAAACTTTATGTTCTATTCTTTTATTTTATAAAAATACAGGATTGATGACAAATAAATTTCCTGCTCTCAAAAACATCAATTTGACTTTTAAATACATATGGGATTCTATAACTTAAACTACAGTGGCCAGATTGCTCACTATCCCAAGACCCAAAAGAGGGATACAATGTGTGACAAAAATTTATGCAGAAAAGTTCAAAGGCTATGGGCTTCATTCCTTTAGTAGATAACTAACTTGAGTTTTATGGTTCTTTATTTCTGATATAAATATTTTCAACAATAATAATGATGGGATATCAAATTTGTGTAGGTGACACCCTTCAAAAGAAGGTATAGTTGAGAGGTATGGCAGTGGCTTGCAAGAGACAAACTAATAAACAACTTACTCTCGTATTTTAAAACAATCTTTAAAAGTTTCTTAAAGGAATACTACTTGATACTGAAGGCTATGTGAAGTGGCGTTTGTAGGTATGATCTTGAAGCAAGTCATTAACACTCGCCTCCTCAGTCAATCCAGCTGAAAAATCATTTATATAAAACAGGCCTCCTTGAGATTCAAAAGTTGCAAATCTACTGGGGCTGTCCTTAAATTTAAGAGTTTAACTGCACAATTATGAACAGTCAAGTAAATTAAAAACAGAAAAAAGAGAAGACAAATGTCAGGTTGACAACAGAGATTATGGGACTTGCAAGGGGAAAAGGACTATTGTAATCAAATGTTTAATCCAGACGGTGCAAGTTTAGGAATTTACACTTTGTGCACCAGTATCAGTCTGTAGTTACTCATACTATGGATATTGTTTCCTTCAAGATCTCAGTAGAACTCAGCACAGGACTATGGACTAGAAAAAATTACAACACTCATAAGAGGGAGTTTTGACACACCAGTAAGTTTTTCCATTTGGCAGTAAAGGTATCCTCTTTTGCCAATGAAAGAGACAGGCACACCAGCGTTGGACAAGCTATGTTGGGCTACCTCTAGTTTCTCTACAGTGCAGAGAAATGCTATTTAAACAGTTGCACAGGATTTGTGAAAATGACACCACATCTTCAGTTTACTAAGGAGCACGATCTTTCTTATCAAGAAAATAGAAATATATGTTATTGCTGATTCATGGTCTCTGTAAGGGTTTAATATATGAAATATGTGAAATAGGATTTTAGGCCTCTTCTAGAATAAAAGGGAGAGAATACAGTGTCAATAGTTTTCTAAAACCACAGTAAAACTAACCGAAAAGTATGCAAATGTGCTGTTGCTTGCAGAGTGAAAATAAGCCACAGTTTAACCTGTACTGCACTCAAAAGAAAGTAATGGGAAATTTAGCAATAGAATGTCAGAACACAAAATCTTTCTTCAAAAACCAGCATCAGTGAAATTGACCAAGAAAGGCACAGAGAAGCAAGCATCTTCCCCAAGCAAACAGGATCAGATAAACGATAGATGTTTGGTTACAAAGCAATATCATCATTTTTATTGCTTCATACAGCCAATTTCCCTTCAAGCAAGAACATACACGGCATTCCTTATAAGATCCAGCAGTTGCTCTTCTCCCCAGCCTCATTAAGTGTGCACTCTCTGACATATTTTACATAGGGAGACAACAGAATTGTAATGTCAGATGCTAGTCTCGAAGGAACCACTTGCCTTTTAAGAGTTTATTTCAATTTATACCAAAATACAGCCATCTTAAACCAAATTTCTGGGTAATAGATGGGCAAAACTGATTTGATGCACATCATTTTACTATTTAATCATGGAGAAATATATATTTTAAAATATGTTGATTAAACTGGAGGATTTATTCTGGCCATGATTTATTCCTCATGCTTGAGTATGCATATTCCTCCATTTGGCTGTAGCAAGGAAAAGAGGAGTCTGTTCCTTTAATTCCATATACACTTGGGAGTAATAGAATAATACATGCTGTTCTTTGAATTTTTCTGAATGCACAGAGGAGAGGAGTCATGGGTATTCTTTTCATTCCACTTGCTTTGGTGGTCATGGGTCCTGTATAATAATATTTGTGTGTGTTCTCTCATTCCAGCTGAACTGGGGAAGGTGAATACCTGTTCTTCACTCTGGCTGTCCTGGGGTAGTCTCTGACATTTGGCTGTACTGAAAGAGAGCTTTTATTACTGTACTTTTGTGGGAGAAAAGGGAAGATGACTAGTCTGTTCCTATCACTCGAGCAAAACTCAGGAAGGTTAGTATACATGTTCCTTCATTGCAGATGTCCTGGACAGAAGGGGTGTTAGTGTTTATTTTACTTGTTTTATAGCTATTAATGGACCATTCATTTTTGTTGTAGTGTGCAGATAGATCTTGGGGTCTGTTGCTTTTTATTTCTAATGTAACAAGGGAGAGATTTGCCTAAGTTAAAGAAATTTTTATAAGCATTGAGATGCACTCACATGTCCATAATTCAGAGCAAGGGCATCACCCTGGGGTCAGGGATGTGGCTTTGCTATCCCCAAGAAAATTCATCCAAATTTGGCTGAGATTCTGAGAAACCAGTTTGCACATGCTCAGTAGAGACTTATTACAAGTTTGTATGCAGTCGTAGCTGTGACAGTCCCAGGATATTAGAGAGACAAGATGGGTAAGTTTCAGAGTAGCAGCCGTGTTAGTCTGTATTTGCAAAAGGAAAAGGAGTACTTGTGGCACCTTAGAGACTAACAAATTTATTAGAGCATAAGCTTTCGTGAGCTACAGCTCACTTCATCGGATGCATTTGGTGGAAAATACAGTGGGTAAGGTTATATTTAGAAATATTTACAAGACAATGAACAACCCCCAGATATCCATCCCCAACACATCGCCAAACTCATCCATTTCATCCTCACCCATAACAATTTAACATTAGAAAACAAACACTTTTTGTCCATACCATGGGAACAGCCCTGGGTACTAGGATGGCTCCCCAATATGCCAACCTCTTCATGGCCACTTTGAAGAAGAATTTCTGGACAAATGCATCAGGAAACCAATGATATACCTGAGATAGATCGATGATATTTTCATCCTCTGGACAGATGGCCTAAACTTCCTCATAGATTTCCACCACTATTTCAACCACCACCACACATTAAACTCTCTCTGGAACAATGCCACACTAACATCAGTTTCCTGGACATCACTATCAGCTTCAACAGTGGAACCCTACAGACAACCATATACAAGAAATCCACTGATCACCACACCTACCTTCATGGATCCAGTAACCACCTCTAAGACACCAAGAAATCAGTTACCTACAGCCAGGCAAACTCAGATACCACAGAATATGCTCCGAAGAGAAAGTCCAGGATATACACCATAACACACTTAAAACCACCTACAGAGAAGTAGGTTCCACCACAGAACAGGCCACCCAAATACCCTGAGAGAATCTGCTTCAATACAGAAATAAAACCCTCTCTGACCGCACACCGCTAGTTGTCACCTAGTACCGCACACTGGAACCCTTACAGGGTATCATGAAACAACTATGACCCATACTCAATGGGAACCCCATCCTGAAAGAAATCTTTCTTGAACCCCCACTTCTGGCCTTCAAACAACCTTCCAACCTCATCATCAGAATCAAGCTCCCCACAGACCATGACACATCAGCTCAGGGTTTGTAAGGTTGGTTTAAAGGTCCCAATCCTATGGTTTACCGGTGTCGGGGCCAGTATAATTCCACATATTGGAATTTCTGTTTTTTTCTATTTGCTTTCTTAAAAATCTAGGAAGTTACACAAAATACTGTGTTAAAATAACATTATGAAATTAAGTACTCAAAAGTTAGGAAAAGACAGAATTAAAGGTGGCCTGTGCAACCTTAATTGGGGCCCCTTGTGGTAAGCATTAAGATACAGTCCTTACCTGCATGATCACATATGACTTTTTCCAAAAGGAACCTTGCCTCATGCAGTGCACGGAACAGACTTGCTCAGGGAATGAAGGAATAGTTACTTACCTTCTATAGTAACTGGATTTCTTCAGGATGTGCCCCCTATGGGTGCTCCACATCAGGACGTGCATGTGCCTGTGAACTCTTGATCAGCGATTTTTGTCAGCAGCATCCGAAGGACCGCAGCTCTTACACCAGTGCAAGGGTATATAGGGACAGGATGGACCTGCCACCATTCCAGTTCTTCTCAACCACAAAAGTCCCTCAACAGACCCCAGGGCAGAGGGGAAGGTGGGCGGGTAGTGGAGCACCCATAGGGACACAAGGTAAATAACCTCTTCTCCTTTGAGTAGCGTCCCTATGGCTGTTCCATGTCAGCAGATTCCTGAGCAGTACCTCAATTATGGTGGAAGATGCCGAGGAGGCAAATTCAGTACGTACTGAAGAACAGCATCATCAAAAACTGCATCAGCTCTAGAAGCAAGCACAAGAGTGTAGTGCAAAACGTGTGCACCAAAGACCTGGCTGCCCTGTGTATGTCTGAGATAGTAATGGTTTTCAGTAGGGCTACTGAGGTAGAGTGAGCTCTGGTGGAATGAACAATCACCCTCAGAGGGGGCCAAACCCTCGGAGGAGGCTTCATAACCGGTTAAGATGCACCCTGCAACCCATTTTGACAGTCTTTGGGTGACAATTGGATGTCCTTTCATTCATTATGCAATGGAGATGAAACACCCAGGTGAAGCCCTAAAGGGTCTGGTGTTGCCTAGGTAAAAGGCAAGAGCTCTTCTTACATCCAGTGTACAAAGGCTCATTTTTTCTCTTGAAGAATGAGGCTTGGGATAAACATCAGGAGGTGAATCTTATGATGAATGTGGAATTCTGAAGAAACTTCAGGTAGGTTGTGGATCTAGTGTCACTTTATCATGATAGAACACCATATACCCTGGGTCAACCATCAATGCTCCAAGGCCCCCTACCCTCCTAGCTGAGGTGATGGATAAGGGACAAAGGAAGGATGGAACTGTTACCCATAGGTTCAAATGCGTGTTTCTTCAGCACATTGAGGATTAAATTTAGGTTCTGATGTACAGTGGGCTCCTTGACAGAAGGGAAGAGGTTGAACAGATCTGTAAACATACCTCAGTATGGTTAGGTGGTGAAGACTGAAAACTCCTCAATGGGGGAGTGAAAAGCTGTGAGGGCAGATAGGGGAACTTTAATGGAGCTCGGCAATAAACCTGTGGTTTTTAAATTCAGCAGCTAATGTGTGTTAGTCAAGCCTTGAGAGGAGGTATAAATCAGTGGCTGCACCAAGTCTGGAAACATTTCCACTTCAGCAGGCAAGTTTTCCTTGTTGTGAGTTTTCTCTTATGAGGCAGTACTGTTTGTACCTCTGGGAAGCAGTCTTCTTCTACACTAGAGAGCCATCTAGTAACCACACCTTGAGATGAAGTGCTGAGAGGGTGGGGTGGAGGAGGAGATTTTCTGTCAGGAAAAGGCAGAGCAGCAGTCACAGAGACATGCAAACTTGCTCTGGGAGACACACCTGTATCCGGCATAAAGGTGCTATGAGGATAGCTACTAATTTTTCCTGTTTCGATTTGTTTAGGACCTTGAGCAGTAAAAGAGTTGGGGGATAACCATATAGTAATATGCAAGGCCATAGAACGATTAGGGCATTTCCCATTGAGTTGTTCTGCGTCCTCCCCTTGAGCAGAATCATCTGCTCTTCGCAATGGATGGTGCTGCAAAGAGATCTATCTCTAGATGACCCCAGGTAAGGCATATCTCTTGGAATATCTCGTTGTTTAGCTCCCATTTGCTGTCAACGCAAAAATGCCTGCTGAGGTAGTCCGTCATTGTGTTCTGTAGTTTTGGTAGATAAACCACTGAGATCTGTATGCAGTGTGATATGCACCAGTTCCATAGTTTTAAGAATTTGACGTATAAGGCCTGGGATTTTGCTCCTCCTTAATGATTAATATAACACATTGCTGCTCTGTTGTTGGGTGGCCCCTGATGTGAGGCAGGAAGTACTGGCAAGCGTAACAAACTGCTCTGAGCCCTAATATGTTGATATTTAGGATCACCTCCTCAGGGATTCATTTGCCCTGACCACTGAGGTTTCTGGAAGAGTGCATCCCAGCCTGTCAGGGAAGCATCTGTAGTGATAATCCTCGTGGGAGTAAGCTGCAAGAACAGAACTCCCACATATACCTCTCCACCAGTTTAGACAATCAAGGACCCTCTGAGGTATAGACACCCGCTTGGATAGACTGTGCTTCTTGTGGGTGCAGACAGTTCTCTGCCAGGCTTGAAGAACCTGAGAGCATAGCCGAGGGGGCTTTGGTAAGCACACCTGGGACGGTGGAGAGGTCTAAGGGTAAGACATGACATTGATAGTGGTTCCTGCCCAATACAAAATGTAAGAAACATCTGTGTGAGGGGAGCATGGAGATATGAAAATAAGTACCTGATGGTCAAGGAAGACAAACTGATCTCCTGGACCAAGAGAGGGAATTGTCGCTGCTAGGATTACCATTCTGCACCATTAAGAGTGCACAAATGTGTCCAGAGTCCTGAGATACATATTTGGTCCCTGTCCCGTTTGTCTTTCGACTAGAACTTTTCTGAAGAAATCCAGAGGAACAGGTTTGATTGCCCCTAATGTTAGGAGGTATTATATTGATTGTCTCAGGACATCCTCGGGAGAAGAGGCCCTGAAGAGGGAAGGGGAGGGGGTGTGATGGAATTAACCTGTAGATATCACCTCTAGGATTGACCTGTCCATGGTGATGAGTTCCCAGGAAGGTAGAAAATGGGAGAGATGATCCCCATAATGGTGGAGGCTAGACAGGTGCAGCATAGAATCCGGACCAGGAGAGAGTTTGTGATCCTTGACCAATGGGTCAAAACTGTGACTTTGAGGATGTCACTGACTGGGAAGTCACCATAGAGGACAGTCCTTTCTTACTGAACATGGACTTCCTGGGCAATTTAGCTGTTCTCATGGGCTGGTTGAACAACACAGGACCCCAAACCACATAATGAAATCATTGTAATTGTATAGTTATTGCATTGGTTGAACAACACAGAACAGCTAGTCTTTTTAGCTCTTTGTCAGATGGTGTTGAATGGGCCTGATATTGCCTATTTCATTTGTTAATGGCCTCAAGAACCAGGGAGTTGGGTGTAGGGTGGGAGAAAAGAATACTTCGAGCTTTGGAAGGGATTTGGGGTTTATTTATTTTTTTTGGCAGCCTGTTTAATGTAAGTGGTATATAGCTGGAATATGCCACCCACAGCACATGCTAGGGCCAGCAGAGCATTGCTGATGGGCTAAGTGATTCTGCACTGAGGACATGCATGAAGCATGTCCAACAAAGAATGCTGGGATTCCTGTATCTCTTCCAATAGAATTTGTAAGATTTCAATTATACATTTCATAAGGCCTTGAAAGATCTAGAAATTGTCCGTGTAAAATGGTATGGGATGCATTACAATTTCATCAGATGAGGAGGAGGATCTGTGGGAAGGTGATGTTTCCTCTTCCTGAGTTAGCTCTTGCTCCTCTTCAAGATCCAGCTGTGCAGCCTGACCCAAGGGCAGTTTGTTGTTCCTGATATCCTCTCTTGTGAGTTGGGATCCCACAGAACAGGTCACCATTAGGGGCTCATGGGTTCCAATCAGCCCACTATGGTGGTACATAAGGAAAGGGGGCAGGACTCCATGGTTGTCCTTGCCAGGGTTTCTGGGAGTTTCCTCATCAGGGTATATGTCAAGGTAGAGAGGTTGGAAAGTGGAGGAACCTTGCATAGTCATCTCAGAATTGGATGAGGTGTCATCCACCATCTCTACCGAAGGGGCAAGTAGACCTGTTCCTGGTGGTTGATTAGCTACCAGAGGTTGATAGTTGGATGGCTGGTGAGATGGTATCAGAGGATGTTGTGTCAGTACAAGCTAGAAATATTTCTCTATACTTTCACAGAATTTGCGTGGAGCTGGTGACCATGTAGGTACCTGAAGAGGAGACACTGTTCAAGATGGTAGGATCAGAGAGTAAGCAGGCTCTGGGAGATAAACTGGTACAGACAGAGTGTCTCTCTCAGTACCACTCAGTAATGGTGATTCAAGTTCTTCCAGGATTTGAAGGTCTTTAGAGAATAGGAGCCTGGATGGTACCAGGGACTCCAGGTAGGGACCCTCAGAAATCAGTATGTTGGGAGGTACTGGAAATGGTACTGAAGTGCAATTGGTGTGTCCTTCAAGTCTGGCTACAGAAGATGATAATCAACAATGATGTTGGCTTGGCACTGGAGTTCTTGCGTTTTGTAGGCACTGAGTCCAGTGCTGATGCTGGTGCCACTCCAAATTGTTTACCTGATAGCTTTTTGGTATGCAGTATGGTCTTCTTAGCCAGTGCCATGGTTTCAGTATCAGAGGGAATGGGAGGGAATGTATGTGATGATGCAAGGTCTCCTGAAACCCAGTCCGAGGGGGTGACTTTCCCCTTCCTTATCCTGTTCTGGAGATAGGAGTCTTTTCTTTTCTCTTCTCATAGTCTAGATAGTTCCAAAGGGCTTCCAGGATTTTTGTTTACCATCACAGTAGAGGCAGTTGCTGGGGCTCTCTGAGCAGCTGGATCCATGGTATAGCGAGGTGATTCAGACTCTGTGGGTCTCAGAGAGTGTTCCATCAACAGAAGTTGAGGGAGGACAAATGACCATTTCTTAGATCTGCTTTTAAAACCTGAGATGAATTTACATTTGGAGGGAATGTGAGTCTCTCCCAGGCAGCAGAGGCACCTTTAACGACTGTCACTGTTGGGGGAAAACTTATAGCAGGTCTGGCAGGGGTTAAAGCTTGGGGTCTTGGGCATAAACCCATACTTGAGGTTACAAATCAAGGCCCAAGGAAAAAAACCAAAGGCCCAAATCCATCAAAAGAAGAAGGGAAGGGAGAACCCTCTCCCACAAAATGCACAAACTGTGCTAAATAACAAAAAATAAAGAAAATACCAAAGAAAGGAAAAAGATTAAGCGAGAGAGACAGAAAGTTGCTTAGCTAGCTACTGGACATTGCAATGTTCTGTCTCAAGTTGCTGGTGTTTGAGTAGGAACTGAAGTAGCAGCAAGTCTGCCTCTCCCTATATATCCAAGGAGTGGAGCACAAGTATGTCTGGGGCACAGGCACAGACCCAGTTAACATACATTTCTCATCAAAAACGCATAGGCATACGAACATCCTGACATGGAGCACGCAGAGGACGCTACTCAAAGAATCAGGGTTATGTAGTGAATGAACTTGTTTGTAGAACCCCTATCTCATTTGTTGCAGAAGTTGGAAAATGTCTAGTGAAAGAGGCAGGACACTGTAGGAAGAGAAATGATGATCTTGTGGTTAAGGCAGTTGAATTCCAATCTAGAGATTCTACCCCTGGATTCTATCCTTGCCTCTGCCACAGAGTTCGTGTGTGATACCAGGCAAGTCACCTGAACCAAAATGTTCACCGGCAGTTAACACCTGTGGTTCTTCATTTTCTGAGTACCAGGCTTGAAGCATCTGGGGTCTGATTTACAGAAGTGCTAAGCACTCACAACTGTAATTGAAGTCAGTGGGATCTGTGCTCAGAACATATGAAGTGCTATAAAATGCTAAGTACTCAGAAAAATCAGGCCTGTGGCACCTGAAATTGGATACCAAATATTATTCCCTTGTATAAAATCAGGATAACATCAACACCTGTCTTACCATGAGTACCATGAAGTTAATTAATAAATGTTTGTGAAGCACTAAGATACAACAGTGATGAGCAGCACAGAAAAGCCCATGAAGAAAATAATAAATTCTATATTAAGTGCCGAGTTTGGATGGTGTGGTAATGAAGGCATTCATTTAATGATAAGCATAAAAAAATACTGACTAGCTACCCATTCAATAAAAAGAAAAGGAGTACTTGTGGCACCTTAGAGACTAATATATTTATTAGAGCATAAGCTTTCGTGAGCTACAGCTCACTTCATCAGATGCATTTGGTGGAAAAAACAGAGGGGAGATTGATATACACACACAGAGAACATGAAACAATGGGTTTATCATACACACTGTAAGGAGAGTGATCACTTAAGATAAGCCATCACCAGCAGCGGGGGGGGAAAGGAGGAAAATCTTTCATGGTGACAAGCAAGGTAGGCTATTTCCAGCAATTAACAAGAATATCTGAGGAACAGTGGGGGGATGGGGTGGGGGGGGGAGAAATAACATAGGGAAGCATCATTCATGCTGTACACTGAATGAGGCAGGGTTCCTGTGGAAAACATAGAATGTGATCACATAATTAAAACCTGCATCATAATCTAAGTTCCCTGTAAGCTGCATGGCCACGCAGCAGCCTATTTAGCGCTGCACAGGCACTTAGGGAACCTGCCTGAAGACCTGCCACAGCTGGGATGCCCTTGCCCCAACTCACCCTGAGGCCCAGACCTGCGGCAGCCGGATCAGGCCCAGACCCAACCACGGCCGGAGCAGCCCAGCGCCCTGGGCCCCAGCACCCCAGCCCAGATGCTGCTGTGGGGATAGACGGCCGTGGGGAGTCCTCTCTCCCTGCAGTAGCCCCGGAGCACCCTCTTGCACCCTAAACCCCTCATCCCTGGCCCCACCCCCAAGCCCGCAGCCCCAAGTGCAGCCCTTACCCCCTGCACCCAACCCTCTGCCCCAGCCCTGAGCCCCCTCCCACAAGAACCCCTCGTCCCCATCCCCACCACATTAATTTTCTTTTGTGCACCAATATGAAGGTGATGTGTCACACATCACCTCCATATTGGTGCACATAATAAAATTCATTCTGCACAGGGGAAAAATTAGAGGAAACACTGATCATAATGCATATGCACAGGAAGGCTGAACTACAATTGCACAGGCAACCTTAATTCTAGCATATCCTAAATTCTGAGTGCTTGACTTGGCAACCTTAACATTCTTTTAAAATTTTGCATATTTGTGTACACATGGATGAACAGAGAGAGAGAGAGAATGAGTGTAAATGCAGGTAAGGAGCACAAACTACCTGAACTCTGCCTTGTACAGACACAGTACAATGACTATACAATTACAATGATTTTGTTATGTAGTTTGAGGTCCCAGGTTAGATTAAGCTGATTTTTAAATTCATATTATACTGTTTCATGTTTTTCCTCACATCGTGTCACTACAGGTTTTTTGGGTGACTTAAATGAATATTCCCATATCATAACAGGCTTAAATTTCCTTTAAGGTGAACTTTACCTGGAAATTTTCTGGATTTGCAATGTTTGTTTTTTGGATAATTAGAACATCCGTATAATGTTTTTACCTTAATTACTATTATGCATGGTCAGTCATAACTTCATTTTAATAAATCCTTTGTCTGAGAATGTTCATGTTTTTTCAAAAAATTAAAAACCCGGTTAGCTACCTTTTGTAACTTGTTCTTCAAGATGTGTTGCTCATGTCCATTCCATGTTAGCTGTGTGAGGGCCCATGTGCACGGGCTGCTGGAGATTTTCCCCTTAGTGGTATCTGTAGGTCCAGCTCTGGCCCTCCTAGATCCCTGCACTCATGAGTCGGTATATGGGGCGCTGCCAGCCCCGCACCCTCTCAGTTCTTTCTTGCCATCAACGCCAACAGCAGGGAAGGAGGGTGGGTCATGGAATGAACATGAGCAACACATCTTGAAGAAAAACAGTTATGAAAGGTATGTAACTGTTTTTTCTTCTTTGACTGCTTGCTCATATCGATTTCATGGTAGGTGACTCACAAAAAGTATCCCTGGAGGTGGGCTCAGAGTCTATGTGCTGTTTGCAACACTGCTCTGATGCTGGCATCATACCGAGCCTGCTGGTGATGGTGTAAAGGGATGTGAAAGGTTGTGGCTCTGCACATGTCTTGGATCGGTACCTGCGCAAGGAAGGCTGCTAATGAAGCATGCGCTCTGGTGGAATGGTCGGTCATGATTGCCGGTGGTGACACCGCTGCTTGTTCATAGCAGAACTTGATGCAGGCGGTTATCGACAAGGAGATTGTCTGAGAGGAAGTGGGAAGACCTTTCATCCTGTTAGCCACTGTGATGAACAGCTGCGTCGACTTACGGAAGGGTTTGGTTCTCTCAATGTAGAAGACCAAGGGCCATCTAAAATCCCAAGAGTGTAATCAATCCTCCTTGCTAGTCTTGTGAGGCTTTGGAAAAAATACCGGAAGGAAGATGTCCTGATTATTATGGAACTGTGACACCACTTTTGGTAAGAAAGCCAGGTGGGGCACAGCTGGACCTTGTCTTTATAGAACACCATATAAGGGGGTTCCAATGTCAATGGTCTGATCTCGGAGACCCTCTGGGCTGAAGTAATCGCTACCAGGAAAGAGACCTTCCATGAGAGGAGCAGCAGGGAGCAGGAGGCCAGCAGCTCAAAGGTGTGAGGGGGGAGGGGACACCTGTGATCTGGGAGAGCACTAGATTTAAATTCCACAACAGATTAGGTCCCAAAACTAGGGGTAGAATCTCTCCCACCCTTTCAAGAACAGATCATCATTTTGTGGGAGAAGACTGATCTGCCCTGAATCAGAGGGTGGAAGGTTGAAATAGCTGACTAGTGCACTTTGATCGATGAAAGGGCCAGGCCTTGGTGCTTGAGATGGAGCAGGTAGTTCAAGATAGATTGTAGTGAGGTCTGGGAAGGGGAAAGATTCTGTTTCAAGGCCCAACAAGTAAACCACCTCCACTTAGCCAAGTAAGTCGCTCTGTTAGAAGGCTTTCTGCAATGATATCTGTTGGACTTTGGGCCAAGATGGGCCTGAGAATCTAAGAGGTGGCTGTGGCTGGAAGTGCATCCTGAAGGCCGGCACCGTGAACAAGCTCAAGGAATGCAGAGTGGCCCTCGAATCTTTTAGACCATATAGGCTGGTGTCAGTTTGTTCTGAGAACAGTGCATTGCCCTTGAAAGGAAGGGCCTGGACCAACTGCTGCAACTTATGGAAGAACCCCAAGGATTGTAGCCATGAACTGCCATCAACCTTGCCACCAAATTGGTTGCGTCCAAGGCGGCATGGAAAGAGGCCCTGGCCACTGCCTGTGCTCTCCCATAACAGCCAAGAATTCCTGTCTCGTCTCCTGAGGCAGGGAGTCCTTACATTTGGCCACTGAGTCCCAGACATTGAAGTTGTATCTCCCCAGCAATGCTTGCTGGTTGGAGATACGCAGTTGCAGGCTGGCTGTCAATTAAACATTTCTCCTGAATAAGTCCAGCTTTTTAGCATCTTTATTTTTAGGGGTTGCACTTGTTTGTCCGTGCCTGTCTCATTCATGGGTGATAGAGACTACTAGTGACCCAGGGGGAGGGTGGGAGTACCTGTACCTGTCCTCAGCAGGGACACAGTACTTCCTCTCTGCCCATTTAGATGTTAGGGTCAGAGAAGACAGGGTTTGCCACAGTGCCTTGACCAGCTTGAGTACCCTGTCATGCACTGGGAGTGCCACAGCCAATGTATCAAAAAAGCTGTCCATAGGTCCCTTAAGCTCCTATGCCTCCAAACCCAAGTTTGAGGTGATTCATTTGAGGAACTCCTGGTGGGCTGGAAAATCATCTGGTGGCAGCATTATCTGGAGAGAATGAGGAAGAGGCTGTCACCGTGGGAGGGGCTGACTCTTCCTCCACAGTCAGGGTCAACAGCACCAGGGCTGCTGGAGTTTCAGTATTGGGGTCTGGTTCCGAGTCGGTCTCCAGTGATGGTGGCCAGGTTGGCATCGGGATCTACCTCTCGGAAACTACTGAGAACACTGAGTGGGAATACGGTTCTGGCATCAGTGGGAACCCCCACGGGGTCCAATATGGCCATTGCACCAGCGGCCAAGCTGTTGACGGACCCACAGCAAAGTCCGGTGTGTACGGCTGGTGTCGGCGCTGTGACAGGTAGCTTCCTCCCAAGACTTTGATGAGGACTCCTCCCTTGGTGACCAGGGAGGAGCATCACTACCATCTCCTGCCAGCTGTGATGCGGAGACGGAGAACAGTGCCACACTGGGGACAGATGGTGGGGAGTCAGTAACCACTGCCGTGTTGCCAGAGACATATGGTGTGGCAATGGGGAGCAGTGCCGGGGGTCCGGTGACTGGGAAGCCAGTGACTGGTCCTATGATGCTAGAGATCAATGCCACGGATCCAGTGACTGGTGATGGGATGGGGACATGCGCCAGGTTGAAGCCCACTAGGGAGGCCCCATTGAGGACTTCCCTCTTGAGGTGACCACCTTCACCGATTCTGCAGATAGGCGAGCGTCTCTAAGTGTGGGTGGGTGCCACCAGGAGTTACATGAGGTCCTTTGCCACCTGAAAAGGGGCACCTGCCAACGTATCAAGGGGGCTCGAAGGTGTAAGGGTCCCCAACAGTTCCCAAGAGTCGATGATGGGTACTGAACAGGACTGGGTTCCCTACGAGGCGTAACTGCTGCCAACTGCAACTCTGGGGAAGGTGAGCAGCCTGGCACAGGTCATTCTTTGCTAGGAATTCCCCACGTCTCTCTGTGGTGCTGGGGAGTACCCCCGTCACCACACTGTTTTTTGTGCCTCTTTTTTGGTACGGGGAAGAGGTAGAGTGTTGGGAAGAGCCTGATGCCAGTGGAGCACTGCGCACTGAGGCTCACGAGTCAGAGCAGAACAGCTCCGAACCCTGGAAAAAGGGTAGCTTCCAATAACAGGGCCTTCAAATTAATATCCCTGTCCTTAAGAGTGCATGGCCTGAAGCCCTTGCAGATCCTGTACTATTCCTTGATGTGAGCTTCCTTGAGGCATTTTAAGCAGCTTGTATGCGGGTTGCTCACTGGCCTGGGCATCCCAGAGGGGACCTCTAGCTAACTAACGCAATTACTACTAACACTGTACTAAAAACTGTACACAGAAAAGTCCAGGAAAGTCCACAGATAAAACCACAAGGGAGCTTGAAATTGCAAGAGACGTTCAAGCAACCGTGTTGGGCGGTAAAAAGGAACTGAGAGGGTGCAGGGCTGGTGGCGCCCCATATACCAGTGTATGAGTGCAGTTCTCCAGGGGGCGCCAGAGCTGGCCCTACAGATACCACTAAGGAAAAAATTTCCGGCAGCCGTGCATATGGACACGCACAAACCTAACATGGAATCAACATGAGCAAGCACTCAAAGAAGAATATGTACTACCAAACTAAAACCATTTAAAAAATGAACTTTTAGGGCCTGATTTACCAGTAAGCTCTATCTGCTTTACACCCCTCTGGAACAGCATAAAGCAGCTGGAGCATACAATTCAGCTTTTTTTTTTTCCCTTTTGTCCTTCAAAAACACACCACAAATCCCCACCCCTTCTGCCCTTCCTACTCCTGTACACCCACAAACCAATCTTCCCTTCAATTCCATTTTCCATATTTTACCATCTCCCCTTGATCACCCTATATTCCCATACTGCTACTGCTACTCCTACCCACGTTAACTAGATTTTGTGTAATGGGTAGTATCTGAAAAGAAATATTTACTGTTAAGGGTAGTTTTTTGTGGTTATTCTTCAAAATTAAGTTTCTCTTTCAGCAGGGAATGGCACCTTACATAATCTTGAGAGAAATTCATCACAAACTGTTCTCTTTCAAAATGACACACAAGGTGGGTGAGGTAATCTCTTTTATTGGACCAACTTCGGTTGGTGAAAAAGACAAGCTTTTGAGCTACACTGAGCTCTTCTTCAGGTCTGTGTAGCTCGAAAGCCTGTCTCTTTCACCAACAGAAGTTGGTCCAATAAAAAATATTACTTCACCAACCTTGTCTTTCTAATATCCTGGACCAATATAGCCACAACTCTTTCAAAATGGCCATCATCCCCCATTTTCTCAATAGGGCCCACCACACAGACTGCCCTTAACAAAGATGGACAATGACTTCCATTATTCCCAATGGAAGTGAACCCACACTACCTTTAGGAGAAATGGTGGCCTACTACATCCTCAGTAGGAGAGAGGACACACTGTTTTTCCTACATAGTGAAAGTGCAAAACTCAACTCATCCTTAAATATGCAGTTGCAATCATTGCTTCCATATGCATTATATATATAGATATCATGTACATCTTATATATTCATATAATAGGTTACACTATATACCTTCAGCACATACTTTTTTTTTTTTTTTAGTGGAGAGGTGTGTATGTGTACTCCTACCTCTCTAAAAGGTAATATATATTGAGTGCACATAGTGTTTCCTATTATGTATTTATAGAATTATTATATTATAGATGCACACCTCACCACCCACTCTCCCAAATGATGGTGAAAGTATTAATGAGAAAAGGTGTGTGTATTTGCTGGGAAACTGGAATGATTCAAGATTTTTACAGTAAGGCATAAATCTTGAGAGAACTCACTATGGTAGAGACTTTTTTTTAGCAGAGCCTAGGATTATTTATTCTATCGAGATTTAATTTCCCTTCATCCTTCTGCTCCCTCAGCACTGAATGCAGTTCCCAATGGTAGCTACAAAAGTAACCTCCCAACTCTATGCAGAATACATTTGAAGAATCCATCTGTAGAAATCTCATGAAACCTGGTACTGAAGTGAAATATCCAAATGGCTGAATGAAGCATCTCAGGGAATTCAAATTATTTTATGGAAGAATGAGACTACCAGAGATGTGGTCACCAAACAATTTCTCAGTTTTCATTGAAACACTGAACCAGACTGATATTAATTTGACGGTGTGTGTGTGTGTGTGTGTGTGTGTGTGTGTGTGTGTGTGTGTGTGTGTGTGTGTGTGTGTGTGTGTGTACACACACCTCTTTCTTTTGGCTATCCAAGAGGACCTACCTACTATGCCTAGGCTGGCATGCATGACAGAAATGGAATAGCTATTAATATTTCCAGTCTTTGACAGAGGATGGATACTGAGACGTGAGCATAATGTAGTGTAAATATTTTAATCATTCCAATTACTTTGATGTGCAATATCATCATTTTTTCTCTCTTCTACTTTAATTCTGCCTGTTTCTTGAAGACAGAATGTAGAGACAGAATGTAGGACAGAGGTTTGAACCAAGAGTGGAGGAAGGAAAGGAGCAGAAAATAAGAATAAAAAGCAATAGGTTTTGCTATGTTTAAGTCTTAAGGAATAGAAGCAAACCTTAGACTCTGTCTGTAGCCACTGCAACATGACTTGAATGCAAACAGTAGAGTTGAACTGGACATAACTAGACTAGTTCCTCTTTAATCCAAAGAAAGTATAATCACAGCAAACCTCAACAACAGCAGCCAGCTAGCCATAACACTCCACTCCAGCAGGTAACAGTAGACTTATATGACACTCAATTTCCCAGGAAGTCCCACACAAAACCCCCTACATGTTGCTATGTAGGGACTGATACCTGGCATAGAGGGTGCAATTTGTAGGAGGCGTGCTTTCTGAGAAAAGGCATGGTCAAAAAAAATCCACACATAAAAGAACCCAATGGAACCAGAACAGGAAGACAGAAATGGAAAAAAAGGGTGGGAAAACACAAACAAAACACATCAAATGAAAAATTACAGACACAGAGGAGATTATGAGATCGCAATACAGAAAGCAAACAGTTAATAAAAAGAACTGAGCAGCCATGTCCCTTAACAACAACAACATAAGCAACAGAAACAAAACCCATTAAACTGCTTATCCACAAAGAAAGTACTGAAAACAAGCCATCTCCCACATACCTCAGGACAAAGACTCATCCAAAAAGAGATATTATGAATTAATAAGATGGTTAAGATTAATAAGATGATGCTTTGAGTCTTGTGTTGACTCTAGAGCAGTTCTCAAACTTTCTTACACTGAATCACAACAACAGATTGGGGGCACTTCCCCTTCCATTCACAATTGAACAACATCCCTGTAGCAATTAGAGAAATTCCTTAGGTGAAAAAGTATTCCTGTATTTTAAATTGAATTTAATAGCGTTGCCCTCTCTCAAAAAAGTTATGCAGATGGTCTATTGTTTTTCTGTTGTTAATCTTCCACTTCAATCTACCGTATTCTTATATCTTCTCCTTCACTGCTTCCCTGCAAATACTTCCCTCTGCTATCTAGTCTCCTTTTCCTCTTCTCCCTCTATACCTGCAACCTTGCTACTCATTTTCTCTTCATGACATGCTATCCAACTTCCTTGTGCCCTTTTCTTTTGGGGAGGGGAAGGCACAGAGAAGGGCTCCTGATAATCCTCTATTGCTATAAATTCTCATCTGCACTAATAGTTTTGTTCTCTGAATGAAACTTGTTCCTTCTCCACCTCCATGGAGCAGCAGCCTGTAGCAAAGGCAACTAGTTTGGCTTTTTTTTTTTTTTTTTTTTTTTTAAACACAGGCAATAAAGCTATTATTTGCATTGAGGAACTTGAACAACGGTAAAAATAGCAGAAGAAGCCAACATGTGACCAGCCCATTCTCCATGAACCACAGTTTGGGAATGGCTGCTTTAAAGCACCAAGCACTAATCTTCTACAGAAACCAGACAGTGACATGGATATCAGTTAAGTGTGCAACACCATTTCACAAACAAGCATGAAAGACAAAAACAGGAACAACCTATACATTTAGCAGATACTACTTCTGCTCTTATCTGAAAACTCATGGCAGAGGAAGAAAAGTTTCAGAGAAGAATTTTGTGGTGGGGGGAGAAGGTGCGAACAGTTGAGGTACAAGAGAAAAGGCTGCTCTTATCTAGGAGGCAACAAATCACTAATCAAACAGCACGGGACATACTGACATAAGGCTGTAGGAAGAGAAGTTACTTAACTTTGTAACTGGGTTCAAAGTTAAATAACTAAGTGTATTACACTGAGGGTATGAATGTGTTCCACATGCCTGAGACCAGAGAATTCTTGGAAGTAGAATCCGTTGGTCTGCATATGCATCCCTGCTCTCCTGGTGCTGTATAATGAGAGGGGTAGGGTGAGGCAGACAGACTGCCTCTTTGGTTCCATCTCTACTGAGAATTTTGCCAATATCCAAAGCATAGGGGAAGGAGGGTGGGTACTGGAATACAGATAAGGACCCACACATCTTGATCTCCAGTTGCAAAAGTAAGTAATTTCCCTTTGTTCTTCGAATGCTGGTCGCTGTGTATTCCACTGTGGGTGACCAACTACTCAGAGAGGAGGGTGAAAGGATGCAGGTTGTATTGTTTGTAAAACCCCTGTCCCAAAATATGTGTCAAAAAAGAAGTCTTGGACCAAAGCATAATGTCTCAAGCATGTGTGGATGGAACGCGACATAGCTGTCCTGCAAACATCAAGAAGAGGCACCTCCTGGAGTAATGATAGTGAGGTCCCTTCTGACCTTGCAGAGTGAACCCTTACCCTGTGTGGGTGAGGAAGCTGTGAAAACTGATAACAGAGTAGGATATAACCAGAGATCCATTTAGAGATCCTCAGAGGATATAGCTTGTCTTTGGACTCATTCTGCTACAGAAATGAACAGTTTAGGTGACTTACTGATCAATTTTGTTCTCTGCAATACAAATGCATGTCATATGCCAAGAGAATGAAGTCTCCTCTGCTTGGGAGAGGCTTGGGGCTTCAGAAAAAACACAGGTAAGTGAATTGACTGGTTTATGTGAAATTCCAAAACTATGTTAGCAATGAATTTTGGGTATAGCGGTAGCAAGACTTTGTCCTTATGTAACACTGTGTATAATCTTTAGGGCCCGGAATACATCTACCCTTCTGGCCGAGCCAATGACAACAAGGAAGACAACATTCAAGGACATACGAGACATGGAATATGTAGCTAGAAGTTCAAACGGTGGCTTAGTGAGCACAGAAAACACTCAGTTAAGATCCCAGTGAGGGGGTGGCTTTTTTACTGGCGGGAAGGTTCTGATTAGACCCTTAAAGAAAACTGGCTGTTCCTCGGTGAGTAAAGATGGAGTAACCAGCCAAAGCAGGTAACACACACTGATTGCCACCAGTAAAAAGATAATCCAAAATAGCCGTAATGTCTGCTGTTTCTGGAGATACATGGTTTTGCTGAACCCAGACATAGAAATGTTTGCACTTGGCAAGATAATATTTTCTGATGGAGTCCTTTTTGTTCTTATTAAGAATGGTTTGCATGGCTTCACAACAGGAACATTCTAAGTTTGATGCCCATCCAAATACCAAGCCATGAGATGAAGTGCATCAAGGTTGGGATGCTTGACTCTGCCATTCTCCTGGGTTAAGAGATCCAGGAATAATCAAATGCTGATAGGTGGATGGGACAACATTTGTAGAAGATTTAGAAATAAGAACTGCTTGGGCATTTGCAGTGATTAGGATGACTCGTGCCTTGTCCAGTCAAACCTTCTGTAGAATCAAGGGGGACAGGAGGGAAGATATAACTGAAGTGATCTGTCCAAGGTAGTAGGAGAGTATTGCCTTTGGAATGCTTTTCTTGAGTTCCTCTGGAGCAATATATGCTGCATTTCCTGTTTGCCTGGGAGGTAAACAGGTCCTCAGTGGGGGTTTTCCACTGAGTGAAAACACTATTCACTACTGAAATGTGTAACTCCCACTCAGGATAGATGGTGAAATGCCAGCTGAGGCTGTCTGCCAACAAATTCTGGGTTCCTGGAAGGTACACTGCCAATAGGATGATATGGTTCTTGATACACTAGTTCCATAGGGTGATCACTTCTATACACAGGGAGACAAATCTTGTTTCTTTCTGATTACTTATGTAGAATATGTTTATTCTATCCGATATGAGTATATGGTGAAACTGGATGAATGGTACGAATGCTTTGCAAGCCTCTCAGACTTGCCAGAGTTCCAGAAGATTTACATGCATTCTGGTCTCTCTGGGTATCCAAATGCCCTCCACCGTGCGACTGTCCATCTGGGTTCTCCAGTCTCACAGGGCGGCATCTCTAATTACTGTTTTATTAGGTTTGGGGGACAGGAAAGGAACACTTACATACTTGGCCAGAATCTTTCCATCAAGTTAGTGAGGCCCTCACCCTGGTAGGAATTGTCACTAAGGTGTTCATGCTGTTCTAACTTGGTGTATATACTGTTCGGAGCCAAGCCTGCAGGCAATGGAAGTGGAGTCTTGTGAATGGTGTGACGTAAGCACATGCTGCCATGGTGTCCCTGGAGAGAAAGGCAAACCCAAACTGATATTGAGCTTAACCAGGTCTATCAGGTTGTTAATGGCATGATGTCTGTCCATTGGGAGATAAGCATTCACCCTGAGTCTAAGATTGCTCCTATCAATTCTATACTCTGCCAGGGTCAGGATAGACTTTTCCACATTCAGACAGACTCCTAGGGATGACAGAAGATGAAGCAGCAATGAGGTTCATGCAAGGGCTTCTAGGAGTGTCGGGCCAGTTAGACGCTAGTCATCTAAATATGGGAAGACAATGAAGCTGCTCCATCTGAACTGCATTGCTACTACTAGAAACACTTTCGTGAAGACCCTGGGTGTGCTTGCAAGACCAAATGGGAGCACCCTGTATTGATAGTGCTTGGGAGCCACCATAAACCTGAAGAATCCTCTTTGGGCAGGGTGAATACCCACATGAAAGTATGCATTTTTACTATTGAGAACTGTGAACTCCGGGTCCTTTTCCAAGGAAGGTGTTATTGATACTAGTGTAGCCATATGGAATTTTTGTTTACAAATAAAAACACTGAGCCATCGCAGGTTGAGAATAGGTCTCCATGCTCCCTTCTTTTTAGGACCTGAGACATATTTTAAATAGAACCCTTTCCCTTGTTGTTGAAGAGGTACCTGCTCTATATTCCCTTATAGAGGAGAAATTCTACCTCCTGGAGGAGAATCTCTGCATGAAAAAGGTCCCTGAAGAGGGACAGAGAAGAGGTTTTGGAGGGGGCGGAGAGAGAAACTTGACGATGTAGCCAGAATGAGCAAATTAGAACCCACCTGCCTGTTATTGTACTCCAGTTGCGGTGAAAGAGTGCTAGACGGCAATCAAAGGTTATGTGAGGATTAGGTGAAGATGGCATCAATAGTGGTTCACAACTCAGAAGAATCCCATCAAAAGTATCACCTGACTGGGAGTAAAGCTGGGTCAGTGTGGAAGATGCAGAAAATTGTGGCTTATGCACTTTGTCTTTTATGAGGCAGTTCATAGGCTTGCTGGTGGTAAAAAGGTTGAGGCATAGGCCTTGGTTTGTAGGGATGTTTGTGGTATTTCCTCCTTGAAGACACCATAAATACCCAGGGAGTGGAGGATTATGCTAGAATACTTTAGTGAGTGCAAAGACTCATCAGTCTTTTTAATTGAAAAGGTCAGTCTTGTTAAAGGGCAAGTCCTCCACAATGTTCTGGAACTCCCTGAAGACTGTAATCATGGTTCTGACCAGCAGCTTGCCTTCATAAATAAAGGCCTGAATTGAGCCTGTTCCTCGGAGGTAATTTGGCCTCTAAATCTAGGAATTCTGAATACTTGGAGAATGTATGGGCAGAGGCCCAGGTTGCCACCCTGCAAACTTCTGAGATGGGGACATTTTTAAGAGACATGACTGAAGTAGACACTGATCTTGTGGAGTGTGTGAGGATTCCTGACCGAGGCAGCAGATTGCATGCACGGCAACAGTGATTAATACAAGCAGAGACCCATTTTGAGTCTTTAAGCTGATATTGTGGAACCTTTTGATTTTTCTGCTAATGAAAGGAAACGTTTAGGAGACTTCCTAAAGTCCTTAGTCCTGTCCAAATAAAACGTTACAGCTCTCCTAACATCTCGCATATGCAATATCACCTCCCTGTTATCACAATGTGATTTTCGTGAATTAGCTAATTCATATGAAAGATGAAGGCTACTTTAGGGAGGCTTAACATGACTGTCTTTAAAAACAACCGTATGCTATCAGCGCTGCTATTTCCCCTATCCTTCGTGCTAAGGTAATGACCACTAGAAATGCTGTCTTCATGGACAAGTGTAACAGAGAGCAAGTTGCCATGGGCTTTGAAGGGTGGTCTCTCAAAACTAGATTGAGGTCCCAGATTGGCATGCATGGTGTGACATGCAGGAAGGTTTTCCATGCCCTTAAGGAATCTGTATGCGATTGGGTGAATGAATATGGAGCATCCGTCCACTTGACAGTGGAAGGTCAGTAGAGGTACCTCTTGAAACCAGGAGAACCGGGCATACCCCTGCAGGGTGACCCCACCCCCAAAAGGTAGGAAAAAGTGAAAGGATTGGGTTTTGTTTTGTTTCTAGAACCATAAAGAAAGAAACAGAAACTCTAAATTACTAAATTCCCCTGTGGGGCGATCCCCCTCAAAAAAGAGGGGGAAAACATGTAAGGGGAAAAAAAATTGAATGAAAAAACAGAAACTCTAACTACTAGAAGGAAACGAAAAACTCCAAGAATATCTACTGCTTATACTAACACCATCAAAGAACGATGAGACTGCTCGTTCTGTTCAAGGCCAAAGGTGGTAAAGAAGAACTGAGGGAAGTTCACACGCACAGCACTAGATAGCCTTGAGGCAGACCACGGGGGGAGGGAGGAGAGGGGAGGAGGTGTATGCCCGGGCTGAACGGACACTGCTACCTAAAATCTCCAATTAAAGGTGCAGTGGTTGCAAATACACCTACAGCAGAGCACTGCTCTAAGAAGAATGCATGAATACCCACAGTAGAATATACGTAAGAACTAGCACTCAAAGAAGAAAACCTCATTATTAGGGTCTAAAAGTCTTACAACTCTTTTCATGTTGTAGAAAAATTAGTTAAATTATAGATCCATCAGAAAAATGTGCTCACAATAATTGATAATTTGATAACTGATCAGATCAATTAATTCAGCTTGTGTCTCTAGAGCCATAAGACTCTCTGGGTCCCATATACAGTTCTCAGAATACATGAGTCTGATTTGATTTCCTCTTGATTTACATGGCCCCAGACAGAATACTTCAAGTGTTGACCATAAGAGTGCTCTTTCCTTTATTGACATACTTGAGTCATTGTAGAGGACCACTGACACCAATCTTCCCATCCTTCAATACCACCAGGAATAAGAAGGATGATGATGACGACCTTACACCATTTCATCCAGCAACCAAAAAGGAGGGCAGGATAAATACATAAGAAGCAACTTTTTCCTCTACAGGAGCAAAGAGGGAACAGAGAGGAGTAGATAGCATTTATCAGTCACAGGATTCCAAATCATCATCATGGAGTCGTGTCCAAACATTCTGATATTACATTTGCATCAATATGGGAAGACTGACTTGAGAGTATAAGACAGCAGGAAACAAACACTGCAGCACAAAATCATGCCAAAATTATTTTGCAGCTCTTTGGAATGACGTTTATAAAGTAATTCTCCAGCTATTTAAGGTTGCAATAGACTGTAACAGAAACAAGGGTTTGCCCCATTTCTCATATTTGTCTTAAAGTGTAAACTCCTTGGACCAGAGGCCATATCTGTGTGTTTGTATGTTGCTTAGCACAATGAAGTCCTGATCCTGATTGTGGTTTCTAAGGATATGTCTACACTGCAATTAAAAAGCTGCGGCTGTCCCATGCCAGCTGACTTGGGCTTGCAGGGATGTTTAATTGCAGTGGAGATGAATGGGCTCAGGCTAGAGCCCAGGCACTAGGATCCTGCAAGGTGAGTGGGTCCCAGAGCTCAGGCTGCAGCCTGAACATCTACACAGCAATTAAACAGCCCCACAGGCCAAGCCACATGAGCCCAAGTCAGCTGGCACAGGCCAGTCAAGGTGTCTAATTGCCCTATGTGCTCCTGTAATACAACATATCATAAATCTTCAGAACTAGTGCTGAAAAACAGATGATGCAATTTTCTCTTTTATTTCTCTCTCTTTCTTTTTTGGGGATCAGGTTATGAGGAAAGGTGCATATTTCCAAAGTCTTTCCCAAACTAAGGGTAATGATTTTAACGGTAGATCACTCTTGTGCATGGAAAAAAGAGTCTAAGCAATAAGCACACACACAATTGACCTAGTTTCTAGACCTACTTACTGCCCAAATGTCCTGTTGAATACATTGTATGTCACAGAGCTCTAGGGTTGTATAATTTGGGAAGGAAGGAAAATAGACCAAAAGGGGCTGCATTTACTCAATTTAATCTGCTCAAACTGCTGTCCCAGATACAGAAAATTCTGGATTTGTAAAAGAGAAGATCCTATGGAAAAAAATAAAAATAAAACTTCACTCCTGGAAAAATAAATTTCAGGCTGCTATTTAGAAACATAGGGGAAAAGGTGGAAACCAAAGGTAACTGACAAGATTGTAGAACTGCTTCAATACTCTCATTTTCAGTAGAACAAGAATGAATGCCACCCAAAGATCTGGGCTGGCACAGTCATCCAGTTCAGAAGTTTCAGAATAATATAATCAATTGCTGAGGTTTTTGCCAGTGAATTCAGAGGCATTTTTATGCAGGTCATTTCTTCATAACAGAGGGGGAGACTGTAAAAGGAAAACATGAGTGCACAGAATAGAGGCAGACATAGAAGAGGATAAAATGTATGTGCAAATTCAGGGTAATGAGCTCTGGTACACAAAGAAAGCAGAAGCTGGAGTGGTGAATGGACCTACCACCAGCACAGACCCGTACAAAGTTGTGCAAGGCCCTTCAGAAGATCCTACAATTTGAGTTCATCCCTAAAACATCCAGCCCAAACAACAGTTAGAAACACCAGCAAGAAGATCTAGAAAGGCCCATCAGTCGCAGCTTTAGCGATGTTACAAATGAAAATTCTGCTCAGGTCTCTTCCTCAACTTGTATAGTTTTCCTGACACTGAATGCAATGCAGTTAAATCCTGATGAGATAACGTAAAGAAGCCACTCTAGTATAAAAAAAAAGTGTTTAACATGCCACATGGCATTTGTGAAAAATAAAAATTTCCATTTAGTTGCCCCAGGCTAATTGTTTTTCAAAGCGAATATCAAAGCAAACAAAATATATGTTATTTTCAATACTAGAGCTTAAAAAGCCCCAAAAGGTGCTTGGCACATTACAAAATGGAAGGTCAGAAAGTATCACATTGCTGTCCCTACTTATCTTACATCTACTCCTGAGGGCATTCTGTTGCAAAATATTTAAAATTCTGCACCAAAAAAATTAAAATTCTGCACCAAAAAAATTAAAATTCTGCAAATTTTATTTGTCAAATAAATGTGGAGGCTCCAGCATGGCATTGAGGAGCGTAGGCCATTGGCTGCACAGAGGTGGGAGATCACTGATCAGCTCTCCACTGGAACATGATCCCAGTGCAGCATAGGAGCCACCAGCTGGGTCTTCCCCGGTCCTGCCTCCTGCCCCACAGTGATTTACCTCTCTGCCGGCTGCCCTGGGCACCTGAAACATGCTCCTGGGGAGGGTCACGTGATTGCTCTTGTGGCTTCCCTTTCCTTCCCCGTCAGAAAGTCATTTTTCTGAGGGAAAGCAAAGAAATCTGTGGGGAATACAAATTCTGCACATGCACAGTGGGGCAGAATTCCCTCAGGAGTATCCATCCTGACATTTTGCCGAGGGAAAGGAGAGACTACATTAAGGAGAGAGAAGCTGTTTCCATGCCTTCTATGAAATCTATTGCTAGTGATTCTGATCCTAAAGGCCAGTGGCATCACCACACGACATAATTCCCCAACCAGAAAATGTATAGGATTTAGAGAAATAAAGCACCAAGGCACCAATGTAGAGAGAGAGAAATCATTGAGAAAAAAAGTACTGGAATTAAGTATGGTTTGGACAAAAGCAAATGTTCCCTCTGCTTCATGTAAACTGAAGTTCACTTCTGTTTCTATGAGTATATGGAATTCCACAGCATCTGTCAAAGGAACTTGTAGCAACAATTAGCATTCCAGACCCTACAAGTCTATTTGCCCAGTCTGGGCTGGAGGTCAGCCATATTTCAACAGTTTATTAACCAGAAGCATAAGCTTCATTTATTTCTCTTCCACAATAATTTCAGCAACTTTTCCTCCCATCTCCTTTTCCCTTATAGTTCAGATGCATCAGCTCTACTTTCTTAACATCCAGTCAGAGAACTGGAGCCAGGCATCTTTAAATTTGTTTAAGAAACTGAGGTCAAGGACCAAAGAAGCAAAACCCAGAGCAGATTTTCCCAACACAGGCACTTAAGGATTACTGAGAAAAGAAGAAATTGAATAATCAATTTCCACTTCCTTCAGCCCCAATTCTCCCTTTTACCCATATATCCCTCTCACCTCTCAAGTTCTGCTATCTTTTTATCTTTATCATTCTTCTCATTTTCCATCTCCTTCAGGATTTCCAGAAGACGATCCACTTCAGCTTGAGCCTTACTGGTTTCTTCCTGGTACAGTGCCACCTCTCGCTCCAGCTGCTGGAATCGGTCATTCAGCTCTGGGTTGGCCTTGGCCTCCAGTGTAGCTTCATGAGCCTGCAAAGAAATCAGTTAAACAACCATCTCTCACACATGTATAATATATCCACAATCATTGCAGGGCACAAAGTACCCAAATAGCTACTTCTAAATGATAAATGCATCCATTAAAATGGAAAACGTCATGGGCACCAAGTTCCTGTAAGTTACATTGCATCAGTGGGATAGTTAACAGGAGATGAATAATGAAATAGATGTTTTGTATAGGTTTTTTAAAGAGAGCTTTGACATTCAATTTGCACCATGCTGGAAGCTCAGAAAGAAAATAAGTAATTTCAAAAATTATTTTTTCCAAATATATGCCTATTTAGTCTCATCTCTTCAGCACCCCAACACAAGTCTACAAACAGAAGCCTAATCTGCATCTGACCCGTAACACTCCAGTGCACCCATCACCACCTGTTAGCAGCATTAACTTTAAAAATAAAAACTGAAGCTGATCTCCTCATGAGGAACAAAAACAGTGCAGGGTAATGGGATAATGATGGGGGTGGGGAAATCAAGGAATAGAATTATACTTACTCATAAAAAAGGAATGTGCTTGAGAGTATATTTAGGACTTGGAGAGATGAAAGTACAAGGACTCCTAGAAATCACACTTTAGTGCACAGAGAAACGCTATAATGAGAAGGCTCAGGACAAAGTGACCCCAGCAAAGAGCCTACTTCCACTGCTTTGTGTACAGGAACAGTGCGATGAATTTATCTGGAACTAAACCTTGTTCCACTGAAAAGTCACTAGCGTATTAACAGAGTGAATTTGAATCTAACAGTTCCCAAGCATGGTAAAAATAAAGCAAAATGGATATACATACTGGAATTTAAACTAACAAACCAAGGATTAGATACTCAGTTAACACAAAAAGAAAAGGAGTACTTGTGGCACCTTAGAGACTAACAAATTTATTAGAGCATAAGCTTTCGTGAGCTACAGCTCACTTCATCGGATGCATTTGGTGGAAAAAAATGCATTTTTCCACCAAATGCATCCGATGAAGTGAGCTGTAGCTCACGAAAGCTTATGCTCTAATAAATTTGTTAGTCTCTAAGGTGCCACAAGTACTCCTTTTCTTTTTGCGAATACAGACTAACACGACTGCTACTATGAAATCAGTTAACACAGAACAGTTTTCAGCATATCTGGAGGGAAGTAGGTGGAGAGGACATTTATGTAATCTTTCTACTCTTCCTTGATCCCGGAGGCTAAACTAGTCCTTGATGTAAGTAAAAGCAGTTTCAGGCCTGGTCAAACTTGCTCCAGTGGATCACAGTTTCCCAAAAGCTGCTCTGCCAGCCAAGACTACCAGAGCACACTGTAACACCTATGACATGGCTGATGTTTCAATTCCCTTTGCACTACTGTGGAAAGGAGATTTACAAGGTGCTATGATTTTGACCCAAAGTGAGGCAAACCTAAACCCACTACACTGGGAGTCCAAGAGCTACTTTCAAATGTAATCAAAGCTATAACTACAGCAGCATATAAATATCAGTATTAGAATTTGCTGCTTCCAAAGGAGCAATTATAATACACTAATAGAGCAAACAAAAAAGGTACTATAAACAATGCATCCTAGGAGAGATCACAATAAGACAGTTGTGAGTTAAGCCTGATTTTTCGCCACAGCCTGAATTCTTCCCTACTGAATATGGTTGCATCCCCAACCTCTCAAAATGTTTGTTTTAACAAATGCTGCTCCAGACCCTTTAAAGTAATCCAAAATACAGAATCAGATAATCAGGAAATGTGAAAAAATGTAAACTGGGCTGCTAGCCAGATTACTGAGCTCTCTAATCCCAAATAAACTATAATGGCTAATGGAGATCTATTGTCAGGAGGACTCTCCTATTTAATATTATTCTGTGTTAATAAAAGCATCTTGACAATCATTCAAGAGACACTACCGAAAGAAGAAGGAAGTACATTTTCCATTTTAGAAAACGGAACAAGTCAGTGTGTCTGGTTCTGATAGAATTAGAGGGCTGTTTACACTATATTCATTACAGGTAAAGACACATAACACATGATGTTGGTATGTAAGATACTCTCAACCACACAACGAAAATGGCATGTGATCTTGTGGAAACTGGAAACCAGTTTGTGGTTCTGAATTACTGACTGACTTTGGTCTAATTTGTGGGTTATACAAACAATGCATTTTATATGACCATGTGTCATAAATATAAAGGGAAGGGTAACCACCTTTCTGTATACAGAACTATAAAACCCCTCCTGGTCAGAAGCAAAATCCTTTCATCTGTAAAGGGTTAAGAAGCTAGGATAACCTCGCTGGCACCTGACCAAAATGACCAATGAAAAAAGTTGCTTTCAAAGCTGGAGCGGGGGAGAGGGGGAACAAAGGGTCTGTCTGTCTGTGTGATGCTTCTGCTGGGAACAGAAAAGGAATGGAGTCTTAGAACTTAGTAAGTAATCTAACTAGATATGTGTTAGATTTCTGTTTTGTTTAAATGGCTGGTAAAATAGCTGTGCTGAATGGAAAGTATATTCCTGTTTTTGTGTCTTTTTGTAACAAGGTTTTGCCTAGAGGGATTCTCTATGTTTTGAATCTGATTACCCTATAAGGTACTTACCATCCTGATTTTACAGAGGTGACTCTTACTTTTTCTTTAATTAAAATTCTTCTTTTAAGAACCTGATTGCTTTTTCATTGTTCTTAAGATCTAAGTGTTTGGGTCTGTGTTCACCTATGCAAATGGGTGAGGATTTTTATCAAGCCTTCGCCAGGAAAGGGGGTGTAGGGCTTGGGGGGATGTTTTGGGGGGGAAGACGTCTCCAAGTGGGCTCTTTCCCTGTTCTTTGTTTAACACGCTTGGTGGTGGCAGCATAAGGTCCAAGGACAAAAGGTAAAAAGTTTTTACCTTGGGGAAGTTTTAACCTAAGCTGGTAAGAATAAATTTAGGGGGTTTTCCATGCAGATCCCCTCATCTGTACCCTAGAATTCAGAGTGGGGAAGGAACCTTGACACCATGTCTTAAATCCTACTGTATTCAGTTATCATATAGGAGAGAAAGCCAATGCATTTAGGTTTTTTACAAACTTGCATAAAGATCTAGAAGAGCAGAAATTGGATATAATCCCAATTTAACACTATGGGGCACCCTTCAACAGCACGTTTTTTGCACTGAAAAAGGAAATTCAAATACAAACAATACATTCCAATAATATATAAAGAAGCAAAAAGTGTACAATTAAGGTATAAACCACTAATTTAATCTTCAGTGTACAACGGAACACAGTAATAAAAGCATTAAGGCAGCTCTTCCATCGTGCCTGGGTACCAGAAGCAGCATGGTTAGGTAGTCAGATTTAGAGACTGGGAATAACATAAGGATTCTATTCTGGATATTGACTTGCTCTGAAAGATGAGAAAAGTAATTTAATCTTTCTTTGTCTGGATTTTCTCATCAGTAAAATGGGGATAACAGTCAGAGTTATAAAGCACTCAGATTCTTGAAAGAAAGGGATGATCAAGTATTAATGAGAACACAAAGTCTTTCTCCTTTTTAAATGTGCAATTCCTAGCCTATTTGTCACAATCTAACTCACATTATCACAATTTTACGATAGCAAACAATACAAACAATGCAAAAACAGTTTCATTTAGAGACTCATTTTCACACATAAAACTTTTTTGAACATTGCTTTTGGACTAAAATCAACCATGTTTCATCTCTGTTCAATGGTGAGTTTTGGAGGGGCGGTTTGAACAAAAGTTGAACAGAGGGGCAGTTTGAACATAGCTATCTGAGTTATGCAAGGATAACAATAATAAACATTCTGTTTTCTTCTAATTCCTAAAATTACCACAAATTTCCTCCCATACACAGGAGTCAAAAATAGCTTTAAAATGGCATGTAGATAATCTTCACTGAGCAGCATGTTCACAAGCAAATTTGAAGGAAAAAAACACTGACCGGATTATAAAAAATTGAAAGTAACTAAAAATATTGCTTTTGTTCTGGGTGGATAGATCACTGTACATTCTCCCTCCCAGGCCTTATCACTGACTCAGCTGACACAGGATATGCTGCACTCAAGTTGCTCCTGGTACACTTTCCATTATGGCTACTGTAAATAGCTCAGTGAAGAAAATAGCAAAGTACTGAAAAGTAGCCCTAGTGCTTTAACTTCAGGAACAATCAACAGGAGAAAATCATAGGTGTTAAAATATTGTTTATCCCAAGAATTTATGCTGTTGCCATAATTTTTGCTTGATGCAATATTTGGCAAATTCTAAATTTTAAAATTACTGTCTTCTTCTATTACCAAGGAAGAGCCAACATAAATCTTTGTGCTGGTGTCCTGTAAACCCAGCTTTGAAGAACAGAGTTTTCAGGCAAAGACAGTATCTGCTGCAAAAGTTGAAATTTATGGCTTGAAAACACAACATTTTTGCACTGCTTTAACTATATTTGTTTGAAACCTGTATAGTTAACGCGGGACAACCCTTAAGAGTTATAAATTTAGTGGAATAAGCTACGCCAGTATAAGTACCTTTATACTGATATAACTGTGCTCACACTAGGGTTTGCACTAATTTAACTATTTTGATTAAAAAAATCCACATTCCTAACCAAAATAGTTAAATTAGTACAAAAACTTTGTGCAGACCAGGCCTTACTCCTCCCCCATGCTGTTTACTTCAAGGATGAAGAAAGTTCTCTTTTTCCACTCCATCTTCTCAGCATCTCATTCTCCATCATCTCACAGAGGTGCAAGCTTCGAACATTAATTGAGATTCAAACATCAACATTAAGTACAAGAAATTTCATTTTTTATCCCTCTTTGGACAGTTTTTACATTTAAATGTAATGAAAAAGGAATGCTGCATAGTGACCATTAAAAAAGAATATCAAAAATATGTTCAAAGTTACAAAGAGGATGGTGATCAATTGTTCTCCATAGTCACTAAAACTAGGACAAGAGATAATCACCTTAGTCAGCCCACAGCAGGGGAGATTTAGGTTAGATAGCAGGAAAAAAAATTCTAACTCTAAGGATAGTTAAGTATGAGGTTACACCAAGAGAGATTGTAGAATTCCCATAACTGAAAGTTTTTAAGAATCGGTTAAAAAAACCACCTGTCAGGAATGGTCTAGGTACTTGATCCTGCCTCAGCATAGGAGTATGAACTAGATAATCTCTTGCTGTCCCTTCCAACTCTACTATTCTATAATTCTGTGAAATGCAAGAAAGTTGAAATTTCTATTGCCAACTTAACCTGGCCATGTTGCACATTCTATATATTTCTGGTATAGCATCTTTTCCTGCTGTCACATTGATTTTTTAAAATAAAAATAGCTCTTCAATGTGGTATTTGAATATTGCACAAATTCCCCAAGTATAGTGCCTCCAATGTTCCCTTTAATATTTTCCATCCATGTACGGAATGAATTTTGTGTTATGTGCAGCACCAATATCGAGGTAATGTGCAGATGTGCACCACCAGTACAAACAAAAAACCTAAATATATATTTTTAAACAGTTCACAGGTATGGAAGAAGAAGAAAGAATGTTAAAACAGGGGATAATTAACAATGAGCACTGCTTAAGATGTTTGTTCAATATGAAATCAAATAAAAAGAAAATTAACACTGCACTTGGAGTACAGGTATTTTATCATCCTTTCTAACAACTAAAGCTAGTAAACACACCAAAATGTGACACAGTGAAAACAGCTATTTAAATAAAACAAAGTCATGGCCATTAAGTGTAAGCATAAAAAATATGCACCAAAGGCCCAATTTAATAATCTGGTCCTACCATAGATCACTAAGACTTCATGGAAAGCTGCTCTCAAAAAATGAAGCATCTTCCAAAACACTAGCATGCTACAGACTTTTGCAGTTTCCAAAACTATCCCTCTTGCATGCATGTTATCTGCATACATAGCTAAGCTTTAAGATGCTATACAAATCTGAATCAACTAGAAATAGTCATGCTCTCATTGCAAATATTAATACAATATTTTCTGATACTGGAAAGGAGAGTAAAGGGCATTCGCCCAGGCCTATACAATTCCTATGGGATGTCAACTCTTAATTTGATTAATACTTCACACATAGAAAAGTAAAAATAAGTAATAAAGCAACACAGACAGCAAACAAAACCACAAACAAACAAAAAGAATGAGGAGTACTTGTGGCACCTTAGAGACTAACAAATTTATTTGAGCATAAGCTTTCGTGGGCTAAAGTCCACTTCATTAGATGCATGCAGTTGAAAATACAGTAGGAAGATATATATAACACTTGAAATACGAAGAGAAGTAAAACATCAAGTGGTTGGTTGGGTATTTTAAATGAGTGTTTAGGACCCATGCTGTGCAAGTGCAACAGACCCTGTAGAAACAGACAAAGTTAAGGTTCTCCTGGTTTCTCATTGTGTGTATGTCACCAACTCAAAAACTCAGAGTAGGCTTATTAAGTTTTTACAAGACCCTTAAGTAAAGGGAGCACATTAACACATGGCTTTGGAGTTTGCAGACAGATCCCTGCTTAACCGAGCTTGCAAATAAGGTCTTCATCATGCAAAACACGTAAACACCAAACCTAGTGCTTGCTACTTATGAGTCAATGGGAGTACTAAGAGCCAGAATTATACCAAATAGCAAAGATCTGGCCTTAAGAATTTCCAATACCTCTCTCTGCATGGAGTGCAGGCCACTTGCTGGAATCTTCTGCATATATCTCTCAATCAATTCCTTGTCATTGCAAGAGCCTCGAGAAGTGATGCAACTCAGGGCTTGTTTACACTTGAAACACTGCAGCTACATTGCTTAGTGCTTCAGCATAGACACTACCTAGGCCAACGGAGGGGTTCTCCCATCAGCATAGGTAATCCACCTCCCTGAAAGTAATTCTTCCATTGATCTAGTGCTGTCTACATTAGGAGTTAGATTGGCTTAACTACAAAGCTGAGGGCTGTGTATTTTTCACTCCCCTCAGCGACATAGCTGAGTGAAACTAACCTTTTAGTGTAGACCACACCTCAGTCCCTATCTGTGACATAACAGTTTAGTTTCCTGCAGGCTGTAATACTTTGGTCTAATTTCAGCTGGTGGGTTTAGTGTGCGCGTACTGGGTGGTGTTGATGGCCTGTGGTATACAGGAGATCAGACTAGATGATCTGGTGATCTCTTCTGGCCTTAAACTCTATGACTATTAGCAAGATTGGAACCTTTAGATCCACTACGCAGATCTCTGCCACTTGAGCTAACTAATAGCTGTAGTAGGCTGTCATCCTTTATGTGGACCAATTCAAGAGGGAGATGAGAGACAGACTTTGCAAGTGAGTTTCATAGATACTTGCTGACATCAGAAGAATTGAGAGACTCAGGAATCTTGAATTCTGTTACAGGCTCTGAAGAGAAATGGGCTCTATGGGGCACAGATTCCTTTGTCCATTTCCTGACGCAAGACCCCTTCCCTACCATCACCTTGAACCTGCTGTTTCTCCAGTCCTGTACCTCTTCCCCACTCCTGACTCCTCCTCCTCCCAGTCCCATGCTCTTCATCCAGCCACTCCCAGTCTCCATTACTCATGTTCCTCATCCAAATTCAAGTCTTCTTGCTCAGTCAGTCCTAATCTCACCCAACTACACTCCCCCCAGTCCAAGCCTCCTCTCCCCCCTGAGTGCCAATCACCTTCCCAGTCCCCCAGCCCAGATCCTAGTCTCCAAATCTTCTTGTCCAGCCAGTTCCAGTCTCCCAATCCTTGGCTTCTCATTCGATCTCAGTCTCCCTCCTAGTTCCCCCATCCCGCCTCTCTGTCCTCTTGTCTAGACAGCCACATTCAACCCCAATAGCTCCCATTCTCTTTGCCCTACCAATCCCCAGTTTCTGCCCTACCCCAACTCACAGTGAAAGTTTCCCTGTCCTTGCCCCTGCCAGCCTTCCAACCCAGTTTCTGCCTATATCCTGGCATCTTATCCTAATCTACTTTCTCCGACACACACACACACACACACACTCACAGCTCTGACACCTGTCCCCTCTGCATCCGGACAAGTCAGCTGCCTGGCCCCAGAAGGGTGATCATTGGGATAGACATGGTCCCTGCTCTCAATTCAGAAGCCCAGACCTAAACCAGAACGCAGCAGCCCAAAGCTTCAATTGCAGAGAAGGTCTTTGTCAGCACCAGGCTGGAACATGCTCATTGTGGACAGAATCTTAGGGGAATTTAGCTGCTAAGATCTAAGAAGTCTCTACTGAGCATGTGCAATCTGTGGTTTTTCAAAAGCTTATAACAAGGCCAAATCTGAGTGGATAAATACAAGGCAGATTCTTGACACAAAGGCCAACCCTCTGCCAAATTTCAAGTCCCTGATCCAAAAGCATAGGATCACCTGAGCTTTTAAAAGAAAAGGTTACCAGAATTTTTTTAACATGGGCAAAACAATATATTTTTTCCAATCTTCATTCTGGGAAATACCAAACCGTTTTGGCTGAAATTTTCCAAAAACAAATTCAGTTGTATAACATACTACCTTTGGGAAAGAAATGTTACCTCTTATGAAATAACTTTATCCTTCACATTTTATATTCATTATCTTACAATGGGCAGCACAATATTAGGCAATAGAGACCTCAAGTAGGAAATGACACGAAGGACAGGAAAGGCACCACAACTAAACAATGACTAAACAACGTAAGGAAATCAAAGATATACAGCATCAGAACAAAACCAAGGATTTTCAATTCAAACATAATATTGGTGTTAACATACAGCTATGAGAGCTGGAGAACTACTAAAACATTAAGACAAACTAGATGCCTTCAAAAATAAAGTGCCTATGAAAGATTCTGGATATTGATTAAAAAGACTATCACCAAAAAAAAAAAAAAAAAAGAATTTACCAGCCAGCAGCTTGTTTCCATCAGAATCATAAGGAAGCATTTGACATATATGGGGCATGCACTCCGTACGCCAACACAGACTCCAACATGAAGCGGTTAAGTGAAAACAAACTGGTGTGAAGAAATGAGGGCACCCAGGAAAAACTATAAGAAGCTCCCTTAGCATGGAGGGCAGAATAGCTGATCTCAGCACCGCACAGCAAATGGAAGCAGCAGCAAAAGACAAAGAGGAATGGAAAAGACTGGTTTCCACTCTGCATGCTGACACTGACGCAGGAAGGATATGGAAAAAAAAAACCCTACATCTCTTTTAGGAAATATTTTATTATGAATTTCCTGATCTTTGTGCAAGGAAGATGTCAGAATATTTCATTAATATCTATTATTTGCATGTAGTATACATTTTAATAAATGTAGTCAGTGGGAGTTTTGTGCTCCAAGTAACTTAACAATTGTTCTTTTCTCCAGGATTCCCCACACACCTCTTTCTCCAAGTCTGAACATGTGAGAATAACCTTTGTTCCAGATTTACTACTTGTTTCTACTATCCAGTCAATTCTTAACAGGGAGAATGACAGAAAAACTGTGCTTCATAAAACATCAGGGAAAAAATGGTTTGTTACTGTAACACTCTGTTCCCCAAAGAGATACTCTGCACCCCATATTCACCATTGGTGATAGAATTATGATATATTTTGTACAAAGTATATCTTGTGAAGTATCATTTTAAAAGTCTTAATGTGTTGTACATTAATATCCTGGGGATTGGTCCTGCTTTGAGCAGGGGGTTGGACTAGATGATCTCAAGGTCCCTTCCAACTCTGATATTCTATGATTCTATTAAGTTGAATGTGCTATCATTGTATATGAAGTTTCACTATGTATGTACCATTGAAACATGTGAAGTTGGGAACACTCACAAGCAGCCTTTCAGATACAACAATAAAAAGGCCAAACCACGTTGATGGCTCACTGAGGAGAATACAAACACTCAAAAGGATTACTCCAGGGACTGTGAACAATGGAAACTTCTCAGAGATAGCACATACTCAAGGGATACTATTTGACTCTTGTCACAGCAAAAGATCTTTCCAGCAAGTTGGAAGATATAAAATGGGGAAGTGACATCATGACTTGGCCTGGTTAGAGCAGGAGTCAAAAGTCAGATACCTGGAGGTCAGAATCAGACAGTCCAGAGGGCAAACCAGGCATCAGGTGTCAGGATGCAGGCAGGCTCAGGTTATCAGGAGACCAGCAGAATTGTGCAGGTTGTGAAGGAGCAGCAGTCCTGAATAGGGAGAACCCAGCTGCATAGACAGCTTTCTGTTTCTGTGCTTGGGTTAGATAGAGGCTGGGGACCAATCAGGACCCCCAGGGTTCCAGCAATCAGATCCCAGGCCTGGAGTTCTCTTTTGGAGTTCAGCTGCTATTCTAGCAGCTGTTAGCTGGTCAATGGGTGGCAGGCTGAGACTGCCTAACTTTTAAGAGGCCTGTGGACCTAGGTTCAAGACATGTAGTCCCTGACAAAGGGTGACCATCCTGAACTGTGAAAAGAAACCTTTCCCCCTGTGTTGGTAAGGAATATCTTCTATCACTCCCAATTCCCAAAGAGACTATACTTCTTGAAGTAATAGAGTCTTATGAGATAGGGGCCTGAAAGGGATGGAGAAAATGGGGTTGGGAAGAGGGAGGGAGGTGAATTGGATAATATATCCCTCTTTTAATGTGCTGAGCCACACTTGCCAGATGTGATGTTTGCCCAAGCAGGGTGGAAGAGGAACAGGCATGTTTCACAGGTAGGAGATATGGTTAGCAAATTAGTCAAATGACTTCCTGGTGTTTGCAACTGTCTGGTGAGAAGGGCCTCCCATAGAAGAAGGCAGCTGGAAAGATCAAGGAGGTCTTAACCTTCTCTTAGAAGAATGTGGCCTAAACTGTTTCATCTGTTTTGTTGGAAAATAGTTTAGGCCCTTTGAAGGGTAAATCTTCTGTTGTATTTTTCAGTTCCTTTGGAAGAGCACCTCATAGAAATTGCAGAGGCCATGGAACACAAGGCCCTATCAGAGATGTCAATATCTGCTTGAACCAGCTTGTTTCTCCTCGTGCGACTATTTCTCACCAGACTTGTGCCTTGAATCAAGGGCAGTTGGAGACACAAAATTGGGAGGTATAGCCAGAGAAGGAGGACCGGAATATCACACAAGAAGATTTGGATGACCTTGTTAACTGGAGTAATGGAAATGGGATGAAATTTAACAGTGCAAAATGTAAGTTCATGCATTTAGGGACTAACAACAAGAATGCTTGCTTTAAACTTATGAGTTGGAAGTGACAGAGGAGAAGAAAGACCTGAATGTAGTAGTTGATCACAGTGTGAAAAAGGCTAATGGAATCCTAGAATGCATTATACAAGGCACTGGTGAGACCTCATTTTGATATTGGTCTCTCATATTTAAGAAAGATGAATTCAAACTGGAACTGGTGCAGAAAAGGGCTACTAGGATGATGCAAGGAATAGAAAAATCTACTGTATGAGAGGAGACTCAGAGCTTGGCTTGTTTAGCCTAACCAAAGAAGGCTGAAGGGAGATATAATTACTTTCTACAAATACATCAGAGCAGGGGTGGGCAAATTTTTTGGGCCAAGGGCCATATCTGGGTAGGGAAATTGTATGCAGTGCCAGGGCAGGGGGTTGGGGTGCGGGAAGGAGTACGGGGTGTGGGAGGGGGTGCGGTGTGCATGAACGGGCTCAGGGCAAGGGATTGGGGCAAAGGAGGGGTGTGGGGTGTATGAGGGGGCCCAGGGAAGGGGGTTGAGGTGCAGGAAGGGTGCGGGGTATATGAAGGGGCCCAGGGAAGGGGTTGAGGTGCAGGAGGGGTGTGGAGTGCAGGAGGGGGCTCAGGGCAGGGGTGCAGGAGGGGTGCGGACTGCGGGGGGAGCTCAGGGCAGGGGGTTGTGGTGCGGGAGGGGTATGGGGTGCAGCAGGGGGCTCAGGGCAGGGAGTTGGGGTGCAAGAGGAGTGTAGGAGGGGTGTGAGGTGCAGGCAGGGGGCTTAGGGCAGTGAGTTGTAGGGTGGGGTGCAGGAGGGATTCGGGCTCCGGAGCGGCAGTGGCGCACACTGGGGCCAGGGCAGGCTCCCTGCATGTCTTCCCTGGCCCCATGCCATGCTGTGCCACGCCGCTCCGGGAAGCGGCCAGCACCACGTCCCTGTGCATCCCCTGCGGGAGGGGGAGGCACAGGGCTCTGTGTGCTGCCCTTGCCACACCTCCAGGTTCCTCCCCTGAAGCTCCCACTGGCCGCGGTTCCCCATTCCGGGCCAATGGGAGCTGCGGGGGGGCGGCGCCTGGAGGCAAGGGCAACGCACAGAGCCCTCTGCCCCCGCCCTCCTGGGGTCCCGGGAACGTGGTGCTGGCCACTCCTGAGAGCGGTGCGGGGCCTGTGGCACTACACGAAGGCAATCCCATGGGCCGGATCCAAAACCCTGATGGGCCGGATCTGGCCCGCAGGCTGTAGTTTGCCCACCCCTGCATCAGAAGGATAAATACCAGGGAGGGAGAGAAGTTATTTAAGTTAAGCGCCAATGTAGACACAACAACAAATGGCTATAACCTGGCCATGAACAAGTTTAGGCTCAAAATTAAACAAAGGTTTCTAATCAGCCTTCCAAGGGGAGCAGTGGGGACAAAAAACCTAACTGGCTTTAAGACTGAGCTTGAAAAGTTTATGGAGGCGATGGTATGATGGAACTGTCTATGATGGCATGTGGCCCATCTATGACTGCCAGTAGCAAAAATCCCCAAATGCTGGAGATGGGACACTAGATGAGGAAGGCTCTGAGTTACTACAGAGAATTCTTTCCCAGGTATCTGCCTGGTAGGTCTTGCCCACATGCTCAGGTCTAACTGATCTCCATATTAGGGGGCAGGAAGGAATCTCCCCCCAGCTCAGACTGACTGAGACCATGCGGGTTTTCCACCTTCCTCTGCAGCATGGGGCACAGGTTACTTGCCGGTTTAAACAAATGTCAGTAGTGAATTCTGTTACTTGAAGTCTTTAAACTATGATTTGAGGACTTCAGTAACTCAGCCCGAGGTGATGGGGATATTTCAGGAGTGGGTGAGGTTCTGTAGCCTGCAATGTGCAGGAGGTGAGACTAGATGATCACAATGGTATCTTCTGACCTTAAAGTCTACGAGTCAAAGCAAATACTATAGGTAGCTCCAACTCTCCCCACAAGTGGTGAGAAAGAAATGAGCAGGAGGTGGTGGACATGTCCTTTTTATGCCCTTGTCTAAGAGCATGAGGAGAGAAGGGGCACAAGAGCTGCCTGGTGGTACTGCTGGCAAAAGTTTGTCTTCAACAGAGTAGATGACCTTGACCCTTGCTTTCATTGGATCCCAGTGTATCCCCCATACCCAAATCGCAAACACCTGCAGTGGAAGATATATGTGTACAATCACCAAGAATAAGTCTGAAACCTCTCAAAAATACTTCTGGTGTGTATTTATACACAAATACAAACAGATTTTCACTAAACGCTGTCAAAACCAGTAGAGATCCCACTTCTCTAAGAAGTTTAAAAATATGATTAATATAAAAAAAAACAAGCAAAGTCTCTGATGCAAAGCATCTTGGATATTGTGATTTTCAATGTGAAGACCTTATTCCACAAACCTTCCCTGCAAAGAACTCTCTCTAACTTCAAGTAGAGGGCTTCCATAATTGGGTCCAGAGCTAAAACAACATAGCATCAGCAGGAACAATGGTTATCCAAGTACTTTACGTTACAGTAAGGAGGTAGGTTGCTAATCATCATCTTTCAATGCACTGATGTAAGTGATTAACCAGAATGCTTTTTTGCACAAGAGGCCTTATGTGTGTGGAAATTCTATTGCAATCTTGCTGTGACAATGCACAGACAGTAAAGTGATAGAAATGCTATAGGATGCCACAAGCAACTGACATGTGGGGAAACAAAAGGGTTGCACTACATCAAATTGCCCAAATAGAAAGTGAAGCTAAGCAAAAGTTGCAAAACAAGTACAAGCATCTCTCAAGGTTATTTTGAGCACAGCTGCCCAGGCATTTGAAATCCCTTCTCCCACCCTTAATTTCTATACACACTCCCAAAATACCTCACCAAAAATTGTGTGTGTTGATCCAGGAATATGAAGGCACAAGTGAATATTCATGCAACACATACAAAAACAAATGGGGCTGGCAATGGCCCTCCTGTTTGCCAGGGCACTTACTGGCTTGGATGGATGGCTCAATAAAACTTCAGGATGCTAAAGGGAGAAAAAAAGATAGAAACAGGAGGGGGAAATTGGGAAAAAGGAAGAGTGTGAGAGAAAAAAAGGTGCAACAAGAAAACTATTTAAAGACAGATGTAAACACATTCATTTATTACTGCACTTAAGATTGTGGTGTTTAGTAAATCCTAACAACTTTGAAATATTACAGAATTTGACCGCTTAACCCTTGTCATTGTCAGAACTCAGGGCTTTATCCTAAAATTCACGCCCCCTCTCTTTCCAGTTGTTTCTACCCAATCCTCAAACACTTTGCTGTTTTATGCTGCATTCAGGCTTACAGATGACACATCAAATAGCTTAACAGATTGGGCAGCACTTTTATTTCTAATGCCTCATTTAGATCAATTATCAAATAAGTGAGCGGTTCAGGAAATTATCTTGAAGAACAACAAAACAATGATGAACACAGTTGATGGAAAAGAAAAATTACAAAAAGCCGATTTCCCTGGTAACCATTCTCTAGCTTTCTTTCCTGGGTTGCTGAACCGAGCACATTAGGCCTGTTTCTTTTTTAATAAACGAATCACTATTACCGAAATTGAATATTAATCAGCTGTGAATGAAATATATCACTTTTCTTCTAATCTACAAGTGTATCTGTAAGATTTCTAGTCATGACAGGAAACACTTTTTCACAAAGAGAAAAGCCCTAGAGACCAGTCAGACTCAATTGAGTCAGATCCTAGGAAACCCACAAATTGGATGAACACTTCATGAATTTATGGCTTCACATATTCTCTCTCCCTGGAAAGATATTACATCCTTTAACTGAAGCAAGGACATCATAGCAGAAGAGACTCTCAAGAGTATGCCCAAAGCATTGACTTGCTAACTCTGGAGGGGATTTTCCTGCCACAGAGCCAATGTTAGCATTCTCCTCTGGCGCAGAGCCTCTAAAACTGCTCTGGATGGGGAATTTTGCTACCAGCTGCTGCCAGATTCTTATCTTCGCCAAGGTCAATGGGCCCCTTTAAAATAGGCTTATCTCTGAGCAGAAAAAGCTCTTGGCTCAGTGGCTGTAGACAGAGAAGCTATGCACTGGCAACAACTATAGGAGAGGATATGCTCCTCCTTGGAGACTATTTTATTGCTGTTAGGTCTCCCCAGGCAGACAAAAAGCACTTCATACTAGAGAAGAAAGGCAACAGGTAGGAGAAGCTGGAAAAGAGAACACTCAGAACTAAGGGTTTGATCTGTGCAGTTTAGGAACTCCACGAGGAGAGAGAGAGAGAGACTTATATGGAGTTCACATGCAGCACAAGACCAGAGCGGCTCTAATCTCAACAAAAGGTGGTGGAGAAAAGGGAACACTACTCCCGCAGATGTCATTAGAGATCTCAATATCTTCTATATGTAAATGTACCTGTATTTACTCAAATTCTTATTCCTTTGCTACTGAAACGGTAGCTCAGGACCTCACAATTTTATTAGTGATTACAAAAAGATCTCTCTCCCCTTCTCCAATTCAATTCAGTATTGAAAATTTTCTATGTAGTCTTTACCTGCAATACTAATTAGCCATGATAATTAAAACAGTAACTTAGCTCCCAACACTAGCACAAGTTACTGAAGTGGATTTATTAAATTTAGTTTTTAAATGTTTGTCAGTCAGAGATGGTTTATGTATTTTTAATTGTTTTACGAACATTTAAAAGAGGCTAATCCACTCTGAAAATGTCAAATTGTTTTAACAGCCACTTGAATTGCACTTCAGGAAAAAAAAAGTCTTAAAAACTTACTTTAAAAGGGTATTTTTTTCACCTTTCTATAAGAGGCAAAAATGGATCAAATGGATTTTACTTAAATTATAAAGAATTTACCTCTGAGTTAAGACCAAACATGGAAAATTTCAGCAAGTTTGAGGAACTGAGAGGGGATATTAATTAAATATTTGGACGTATCCATAACTATAATATGTACGATAGCAGTGCCTGCTAGCTATATCTTTTGAGCAACAATAAGTATTTGTGACATGAATTTAGGGGCTGTGGAAGACTTTAATTTAAGGTTGCTCTTTCATACATTCACAGGGAAATTATCCCAATTACAGCTTCGGTAAGATTATACTTAAGCAGATCTAGGCACCTGATTGGAATCTCTTCTTTGACATAAACATTCAGAACCTGCTGAAAGAAAGGAAATGGGCCAGCTGCTAGGAACACCTCAAAGGAAAAGCAGAAATTCTTTTCACAGCATGAAAGGAATGCAATGGCACAAAAGAGAAACGATCACAGAGAATCCACAAGAGAATCAGGTATTGAAAATAGCACCCACAGAAGAAATTCATTCCAGGCCTTGCTCAGTAGAGCTCAAGAGAGAACTTTGGGAGGTCTTTGCATAGTCAATAATTGCACAAGAGCCTCAGCATGCGGCAGGTCATTAGAATACAGAGGGAGAGGTATATCTGAGTGCATGGTGTACTCCTGGGGGAATCCTGAGTCAAAAAATTAAAAATTCTGTGCACATTTTAAAATTCTGCATATTTTATTTGTCAAAATAACACAATATAATCACAGCATTTTCAATTATTTTTTGCTGACAAGTATTTTGAAATAAATTACCAAAATAATTGAAAATGGTGTGATTATATTGTTATTGTGTTACTTTGTTATTTTGACTAACAAAATGTGCAGAACTTGACAGAATTTTAAAATTTTGTTGCAGAATTCCCTCAAGAGTACCAGGGTTCTGTGTGGAGCAATAATGGGTGCAGGCAGCTTGGTGGAGGGGGAATCTGAATGCACAGGGGCTTTGTAGGGGGTTCTGAGTATAAGGGGAATGGGACTCTGCAGAGGAGTCCAGGTGAAGGTAGTTAGTGCTGGGGGGGGAGGGCGGGGGAGAAAGCTGGGGGCGTGAGGCTTGGTGAGGTGACGAGTTAAAGTGCAGCTGGTTGGGGCGCAGTGGGGTGGGAGGGCTCCCGATGCAGGGGGTGAGGCTTGGGGGGGCAGTAGTTTGAGGGGCTCGGTGCGGAAGTTCTGGGTGTTGGGGGCTCCTGATGCAGGGGGGCTTGGGGAGGGGTCACTGTAACGGGAGCTGCTCCACCTGCCTACCCAACCCCATGCATCCGGACGCTCCCCCACCTCCTCAGTCAGCCTCCCTGACGTGCGCACACGTAATCATAGGGTGCAGCCAGGGGAAGTTTCTAGGTGTTGATCTGAGCCAGACCTGGCAGCATTGTGCAGGGAAGAGAAGGGGGAACGCTGCCTCCATCCTCCTCCCTCCGCACCCAAACGGGACTTATGTTCCTGGGCAGCTGGGGCATCCCCAGTCCCTCCTCCCCACAGTGATTTACCTCTTCCCCAGCTGCCTGAACAGACGTGCCTGAGCTGCCGTGGAGGGGTGAGTGAGCACTGGTGAAGCTTCTTTTTACTTCCCCACAGAAACCATTTTCTGCAGAAAGTAAAGAGAATCTGTGGGGGATGGTGGCATTTTTCTGCTGTGCCGCCATGGCATGAAATTCCCCCAGAAATAATGGTGGATGGGTATCACACAGCACACATTAACAGGCAATGACAGGATTTAACATTTTATCTGCACATTCCAAAAGTTTACCCACACTTTAATTCCCCCTCCCCACCACCACATTTTCTTCTCTTATTCAGTTCCTTCCTCTGCTTAGTCACTTTCCCTCAGGATACAATTAACAACAATTGCCCTATGTATATAGGAAAGAATTATTACCATTCTAACAGAATGGAAAGTCACAGATTTCCTTCAATTTGAAGATGAGTATATATTTGCCTCTATGTGCAATAAACTAAATTAATGTTCTCTATTTGTTCCTCAGAAACAAGTACCTATCACAGTTCAGGTCACCCTTTGCAGATTTTGAATGCAATTTACACCTGAATTATTTTCCTATTCTTAACCCTCAGGAAAAGGATCAGAGACAAACTCATTTTCTTGTTAATTTACTGAAAATGAGAATGGATTATTTCAAAAATATCTAGCTTCTGATCTAACTCGATGTCTCCTTGTATCATTCTTGGCTCCCTATTATATAGACTTTCTTATCCAGCATAGGGATCTCTAAAATGGAGAGAGTGAGCACTCTAAAATGGAGAGAGTGAGAGGGAATTAAAGAAAGGTATTGTCATGGCACTGCAAAGTAACAATCTTCATCTTTTAGCTAACAATGTTTCACTGGAGTTAAGCAATTTCCCTTACTCTTTCCATCCAAGTGAAGTGCCCTGGTATATGATGAGAATGTAACTTCTGTAGATACACTGCAGTACAAAGTAATATATTCCCAACCACTTCATCTGCGTAACTTAATTCTCACAATCTTTCTTTCAGTAAGAATAGCTTTTTTTCATGCATACTCACGCAGTCAGCAATCCTACTGCATAAGTAGTGTGTTGTAACTCTAATTTCTCCATTACTGCTGTCTCTTTAGACAGTAAACAAAAACAATTACTAACCTTTCATAACTCTTGTTCTTCAGGATGTGTTGCTCATGTCCATTCCAACGTAGGTGTGCGCATGCCACATGCACAGCCACCAGAAAGATTTTTCCTTCAGTGGTATCAGTCAGGTCAGCTTTGGTGCCTCCTGGAGTCATGCCCTCATAGCACTGGTATATAGGGTCCTGCTGACCCACCGCTCTCTCAGTTCCTTCTTGCCAGTTTTGGAATGGATATGAGCAACACATCTCAAAGAACAGTTACAGAAGAAAGAACGGTTATTAACCTTCTGTGAGTGCTTGCTCATGTCCATTCCAATGTAGATGACTCCCAAGAAGATGCCGTAGGAAGGTTCAGAGTTCAAGGACAAACGGACTGTAGCACAGCTCTGCCAAATCCAGCATTGTCTCTGGCCTGCTGAGTGACGGCATAGTGAGTTGCAAAAGTGTGGACTGAAGACCAAGTTGCACTCTACAAATACCCTGGATTGGAACTTGTGCCACAAATGCTGCTGAAGACACTTGCACCCTCACGGTGTGTGCCATCAGCACTGGAGCAGGGACTTTCGCCACATTGTATCTGCACATGCTACAAGAGGCGATCCATGATGAAATTCTCTGGGCTGAGACTGAGAGACATTTCATCCTGTCTGCCACCACCACCATGAAATGCTGAGTAGTCTTCCTAAATGATTTAGTCCTTTCTATGAAGAAGGCAAGAGCCCACCTGACATCTAGTGAATTGAGCCTCTATTCCTGGCTGTTGGCATGCAGCTTTGGGTAGAAAATCAGAAGAAAAAATCCTGGTTATTGGTTTCAGAGTAGCAGCCGTGTTAGTCTGTATTCGCAAAAAGAAAAGGAGTACTTGTGGCACCTTAGAGACTAACAAATTTATTAGAGCATAAGCTTTCGTGAGCTACAGCTCACTTCATCGGATGCATTTGGTGGAAAAAACAGAGGAGAGATTTATATACACACACACAGAGAACATGAAACAATGGGTTTATCATACACACTGTAAGGAGAGTGATCACTTAAGATAAGCCATCACCAACAGCAGGGGGGGGAAAGGAGGAAAACCTTTCATGGTGACAAGCAAGGTAGGCTAATTCCAGCAGTTAACAAGAATATCAGAGGAACAGTGGGGGGTGGGGTGGGAGGGAGAAATACCATGGGGAAATAGTTTTACTTTGTGTAATGACTCATCCATTCCCAGTCTCTATTCAAGCCTAAGTTAATTGTATCCAGTTTGCAAATTAATTCCAATTCAGCAGTCTCTCGTTGGAGTCTGTTTTTGAAGCTTTTTTGTTGAAGTATAGCCACTCTTAGGTCTGTGATCGAGTGACCAGAGAGATTGAAGTGTCCTGGTTATTGTGGAATTGCGACATTACCTTTGGGAGGAAGACTGGGTGAGGGTGCAGTTGGACCTTGTCCTTGAAGAAGACTGTGTATGGGGGGGGGTGTTTCCGAAGTAAGGGCCCTAATTTCTGAGACCCTTCTGCCAAGTTAATGGCCATCAAGAAGACCACCTTCCAGGACAAGTAGAGTAGAGAGCATGTTACCAAGAGTTCGAATGGAAGACCTGTGAGCCTTGACAATACCAGGTTGAGGTCCCAGGGTGGGATCAACTGTCTCACCTGGGGATACAGTCTATCCAGCCCCTTGAGAAAACGACTACAGAGTGAGTTTGCAAAGATGGATCTACAATCACCCATGGGTGAAAAGCCGAAATTGCGGCCAGGTGGACCCTAATTGAAGACACAAATAGTCCTTGCTGCTTCAGGTGCATCAAATAGTCCAGAATACACGGTATTGATGCTTGCGTGGACAAGACCCCTTTCTGCATTGACCAGGCCAAGAACAGAACTGCAGACATTTTGTTGTGTCTGGTCATGAACAGATCTATCCAGGGAGTTCCCCACCTCTGGAAAATGTCCTTCACGAGGTCTGGGCGGATAGACCATTTGTGATTGGAGAATGATCTGCTGAGGTGATCCACTAGCTCAGGTGTTCTCAAACTTCATTGCACCGCAACCACCTTCTGAAAACAAAAATTACTACATGACCCCAGGAGGGGTGACCAAAACCTGAGCCTGCCCGAGACCCCACCTCTCCAGGCAGGGAGGAAGGGGGGGCAAAGCCAAAGCCCAAGTCCCACCACCCCGGGCTGTGGGAGGCCAAAGTCTGGGGCTTCAGCCCCAAGCAGGGGACCTGTAACCTGAGCTCTGCCATCCAGGGCTGAAGCCCTCAGGCTTCAGCTTTAGCCAGGGGTGATGGGGCTTAGACTTTGGCCCAAGCAAGTCAAACACCAGTCCTGGTGACTCTATTATAACGGGGTCACGACCCACTTTGGGATCTCAACCATCAGTCCGAGAGCCGCTGCACTAGCTCATTCTCTGCCCCTGGGAGGTAGGATGCTTTGAGGTGGATTGAGTAGGATATGTAGAAGTCCCACAGATGGAGACCCTCCTAGCATAGGTGAGAGAAAAGAGTACTCTACCCTGTCTGTTGACAGAGTGCTCTACCCAGAGTTGACAGAATGCTCTACCCTGTCTGTAAAACATCGCCATCATGTTGTCTGTAAGCACCGATACACATTTGCCTTCCAGCTGGGACTGGAACGTTTGGCAGGCAAGGTGCACCGCCCAGACCTCCCTCATGCTGATGTGTAGTGAAAGCTCCGTCTGGGACCAGAAGCCCTGGGTTCTGAGAACCTCCAGATGAGCCCCCCAACCCAACGTGGAAGCATCGGTGACTAGACACATTGACAGCTGCAGTTTCGAGAATGGGACACCTACGCATACTGTATCCGGATCGATCCACCATAGGAGGGTGGTGATCACTGAAGTGGGAAGTGTGTCTACCATGTCCAAGAAGTCCAAGACTGGTTGGTATACTGATGCTAGCCAGGCCTGAGGAGGTCGGAGTTGCAACCTTGTGTGTTTCACCACCTAAGTGCATGATGCCATATTCCCCCGGAGTTTCAGGCAGCTTCTTGCTGTGGTGATGGAATGGTTTCTGAAGCTTTCTAAGATCAAGCGCAGGGCCCAGAACTGGGCCTCTAGAAGGAAGGCTTTGGCTTGGACGAATCCAGCACTGTCGCTATGAGGTCTATCCTTTGTTTGGGGGACAGCATTGATTTCTGCATGTTTACCAATAGGCCTAACCTCAAGAAAGTTGACAGTATTAGCAGTATGTCTACCTCCTGATCCCCGTACAGAGGGATATGGTGAGGGAGCTATATCCTCTGATGCAATGGAATACAATCTCTGCAACTGAGACCCTTGGACTGGATGGAAAGCCCAGGGGTTCCAGAAAGGTTATTACACTGTGCTGGACAGGCCACTGGTGGGAACCCTTGGCTCACATCAGCTGTCAGGTATTGGCAGTCAGACCAGTACCAGCTCCTGCAGGAAGTGTAGGATTCCACCTCAGAATCTGACTGCGAGGATTCATTCCTCAGTGACCACAGAAGAGAAATACTGATTGGTGCTGGAGAGCGGTGCCGGAAGGGGGGTGACCGGTGCTGTGCCATCACCACCAGTTTTCCCTTCGATGGCACCTGGGGCCTTGGTGCCATAACCGCTCTCGTTTCCGAAGCTGATTCATGCCTGGTGTGGGATGGCGGTACCGGGAGGACAGTAGCTCCCTTGCTGCCTCAAACGCCCCTGGTGTGGATGGAAGCATTAGAGCTGCACTCTGATGGCTCTACCTTGGAGGAGAGTCCAACGGTACCAGACTTGAGGGGTCCCTTCCCCAGGCCAGAGGCAACAGTACTAGGCTCTCAACGATAGAGTCCAAATGGCCCAGCACGGGTCTCACTCTGCTGGTTTCATGAGTCTTGGAGTTGGGGGTGCCCCCAGTCCATTTTTCTTTGCTTCTTCTGTGGCACTGATGACTAAGATCAGTGCCAAGTGCTCCTGTGAGGTGTAGACCTCCTCTGCACCAGAGAGCCCTGATAGTTTTGAGAGTCCTGGCACACGGACAAGGAGTCCTTCCTCAGTGCTAGAGAGGCTGAGCTACACTGCCTGTCTTTCAGGAAGCCGGTGCACTTCTCACCAAGGCAGAGGTGCTCAGTGCAGAGTCAGCATGATTTGGTTCCAAGTGTGGGGACAGAGAGCCATCTCCATAAGAAACTTGAGTCTCTGGTCCCTGTCCTTTTTGGTACAAGGTTTGAACCCTTTACAAATCCTGCAGTGCTCCTGCAGATGAGACTCCCCCAAGAACTTAAAGCAAGGAGAGTGGGGGTCACTAATTGTCATGGGCTTATGGCAAGCCTCACACAACTGAAACCCCAGAGACCGAGGCATGTCTTCGTGCCGGGGAAGGGGAAATCCCAGTAAACAGGATCCTACTCGATTAACTACTAACACACACTAAAACTGTACAACTAACCACTATCTATTAACTATATTCAGGGAAAAGAAACCAAAATCCAGGGGGCACCAGAGCCTACCCAATGGATACCACTGAGGGGGAAACTTTCTGGCGGTGATGCACACAGTGCACACACACCTACATTGGAATGAACATGAGCAAGAACTCGAAGAAGAATCTGTATAACCAATCACATAGGGCTCTTAGCTATATTAAATATTTCCCCAATAATCATTATTGGTACACTGATATAGTATCTGAAGGTGGTAGGCTTGGTTTAGAGACAGAACTGAAGCAGAAAGCAAATAGATGAGGTCCTGCAGGACTTGTGGAATACAGCTGTTCCACTGTAGGGGGTATAAGAAGCAGCCCAGGTTACAGATAAAAGAACTGAACAATCCCATCATGGTATCTCAATACTTTGTTGATGCTAACCAAAAGGATTGTGTTTGCTTCATTTTGTACAGTAGAAAAAGGAAGAATTGCAAAGATGAGACTGTTTAACACTGTACTAGAGAGTTTCCTATATGCATGTAAATCAGGGAAGCAAGTATGAATTTTTACCTTCTTCAGCTGAGTTTCCATTTTCAGACACTCCTCCTTCTTCTGCTCCAATGCAATTTCTAGCGTCTTGAGCCTGGAGTCCTTCTTCAGTCCTGAAGAAGCCAGAGATGAGGCATGTTCCTTCAGATCCAACAGGGAAGCCTAAAACAAACAAGCAGAACACAACTGCTATTGGGTAAATGATCATTAAGCACAATGCCACGACTTTAAATTTCTTTTTTGTCTTTGTTTTCCTGCCACTGCCACACTTCTGGTTCCCGCTTTGGAAAATAACCTAGGACAGCTTGGTTCAGTTCAGATTCTCAGGGTAAAGAACAAAACCCAGTCAAAACTCCCTTAAAATTCAGTTGAAATGACATGACTGAAGTTTTTTTTTTTTAAATGGCATTATTATTTTCGTAGTAGAGGTATTTAAATAAGTCACCACCTGCATTTAAGGGATTCAACCACTTTATCATAGATTAGATGATCCTGTTTTTACTGTGGTAGCGCTCAGGGTATGGAACTCACTAACCCCATCCCACTTTCTCCATAATTCCCAACTTTTCATATAGATATAAATATAAAATTGCATGGTTTAATTGCATTGTTTAATTGTAGTAATTGGGGTTTTAAAATAAAATTGTAGGTACATTTGAGTGTATAACCCCTGGAGATGAATAGAGGAAATTTATACTTCTGCCAGTGCAATTATATTAATTAGTCTGGCTGTACAGATATGACACAGCAGTCCATTTTATCAACAGCAAGATGGCTCTTCACACCCACAAGGGCTAGAAATATAACTTGCATAAAGTTGCAGAAGATGCAGCAAAATCTATAGGAAGAACATTTATCTGTGAATTTTCCATACACAAAGGTTTTAGCTGCTTGTGCTCTTTATCCCATATACTTAATGAGAAGATGGCATATATGTTGCAGTGAGCTGAGAAGATGCTATTTGTCCTGTCTACTGACTGCAGTTTCACATGTCACTGATCTGCAGCACTTCTAAAGCATAAAGTCAATAAATCCTTCCTCTTTCTCCCATCCTCTTCAGTATACTTAATAGACACTAACTAGCTATTCCAGAATTACTGAGATTCACATAAGTGCTGCCAACAACTTTACCAACTTCCAACTTCACTGGGAATGCCAATGGTCAAACCACATCATTTAATGGGACAACGAAAAGTTTTGACACATGTACACTTTGAAATGTGCTACACAAGTGTATTTTCAGCGCATAAACGTTTTGCAGAACCAAGTTTATAGAACATACTCTTCCCACCACACACACCCTTCACAGCAAACAACTAACAACAGAGAAGATAAATTTTGCTAGCGTTAACCTCTTTTTCAGAGAGATCTCCTTGCAAGAGGCTGACTTTTTCCTTCAGGTCCTTAAGATCTTTTTTGTAGTTGTCAGTCTCCTCTTGTTTTTCTCGCTCATCCCTGTCCCGTTGCTCCTTCAGGCGCTCAATAGTCCGCTCCTGATAAAAGAACACAGTACCCTGTGATGAAAATCCCTTTGAATCATCTTAACAGGTAAAATTTTGCTTATTTTCCGATAAGACATCATACCACATCTCTGCTTATTAGTTTAAGGGGAGAAAGTGTGCAGAATGTTGCTGATCTTCTCTACTCTCCTCCAACAGACCTCAGGAGGGAAGAAAATATCTTGAAACTTCACTGGTTTCATGATTAAGACGACCCAGGCTACTTGTTAATGCAAACTCTCCAATCTCTGAATGTTTAATAATATTATTACAGTATTATCTCATTTATCCAGCTGCTGACTAAACGAAGTTCAGTCAGGTCACCTGGCAGCAAGAAGCACCACGCATTGCATTCTTACTTATTCAATTCCTATTTTTCCAAAGTTTGCAGATGTGTCTGTAGCCCTTCAGACAGAAAGAGATGCAATATACACGATAAGAAAAGGAGTACTTGTGGCACCTTAGAGACTAACAAATTTATTAGAGCATAAGCTTTCGTGAGCTACAGCTCACTTCATCGGATGAAGTACCACAAGTACTCCTTTTCTTTTTTGCGAATACAGACTAACACGGCTGCTACTCTGAAATATACACGATGTGAGACATGAAACCAATGTGGGGACGGGATTGGCAATAAAAACAATTCTTCTGTACACGAAGCGTCAACAGATGCTCATCAAGGTTGAAAGCTGAAGTGATGGGAGTATTCTATTTATAAAATAAGCCCCAACTGCAAGCAAGCACACCAACAAAGCTTGTATTCAGAGTCTGACGGACTGAGGGAGCCATGGCCCTGTCTCTGAAGGAACTGAGACACAATGTGCACTAATGCTAAAGAGATCCCCTGTAGGGACAGAACAGTCCCAGCTGTTTCTTCAGTCAACAATCCGCTGCTATGCAAGAATGAAAAATGCAATGAGAACAACAGGACAGGAAAGAAAGGAGTCTGGGTTGTAGTTACATCAGGATCAAGGAGTTCTGTGTGATTTAGTTTTGAGAACCAAAAATATAAGTTTCAGATGGTGAACTTAAAAAAAAAAAATCTACGTAACATAAGAAAAAATAAAAATAAGACATTAGCCTGACATAAAAAGGTAAAGAATCCAGGGCCTCTAACCTAGAATGTGCCTTCCAGCTGCAGTGCTAAAGATGCACCGTAGACAAAGAGGACAGCTCAATCAATACTCCACAAAGTTCTATACAATATTAGCACAGTACAAGCAGCAGCAATTCTTTTCATACAGAGTTATATGATGGACCTAATTAGTGGGGTAGCAGCTCGAGACGTAACTCCCTACAACATTCCACTGTAAAGACTTTATGCTACAGAAAGCCCTCCCCCCAAATCCTATCCCTAGCATATGTATTGAGAACTGTACTGCTGTCTTAATTCAGATTAGACCTGTCAACAGCACATGGCTGGCTAGTCAAAATATCCTAAGATGTCTTCTAGTGAGAAATCCATTATGCCTAACAGCAGCTGCTCCGCCTGGATCAACAGCATCCAGATGGAGACCTTTACTCCCACAGCTCCTAGAAAACAGTAAATGTCCAGCTGTGCTGTAAAGGTATCTCTTCTGTTACCTAGAATTCAAGGCAGTACTGAAGAAGTTTGGATTTACAGAGATGATTAGCAGAATGAATTTTGAATTTAAAGGACTTGTGCCCTTTACACTCACTTTCTCTGCAAGTGCTTCTTCCAGTGTGGTCAAGGCAGTGTCAGTGTTGGTGGTGTCAGCCTGCAGGGATTTTACTCGATCCTTCAGACTGCTCATCTGTTTTTCCTTGTCTCTTAATTGTTCCTGGAGATTTTCAATCTTAATTAAGAAAAGACAATTAAGAAGAGTCTGAATGAAAAAGTTTAATGGTATACAAAGCTTTATACTATGTTCCTACAATAAATATACAGCTGTTAAAACATCAACATGAGTATTCAGTGTTTAGCAAAGGGAAATACCCCACAGTTTCAAAGTCATACGCAGGGATTTATCTCCCAGAATCCCACATCAAAACAGAAAATACAATCAATGGTAATGAATATGATTCAAGAATTAGAGGACAAGAACAGAACGCATGAGAGACCGGGAGCAATATTTTTAATATCTACGAAAGAGAACTTTGAGCAACAGCACAGTGTAAAAATACTTTCAAAGTAACAATGTCAATGAAGGAAAGCCATTATTTGCAATCTTGGAAGATGGTAAGATTAGGTGTAATGTACTGAAAGAAAGGAAGGAAAAGTTCACTTTTGATATTAATGAAAATATTGTCAAAGTAACTGGGAAACAGAATAAACTCCAAAAGGAGATGTTCAAAGAACCATCACTACAGATATCAAGTAACTGAACATCAGTGGGAATAATTTAGTTAGTAGCCCTGAGTAGTTCAAGAATTCTTTCTGAACATAAATGGGAGGCTCTTGTCTATGTACTCCATCACCTGAAAGTTTAGAAGTTAGGGCAAAAAATTTACACACTCATTGTCCTCCCACCTCAAACACAAAACTAGCAGATCTCCTTGCCCATGAGACCATCTATACTAGGAAAACCATTTTTATGTTAAATTAGGGGAATTAAAGTATTAACAGTCAGTAAGCATCCAAGTTTATACTTAGAATTTAAATATGAGCACAACACATGTCACTTGAGGACATATTTTAAAGAGACACACAGATATGAAAGGTTACATAATATAACTTGCTGGAAACACAAGTATGAGAAAAACTGGAGATTTCCCCTTCTTTAGATTCCATTGTACAGATTAAGTCCTTATTAGCATCTGTATGTAGCACTAGTGACACCTGGGGGTTAAACAGAATAAGTCTCAAAATGAACTCTTAGAGGTTCTGAAAGAAAAGTTTCTCTTGATATGCTTACAGATGCTGTTGCAGCTCAGCTGAGCCAGGTAACATCCTACATAGTAGTCCATGTGGCTGCTTTCAACCTCATGAGCTTTCAGAGATCCATCAGCTGTCTCAAAATATCGACTGTTTAAATAGCCAATGATGAAAATACACTACAAAGTAATACTATTTCCCCATGTTTATTCCCCTCCCCTACTGTTCCTCGCACTTTCTTGTCAACTGCTGGAAATGGACCACCTTGATTATCACTACAAAAGGTCCCCTGCCCCCACTCTTCTGCTGGTAATAGCTCACTTTACCTGATCACTCTTGTTACAATGTGTATGGTAACACCCATTGTTTCATGTTCTCTGTGAATATAAAAATCTCCCAAATGTATTTTCCACTGCATGCATTTGATGAAGTGAGCTGTAGCTCACGAAAGCTTATGCTCAAATAAATTTGTTAGTCTCTAAGGTGCCACAAGTACTCCTTTTCTTTTTGCGGATACAAACTAACAGGGCTGCTACTCTGAAACCTGTCTTAGATTCCCGTTTGCTTCTACTGGGGAAACACTTTGGGAAACAAGATTCCAACAGGCTGGACAGACAGTGCACACAGATGCTTTCTGCTCTGAGCAAGATACTGCAGGAGAGGCACAGCTAAGCAACTAAACACAGACGTGTTAACCAGCTGGCCAAGGAGGCACACAAACTGAAAGGCATGCGTTCGTTTGCATGTGTAATACATTGCTTAGTCTGACCAGGGTCATGTGACATCTCAGCTACACTGTAACATTTGACTACTGCAATCCCTCATTACTGCAGAACCATCTATCTGCATTTACAGAAAGTGACTGAGTACTACACTTAGTATGAACCTTGTATTTCTAGGTAAAAAAAAATAAAATAAAAATGGTTACTCACCTTCTCAAAACTGTTATTGTTTAAAATATGTTGCATGTGTCCATTACACGGTAGCTGACTTCCAAGCTGTTCTCAAAGTGGTGGGGCTTCAAGTCTCATCGGAAGAGGTACTGTATGACTATTTCCCTACCTTTGCTTCTTCCCTTGTGCAGCAGTAAGTACTTAGTGTCTAATAAGCATTGTGGATGGAGAAGCACATTGCTGCCCTACAAATATCCAGAATAAGGACATGTCCTACAAAAGCTGCATGACCCATTTAGAGCATGCTGTCAGTTTCTCAGGAGGCATTATGCCCTTGGCAGCAAAACACATAGTGATGCAGCTGATAATCCACTCTGATAGTAGTTGTGCTATAACTGGTTGACCTCTCATTCATTCTTCATAGGAAACAAATAGCTGGAAGAACCCAAATGGACTTTGTTCTGTCCAGGAAAAAGCTAAAGCTCAAAGCACATCCACTGTGCAGCCTTTGTTCATCTTTGTCAGCATGAGGCCACATGAAGTAAAGAGGTAAACATAGTGGCATTTTCTGATTTTAAACAGAAGCTTAGTGTAAGTCTACTCTACTGCGCTACATTGGCACAGCTGCACAAATGCAGCTGCACGTGTCTGGTGAAAACATGCTATGCCGATGGAAGAGTGCTTTCCTGTCGCCATAATTACTCCCCCTCAACAAGAGGCGGAAGCTATGTCGGCAGGAGAGCGTCTCCCACCAACATAGCTCAGTGTAGACACCGCTTTAAGTCAATGTAATTTATGTTGCTCAGAGGGGTGGCTTTTTCACGCCCCTGAGCGACGTAAGTTACATCGACTTAAGCAGTAGAGCAGACAAGCCCTTAGTGTGTAGAAAATGGTATATGGTGAAGCTGTGAGAAGTACACATAGCACACCCACTCTCCTAGCCCACTAACAAAGCCACCTTTACTGACATATGCAGAAGTGAACAGGAAGCTATAGGTTCAAATGAAGAGGTCCATATGAGCACAAAACACTAATTTTAAATCTCAAGTTGGCACTGGATCCTGAATAGTAGGAACAATCTATCTACACCTTTCAGAAAACTGGTTTCAATAAGATTAATAAAAACAGTTCTACCAGGATGAAATGCTGAGATAGCAGCCAGGTGTACCCTAATGGAACTGGCAGAGGGCTAGACCTGGTTCCTTAAGATGGAAGAGATAAGCTTTGATTCAAATAATTCTGGATTGAGTAAGCGACATATCATGGGAGGTTGCCCAGATGGAAAAACATTCCATTTAAGAAGGTAAACTGCTTTTGTGGAAGGTTTTCTACTAACAAGGAGGACATTCTGGACTGCCATTGAGTAGCGTGCCACCTCTCCATTTAACCACTGATGAACCATGCTGTGAGGTGCAGCACGCAAGGATCCGGGTACAGCCCTCACCTGTGATTCTGAATTATCAGATTTGTGGTTACAAGGGCAAGGGTTCCTGAATACACAGTATGACGGGTTGGACCCCCGGGATATCACTTGGTGTGCTGGGACACCACTGAGACGGACTATTCTGTCAGCCTGGACCCCCTTTTACCTGGTCTTGCCGGGCTAGGCTCCCCAGCCTTTTCCAGCCAAGCACACAGACAGGACCACACCCAGCTTTACAGAGAGACAGAGATCTGTTCTGAGAAGGCTCACCTTAAGGGGCTTGCCACAGCACCCAGATGTCCACCCTCTTAGAGTACAACCCCCAAATTATATGAAATTCACCTCTTCCCTCAATGTGGAGGAGGGTATGGATAACTTCTCTCCCCCGCTCCAATTAGAAATCTGGGTTATATTGTAAACTAGAAATAAATGTATTAATTATAAAAGGTGTATTTTAAGTAGTTAAGAAGGTAGCAGACAGAGCAAGGCAGATTACTAAAAAAATAAAACAGAGCACGCAAAGTAAGCTTAATACACTAAAGAAACTAGTTACATGTAAGTTCTCACCCTAAATGTGGTCCTAATAATTTTCTTCACAAGCCAGACACCCTTCCAGCCTGGGTCCAGTTCTTTCCTCCAGGTCAGTCTTAGTTGTTTCCCGCAGTCATCTTGGGTGGGGTAGCAGGGGAGAACTAACGACCTGGATTACGCCATTCCCCATCCTTAAATAGGATTTGTGTAAAGTGGGAGTCCTTTGTTTCCTAGTTTGACACCCCCCTCCCCAGCTGCCACAATCAGGCTGCAGTTAAAAGGATCATTCTGCCTCAATCTTTTTTCAACTTGAAAATAAACCTGCGGTACATAGCCCATGGAAACATGAAAGTATGTGAAATTGACCTGTGGCCATGTCGTACCCTGGAACAGAAATGGGAACATTTCCTGTTTTGCCAAGTCACAAACAGATCCACCATTGGACAAACCCCTATAGAGAACACTGCAGCAAGGATGGCTGTGTTAAGAGACCACTTGTGGCCTAAATTGAAGTACCTGCTCAAGTGATACACCAGGCCATTTTGAACATCGGGCAGGTCAGGTGCCCTGAGAATGACTGCGCTCTGAATGCATAAGTTCCACAGCTCGACTACCTCCTGTCTGATCTAGTGTCCCCTTGTTTGTTCGCATAAAACACAGTTGTGGTGCTGCTGGTGAGCACCTGGACAGTCTTACCCTGAATGTGAGGCAGGAACTATTGACAGGCACAGACTATTGCACAAAACTCAAGAGCATTTATACACAATCTGGCCTTGTGGGGGGCCCACAACCTTTGATCTTGAAGAGCACCCAAATGTGCTCCCACCATTACCAAGATCATGCAAGGGAGAGAGAAAGAGAGACAGGGACTCCCTGACACATGTCATCTTGGCTCATCCTCCAGATTAGAGACAACAATACCCTGTCCTGGATACATACCAGCTTATCCAGATGGGAAACCGGAGGGTGATAGACTGACTTGAGCCAAACTTGCATTGCTCTGCAAATGGAGCCTGGCATGAGGGGTCACATATGTATGCCACCATGAAACCTGGGGACCTTGTCATAGGCTCTCCCAGTATCAGGCGAGTTCCACCTGACTAAAATAATAATAAATAATAGTAATAATAACAATAATAATAATAATAATATATGAACTATAGAGAAATGTGATGAAAGAAAAATAAGGAAGAAAAACCATCCAGTGGATGAAAAATATTACCACTAGTAAGAATAAAAGAAAAAACACAACTTTGTTCACAAGGATTGAAGCTGTGATCACACAACACTGAGTAACTACCACAGATGGTAAAAAGGAACTGAAGGAGGGGTCGAGCTGCTCTGTCCTTTATACCCTCTCTGTAAGGCTCACAAGGAGCCAGGAATGGGTGGGGGTGCCCCAACTTTCTCGCATCAAAGCACAACACACACGTACACCTACAGCATAATGGACATATGCAAGGACTTGAAAAATAACTTTCTGTTCTTCCATTCTACATGTTTTGCACATTTTTGGGAAATGAAGAAGCTGGTACTCATGCCTGGTAGGTATACCAGGTATATTTAAATCAGTGTCTATTAAGTAGACCAATGGTGTCTCATTGTTTCCTTGTACTGCCCCTTCTGTCTATCTGTATACATCTGCTGCTTCTTATCTTATTCTTAGATTATAAGCTCTTTGGGGCAGGAACTGGCTTTAGTTCTGTGTTTGTACACAGTGCCAAGCACAATGGAGTCCTAGTCCATAAATAAAAAATAAATTAAATATTTAAACCATGTTAATAGCTATCCATTGTCAAAGAAAGTGTGCTGCAAACAGATCTGCTCTCCCCAGAGTCAAACAATGGCTGGTCTCTAATAAGGATGCGTGCGTCCTTAAAGATATTTTTAAAATGGCTAATAGCCATTTGATGGGCTTATGGAGGGAAACAGGTCCAATTCCACACATTCAGTAACAAATTTCTCTTTTGAAATAGTATTCAATGAAAGTCTGGTTATCTTTATTCTAATCTTCCCCAAAACCTGAAGTGAAATGACATATACAGAAACAGAAGTTACAGGTTCTCCAAGACTGTACATTCTCAAGAAAAACTGGGCAAAAATATCCCTTGTTTCTGCCCACACACTGGTCACCAGAATAAAAATTTACCGTCATTCTCTACCTGCTGGCTCCACAAGCAACATAACATACTCCCGTCAAAGGATTGCACAATGTACATTAAGGATATTTGCTTTAATCTTCCTTCCTCTCCATCCCACTAAAAATATTTGGTAAACAAATTACTATATAAGCAACAGAAACAAACCAAGTATTCAAAACGTGCTCCACGCATCATGTCCCCAACAAAGAATGAAACAGAATATGCAGGGGTCTATACATCTCCTTTGGGAGATGCAAAGGGGGCTTGCATCAGCAATTTGAACTGAGAAACAGTTTCACATGTAACAAGTTTACTCTAAAATGGCCTCTCAACACAGGAATGTAAATGTCTACCCTATATTTTCTAGGCTGAAAAGAGAACAGAGATATCATTATCATTAGATTATCAAGGGCCTTTATTCCTGCTGTAAATTCTAATTTCCCAAGGAAAAGACAGGAATTGATGAAAAATTGATGCTGACTGATAAGGTACATGCTGGAATTATCTGCCCTGCATACCAAGTCCCTCACTGGTAAAGGCTCATTGAAATCTTTCGTTTGGCTTTTTATCAACATTGCCAGTCGCCGGGCACTATGTTTCAACATAGGGGATTTATTCCTAGTCAGGCGGAACTGATTTGTTTGCCTTTAAGGTCCTAATTGCTGGCATTCCAAGGGCAAGGAGACTAGACCATTTCTTGCAAACACCTGAGGAAAATATCAGCCCAGGAATTAGAAGGAGGCAGCATCTGAGTCAATACTCAGAATCTATGAGGTCTCCAAACCTGCAGGGTCAAAAGATTGTTCATTGTAGTACTATAGGTTGGCTAGAGACCAACCTGGACATAATGTTGACCAGCTGCCAATAAGACCTCATTTGAAAGAATAAAATTAGAAGGAGGTGGAGTGATTGCTCAAGCCCTTGGTTTGCTTGCAAGATGTTTTAATTGTCCCTTTTGTTGTATGTTCTGAAAGAAAAGGAACATCTGGTACATTATGAATGCTATTAATTAGGCTGTTTGCCCAGGAGATCCAGGCACGGGAAGCATCTACTGCAAACTGCCAGCTCACCAGATTCATTCCCATAAAAAGTAGTAGTCATACTCCGTCAGGCTCATTTTAGTCAAGACAGGGTTAATTCAGAGTCTTGGGGGAAGACTGATTTATTTTTTATTCCTAGAGGGTAGGGAAAAATGTAATTAAAGCTTGAGTTAAGATATATATCCATAACTTATAGCCAACAAAATCATTTACAAGAATGTTCTAGATGTTTTTTTAAAAAAACATTAGAAAGCCAGAAAATTCAGACTTATGGTTAAATAAAGAAAGGCTATGAAGGAAGCGTGGGGGGGGGGGGAGAGAAGGGAAGGTGGTGGGATTCAGAAGAGATTTGGAGCAGCAAGGGGCAATAGAAAGGGTTTACTAGTCCAGTCCCCTATTCCTGGGAAGTGTGAAAGGAAAGTGGAGCTCAGCTGGCAGACCCCAACTTTTAGAGGCAGAACCCTATAAAGCCCCTCCACAATGGGTAACTTTTCACTATGCTGCATGGCAGCACAGGGAAATCTTTCCCACTGAGGGGGAGACTTCCCTGTGTTTCAGACTATAATAGGCAGGGCTGAAACCCAGCTGGCTTTTAAAGCAAAAGAATGGTAGAGGCCCTATTCCTCAAGGTACACACATACATATATGAGAATCTGGGGCTGTGCTATCCTTTGGCAGACTCCCAAAGATTTGGAATCACAGAAACCAACAATATGACCAGGGGAAATTATGTTTACACCTACTAACCTCCAGAAACCTATCAAGAATAAGGGGAAAATCTTAAGATGGGTACTGAAGTCATGGGGGAGGAAAAGGATGCAGAGGACAAGTTGTGGGGTCTGAGAGAAGAAAAATGGGGATAGGAAGGGAGCAAACAAATTTTTGGAAATTCTGCAAACACATATGGATTGCCTAAACTCCACATATTCACTTGGCCTCACTGTTTTTGCCTCCTGAGAAGGTTAAGAGATCTGCACAGAGGAGGGTACCTTTCCTGCAGAATTCATAAAGCTCTGATTGTGAGTGGAAGTGACAATATTTATGCTGCCTCTTGCAGCTAACCTCACCCAGTTTCTGCTCTATCTTTGGCCACTAGAGCCACTGTAGGTCTCCTGCTCTCTTCCCTCATGACCTCTGACCAAACATAGGATCCCTTCCAATAGACCTCTTAAGGTCTTTTGGAGAAGAAACCTGCTCCTTTGGACCTTACTGTACGCAGAAATGTAATCTGTGAGTACACTGAGACTTTACAGCTGCCTGGAAAACTTTGTAAAAAATTTGACAACACCCCAGCAAAATTTCAAAAGAAAACTAGAAATGCTACCAAGTTTTACAAGTTCCCTAGATCCTTAAGTGCTGTTCCAGCGCTTAAGTAACGTCACCTCTCTGTGCCTCAGTGTCATCATCTGTAAAATGGGGATAATGGCATTTACTTCCTTTGAAAAGTACTTTGGGATCTACAGTTTTGAAAACTACTGTGTAAGAGTTAGATATTATTAAAGACAGAGTACTTGTAAATGTGGTTTCCAGCTTCTCATATATAGTTTTGTGCACTAGATCTCAAAGTCTTCCTACACAACCTCATCTGAAGTCTTTTGGACAGACTGTTTGGTAGTAAAACATTGCAGAAAAGTGTTAAAAAAGGTTTTAATCACAGTTTGAACAGCCTTCTATGGCCACTATCTTGAAAACTGTTTGTTCCAGTAACCACAAAAAATAGTATACTGCGATAAAAAAAATAGTATACTGCCCGCAGGCCACACATATCATATTTGAAGCTGCACTAACTTTTATTGGGGCTTTTATACCGAGAGCGGTGGGCATGTAACAACAACAACAAAAAAAGGTCTGCCTTATTTATGGTCTGGAATACCTATCGCCACTCCATAATTAAAAAGAATTAGGGTTTAACTGACTGATTGCATCTTTCAGTTGGAAACAAATACTTAAGATTAACTCACTCCTTCTCTCCTAGGCTGGCAGAGGCTAGTGCAATGGAGAAACAATATGTTAAATGTATGAAGGTAAAGTGGGGTATGTCACTTCATAGCTATCACTGACTGCTTTATGAATATTAAGATCAAAACAGAAGCTACTTCCAGGACTATCATGTAGAAGAACAGTTGCTGAAACATGAGGATAAAGAACTACTTCACAATCCATTAATAACTCAGCAGGATATTAATCATCATCATCTACTAGGGCTAAACATTTTTGAATCAGCAGGCTTGGACAACTTGCACCCAAGAGTCCTAAAAGAGTTGGTTGAGGAATCTCTGGCTCACTGGTGTTAATTTTTAATAAATCATGGAATACCCAGGACATTCAGGAAGACTAGAGGAGTGCTAAAGTGCCAGTATTCAAAAAGGACAAGTGGGATTACCTGGCTAACTGACATCAAGCACAGGCATAAAAATGGAAAAGGTAATAATGGATTCAATCAATCAAGAATTGAAGGATATAAATATAATTTATGATAGTCAACATGGTTTTAGGGAAAATCAGTCTTGTTAAAAGAAACCAGATTTAATTAAAAAAAAAACGAGATCACAAGTTTGGTTGATAAAGATAACTGCGTAGATGTAATATATTTAGACTTTGGTATGATGTTTGACTTAATACCACATGACTTTCTGATTTAAAAATCAGCACTATAAAATATCAGAGCACACAAGAAGTGTATTAATAACTTAACAGGCAGATCTCAAGAAGTAGCTGTCAATGGGGAATGAGGGTGGAACCTTTCTAGCAAGGTTCCATAGGGATTGCTTTTAGGTCTGATGCTATTCAATATTTTCATCTATGACCTGGAAATAAATATAAAATCACTGGTGATAAAATTTATAGATTATACATATTGGTGGAGTGGAAAATAATGATGAGGAAAGTGGCAGTCAAACATACAGAGCTACTTGGAGCACTTGGAAACCTGGGCCCATTCAAACAAGATGCATTTTAATACAGCCAAATGCAAAGTTATGCATCTTGGAGCAAGGAATGGAAGTTATATCTACAGAATAGAGGACTGCATACTGGAAAACAGTAACTTTGAAAAGGATTTAGAGGTCATAATGGACAGGAAACTCAACAAGTGCTCCTAGCTGAAGCAAAAAGGGCTAATGAGATCCTTGGGTGTCACCAAAACAGGGTGAGTAAAGTAAGTATGAGAAGGGAGCTGATTTTATCTCTGTACATTACACTGAGGAATTTTAAGGACAAATGATAAAGCCACAATTGAATGACCTTCCTTTTGCTGACATTTGTCCTTAGTTCAACACATCCCTTAATGGAAGAAAAACTCCGTTTTTTGCAGATGAGCAAAACAAGTTGGTTTGTTCATCAACAAGGGGAAGACAAAATATATGGCTAACTCTGCCCCAAGGTAACCTTTGAGCATTATGTCATTTTTACCTATCTAGGGAGTGAGATGTGCAATAATGGTGCCACCATGCTATTCGTCAAGCAACAAATATCAAAAGCAGCAATATCCATAAACTTGAAAGGATTTGGAAAAGGAGCATGATTAAAAAAATCATATTTTTGTGTCAGAACCAAACACCAGAATCATATCTATGGAGCAGAATCATGGAAATCTACAACAGAAATTGCTAAGATGATCAACTCATTCCAAAGTAAACGTCTGTGGAAGATATCCAAAATCCACTGGAAAGAATTTCTTGCAACATCAGAAATTAGAAGTTGAACAAACCAATTTAAAGCATCATATATGGTAAGGAGACAACAATGGACCTATTTACAACATGCTTTAAAGAGGCCATCAATATGACTTGAACAGCAAGTGATAATATGAATACCACCTGGAAAGAGGGACAAGGTAGAGAAATATTATGTGAACAAAGAAAGAGAGAAACCAGATCCATCAGCATGACAATCTGATGCTTGAACAAACCAGCACAAGACCAAAATAAATGGTAGAAATGGTGGACACCCTATGCATCTCAGAATACAGGAGGATTATAGTGGTATAAGTACCTTTATAGAGAGAAAGTGGTATACGTACCTTCCACAGGGAGAAAAACAAATAGGGTAGGGCCCTGGAATTTACATCCTCTTGTTGAAGCAGCATGATTTTTAATACTTTTTCAGTTTTGGGTGGTCTTATGCAACTCCCCCTCCCCCACCCACAATTTGGTAAACAGTGTTTAGATTATATGGCAAGATTCAGTTGGATTTAATAAACTCAATAAGCTTCTTTCCTTTGTATACCAACAGCTGGTGCTGAGTGCCATTAAAGAGCCGCCAAATTATACCATAGGGATAACTGCACTTCCATGATAGACAAAAATAATCCCTGTATACACCAGTTAAATTTGCAAAGCAATCTGGGATTTGAGGCACTAAAATGGAAGATACCATTAAATGGAAGATACCTGATCTTTCCTTTCCCTCATTCCAAATCCCTCAGGCTGGGTCAACCGCTCTAGATAGTAGTGGTCAATTATTCAGTGTAGGTCACAAACAAAATTCATCTCAATTATTCTATTTGGGCAGGGATATTGTATTTTAATTTTACCTATTTTTTCCTCTTGGAAGTGAGCTCTTCTCCTTTTACCACCACACCCACTTTATTTTTAAAGGTGTTCATTACCAAAGATGTGTTTGAATTTTGTTTTAAAACAGGAAGTCAAACAAAAACTAATAACAAAAAAATCTACATTTGTAAATTGCACTTTCATGATAAAGATATTGCATTATAATACTTGCAGGAAGTGAACTGAAAAACGCTTTCTTTGTTTATCATTTTACAGTGCAAATATTTGTAATAAAAATCATAATATAAAGTGAGCAGTGTACACTTTGTATTTTAATATTTGAAAATGTAGAAAAGCATCCAAAAATATTTAATAAATTTCAATTGGTATTCTATTATCAGTGCAATAAATCATGATTAATTTTTTTAAGTTAATCACGTGAGTTAACTGCGATTAATCAACAACCCTACTTATAAGTTCCAGTTTGTCCTACTTTGTAGAAATTAAATTGCCAGATACTGAGAATCAGAACTGAGACCATTGCAATAATTTATTTTATATGCTAGTACAAATTACAATACTTAAAACTATAATTTTCATTAATATCCATTTGGCTTGAAATCCAGATCTAGTCACACTGAATAGCACTAGATTAGTTCTCCATTAGTGCTGCCTACTGATGCTATTGAGTGCTAATTGAGACTGTGTCTTTGAATGTTATGTTCCTGGCACCCATTAAAGCCAGCAGGAAATGGCATGATGGAGCTAGAAAGTAGTTTCACTTGGGACATTCACCCATATCTGAGTCAAACTCTGGAATCCTAATGTGTGTGTATGGACTTGTTTTGTCTAAGCTTAATGTAGAAAAACCAAATTCTACCACTGCAGCACCACAAAATAATGAGGAACAATATTTCTACCAAGATCAATATATCCTGAAAGGAGGTGATCTGGCGAATAAACAAGCATGTGTACTGTTAAACATGCACGTGCACTGCCATTTCACGAGAGTTTGGTGTTAGTTAAATGTTATTTTAGAGAATCAACAACACAGGACACTCTCCTTTCCTGCTCAATCAGTACGTGTGTAAAGTGTCTAGCAGATTTTCAACTTGTACAATATGGTAATGGGGCTATTTTTCCTCTGTGTTTTTATTTTAAATCTGGATGGGATAGGGGCATTTGCAAATATGACAGGTGTATGAGACAGAATGGATAAAATTCCTTAAGAAAATCCAATTTCACATTAGCGCACATTATCTGGCCCTCAGGTCCTTGATAAATGTATGACTGTACCTCACTAATGCCTCTGAAAACACTATACTGGTAAGGAGGCTTCATGTGTGAGGCAAAGAAACACAGAAATCCCAGGTTGCAGAGTTTTGCCACAACAGACATATTATTTGTCTTTTTCTTGGCCTTTCCCAGTTTGAGAAACTAGGTAAAGTCAGAATCACAACATGGTGGATATTACCCCTATTTTGTGGAAGCCAAATTAACTAGGAAGAGTGAATTCTGGAACTGGAAAAGGAAGCTCGGCCCTTTTGTTCATCATTCTGCATGAAGGAGGGTGAGATTAGGGTGCTCAGAAGATGATCAAGGACGAGCATTATAAAATTTATGCTATTTCATTTTTAAATGTGTAAGTGAAAAGAAACATTAACCTGTGAATTGAGCTTGTTCACTTGGAGAAACACAAAGAATAGAGTTCCAATGTTTATTATTGCCAGGAAAATACCCTAGATTCCACCTCAAATTTGGTCCTGTGTACACAGGAATGGCAGTGCTCTTTTTCTACATTGCCTTTAATGTCACTCACCATTTAGAGGATGAATACTGCCCTACAAATAAATAAATGCTAAAATAATTCGGCTCAGATATGCATATAGCATGGCACTTCACCCCACCAACTCATTATGGCACAGAGAGCACTAAGAAGAGGCCAAGGGCAGGAAAGTTTTAGCTCACCAAAGGGGTACTAAAGATAAAAGAGGAGTTAAGCAAGCAAAGAAAGAGCCCAGGTACAGGATAGATGAAGGATATCAAGAAGACACAGAATGAAAGCACAGAGGATTTGGGCTTGAATACAAAGGGAACACTAATGACAAATTAAACTTTCATCTACATCATCATTTAGAATCAGTCAAGCAGGAACCAGTACAATTTTAACACAGATCTAAATGAGGCTCAGATTCAAACGCTCAATTACATTTTCTAAGTCAATGATTTATTACAAAGATAAGAGAAGTACTCTAACATAAAACTGTATTAAACCACAGAGGAGAGCCTGAGGGAGGAGGGGAACTTTACTAATCCCATTGTAAGGCAAACATCGCCAGCTGCTATTGTCCTGTTTCATGTGCTAGACATAAAAAAATACAAGGGGGAAAGGAGGAGATGCACAGGTACACTGTAAATACTGAACTCTAGAATACACATTCTATGTTAACTATCAGCTATCACTAAAACTGTGGGGTCACTTCAGAGCCCAGTGTCAGGAAACGGAAAGAAAACTCTACAACCAACTTCACTAGTAGCTTCTGCTTGGAAGGATTTTGGGAACATATATACACATTACATTATTTCTGTAGTTTGAGAAATTTATTTTCCATTTTACACTAAGCACTGTAGCACCCAAATCATCACTGCAGTGTCTACTGAAAATTAGTTGCGAAGTAAATAGTTAGAAACTGAGTACCTAGAAAATAAGGGAAAATAATTTTTTTTCTAAAGCTACTGTTAAAAAAAATTATATAATACATAGGTTGAGAAATGAGTATCTGTACATCTAGGTCCAGTGCTTAGATTATCCACAAATACAAAGTTTGTTTTTAAAGTAATAAAATACATATAGAGCATAATCAGCAATAACACAAATTTAAGTGAATGAATTTAAGAATAAAGATTAGATATTTAGCATCCATGCATTCGGATTACATTACTCATGAAAAAAGTTATACAGAGAGTTGGTGGAGAAAAGCAAAATATATCAATGAGTGAAGATTGTCCCTCAATAATTGAGAATTTAGGATAGGTTGTCCATTTAGAGAATAAAACAGTCCATCAAGAAAGTATTTGAGTTACTTTCCCGACCGTGCTTTTCATCGGCACTCCAGCTCATTCCTCCTGATATTGTCGATGTAGATGTCCCTTGACCACCTGATGGCATTCGACACCATGAGTTGCCACATCAGCTGAGTGTGGCATTGACTGACTTCACAGTCTCTCAGCACTCACTCGTTACCGGGGTCCCATGTGCCCAGGGCTCCGACGATCAGCGCGTGAGTTTGGACCTTGTAGCCCCTAGCCCTCAGAGTGTCGGCCAGAGGGGTGTATTTCACCAGCTTTCAAGATCAGGCATCGTGGAAAGCTGGGGTCCTGTTTTCAAAGGGCACAGTGATGTCCACCATGATGATCATTTTCTGGTCCTCGTTGGTGATGACGACGTCCGGTCGCAGTTGACTGTTGGTTCCAGAGATGGCAGAGTTCACGGCTACCTTCCCCACAGGTGGTGGGATAGCTCTGACCAGTTAATCTTGGATGGCATTGTGCCACAGCTGCTAGGCTCTGGAATGGGGCTTGCAGCTACACAAGATGTGGGGTAGTGTCTAGTTGGCATAGCCGCACTTCCTGCATCACTTGTCCCGATTCCCGTGGCAGACGGCTCTGTTCAGTGGGATGCAGTGGAGACAGGCCCGGTGCGTGAACCTCCAGCTGGCATATCAGGTGAAACTGTCCCCGGGGAGGAAGAGGCTGCTGGTGTTCCACTTGCATGTTACCTCAAAGGCCTTGCCTTGGTCTGACTTCCGTTTCAGGTTTTCCATGAATTGGCAGCAGATGGCATCCTTCAGGGTCCTCTCCAGCTTGGTTCTGGCTCTCCGAATGATGGTGCACTCCGTGTTCTTCACCTGTGGCACCAGGACTCGCATATCCTGGTGTCCTCACACTATTACTACTAAAACAGCCATAAATCGTTGTTTTCCCTACAGAACAAAAATACGTGAATATATACAACTTATTACTTCTGTAGCACTTTTCACATGAGAACTGCAAAGCACTTTTCAAACATTAGGCCTCAACACATCCTGGGAGATAGGCAAGTACATTAAATGTGTATTACAGGTTGTTAGAGTAACTTTTTCAAGTTAACATAAGGAGTAGTGGCAAAGCTGAGCGAGAGCAGAACTCAGATCCAAGTCACAGACACTCTGCCAATTACTAAATGACAGTCCCTCCCCGTGATAACAAATAGGATATAAGTGTTGTATTTGTTCAGTTCCATAATTTCAGTGTCTCCGAGCATAACAAGTGGGACCTCACTCCACCTTGCCTGTTTGTGTACAACATTCAGGTCACATTGGCCATCATGACCCTGATGTGGCAGCGTGTGATCAGTGGGAGAAAAGTGTTTGGCAGGCACTGCGGACCACTCATAGCTCTAGAAGGTTGATATGTAGGGTAGATTCAGTTAAGGACCATCTTCCCTGCACCATTTGAATGTGAAGGTGCACTCCCCAACAACTGATGAAGGAGGCATCGGTGGTTAGAATCATGATAGGTGACAGTTTCAGGAAAGGAATGCCGATACAGATGATGTTGGGCTGTCTCAATCAGAGTAGTGAGTCCTTTACTCTCATTGGCTTGGATATGCATTTGTGCAGGCTGTGCCTGTGAGGGACATATACTGTATGTTGCTACTTGAAGGCATCACATGTGTAGTCGTGTGCGCTTTACCATGAATGTGGTTGCTGACATGTGGCCGAGTAGCTGGGAGATACGTTCTGATGGAGATCTGGGGGCAGGCTTGTACCTTGCATACAAGGTCGACAATAGCCAAAAATCTGTGATAGAAGAAAGGCTTTGGCTTATATGGCATCTAACTGTGCCCTGATGAACTCCAGGTGTTGCACTGGCATTAAAGTAGATTTCTCCAAGTTCACACAAAGGCCTAGCTCCATGAAGAGGTTCATTGTCACCTGGAAGGTGTGAAGAGGATCAGTTTCAGACAGGACTTTGAGGAGACAGTTGTCTAAACACAGAAAGTTTGGCAGGGGTAGGCAACGACTACCACAGGACCTTCAATAACACACGAGGGGCCACTGACAGTTCGAAAGGCAGTGTGTTGTACTATAGCGATCGGTGCCCATGGTGAACCAGAGAAAACATCTGTGGTTAGGGGGTATAGTAATAAGGAAATAAACATCTTGGAAGTCGAGGGCCGAGAACCACTCCCCCTGTTCCAGTGCTGGGATAATGGTGGAGAGGGTAACCATTTTGAAGAGTCGCAGTTTGATGAACTTGTTGAGGTTTCAAAGGTCTAGGATCGGCCAACACCTGCCTGATTTCTTCTGGATCAGAAAATAAAGGGAGTAGAAACCCTGTCCTCTGTGTTGGGAAAGGACCAGTTCTGTGGCTCACAGTTGCAGAATGGGTTCGTGAGAAGGGTCCCTGAAGAGGGACAGGGAGGGAGAGTGGTGGGGTAGAATGGATAGGAAAGAGATAGAGTATCCTTCCCTGATGATCTTGAGGATCCACCTGTCTTAAGTATTAGCCTCCATGATAGAAGGAAGGGGGCTAAGTGTTTGCCAAACTGGTGGAATGTCAAAGATGGTTGGTATGACTGGAGCATGGGGAGGCTTCGCCAGGCCTCGACCACACCTTCAAAATTGTTGCTTGGCTGGAGGTGCATGTGAAGTAGCCCTTTGAGGAGCAGTCTATCTGCATATGGCAGGCGGCTTTTGTCATCAGCTCTCAGTATCATAAGGCCACTGTGGGATATACTGCAGTGGCTGGGATCGCAGGGGAAGATACTTCCCGGGCGTCTTTTCTGCACTGGTGTGTAAATGCCAAGAGAGCGTAGAGTAGCTAGGGAGTCTTTAAGAGAGCATAGGGAGTCATCTGTATGCTCCGCGAATAATTTGGGACCTTCCAAGGGTAGATCCTCTATTGTAGTTTGTACCTCTTTAGGAAGGCCCGAGAGGTGGAGCCATGAAGCCCGCCTTATAACAACGGCAGTTGTGATGGAATGAGTAGCCGTGTCCAGAATCCAAAAAGGCTTCCAGAGATGTACAGGCTTTCGTCAGGTAGGTCCTGGCACAGTTTTTGTATTTTTGAGTAGCTGACAATTATATTTAGCCATTAGCTGTAGTTGGAAATGCAGAACTGAAGAGTCGCAGACTAATAAACTTTGCGTCCGAACAGGTCAAGTTGTTTCCAGTCTCTATCATGGTGGGTATTGATGAGATTGATATTGATGTCCTTTTTCCTGCACAGCATTAACAACTAGGGAATTCAGGGTAGGGTGAGTAAAAAGAAATTTCAAGTCCTTTGCAGGAACATAATATTTTTTTCCACCTGCTTGTAAGTTGGTGGAATGGACACGGGGGTCTGCCAGAGTATTTTTGCAGGATCAAGTAGGGCCTTGTTGATAGAGAGGGCTATTTTAGAAGAGGACGACATAAGCAGGAGGTTGAGCTGCTTATGTTGTTAGTCCTTCAACCCCTCTAAAGGGACCTGAAAAGTGTCTGCAATCCTACAAAATAACTCCTGAAAGTGTTTAGTCATCAGCTGCAGTAGGATGTAGGCATGATAGCCTCATCAGGAAGGAAGAGTAAAAGTGGAGTGGCGGTGGAGAGTTCTCCTGCTCTTCTTCCTCCTCTGGTATGTGCAGAGGCTTAGTCTGCGGTGGACGAGACGTCGATGAAGGCGGCAAAAAAATGGTTACCTACCTTTCATAACTGTAATTCTTTGAGATGTGTTGCTCGTGTCCATTCCATGCTAGGGTGTGTGCGTGCCCATGTGCACAGTTGCCGGAGATTTTTCCCCTAAAGTTCAGTATCTGTAGCACCAGCCCTAGCACCCCCTGGATTCCCCACATTTATAAGGGGCATCGCCAGCCCCACACCCTCTCAGTTCCTACTTGCCATCAACTCCGACAGAAGGGTAGGAGGATGGATCATGGACCGGACATGAGCAACACATCTAGAATAGTTATGAAAGATAGGTAACCGTTTTTTCTTCTTCGAATGCTTGCTCATTTGGAATCTATGCTAAGTGACTCACAAGCAGTACCTTGGAGGTGGGCTTGAAGTTCATGGATAAGCTAACACTGCCCCCCAAAACTAGCATTGCCTCAGGCATAGTGGGATGTGAATGTATGGATAGATGATCATGTCATGACCCTACAGATGTCCTGGATCGGTCTCTGTGTGAGGAACGCTGCTGATGATGCCTGTACTCTTGTAGAATTAGTTGTCACGATTGCCAGAGGCGGGAGGTGCTGTCCTCAGGAAAGAGCGATGTGATTCCAGTGAAGATGGCGGCAGTGGAGATAGGTCATGTCTGAGGAGTGGGGACTCAGGCGTTTCATAGACAGACAAGTTTTTGAGGTATCAAAACTCCAGTGGTGGAGGGAAGAGCATTGTCAGCACCAGTGCATGTATTGGTGCTGAAGGAGAGGTGCATTCTCCTGAGTAGTCAGCAGATGGCGTTGTAGACTTGCTCAGTTCTGAGGACATAGTTGGAGCCGATGTATTATTTGGTGCTGAGGACGTGGTCAGTACTCCTATCTTACTTGGCACCAAGGACTTATTCTGTGCCGAAAAGGACATCAACACCAGTGGTTTTGTTGGTGCTGGTATGCCTGAAGTAGGTCTGGTTGGCAGGGTTGGCGCCAGTCTCAGAAGTCTCGCATCTGAGTCTTTAGTGCAGAGAGATGGCGCTGAGGGCTGTAATTCGGTCCAGGTATGGTCCTTGGACCAATGGTTGGTGCCGGTGCTAGAGGTACTTAGGTGGGACCTGGAACTATCGGCCTCGCAGGAGATGAAGTCCTAGCAGGCAGCATCTCAGTGGGTGACGAGGGAGCCTGTTTCTTCATGTCCGAGTGAGAAGGAGAAGACTTTGTTTTAGAAGGATGCGGAGAACAGGGGTCAGTAGACAACCTAGCAGAGTGTGAAGACTGTGATGGGAAAGTGTCCAGGCCGGGGTGCAAAGCTGGACACAGTGATTTCCCCATGAGGAGAAAGTGCAAGCAAGTGTCCTGGTCTTTTCTGTCCCTGGCAGTCAAATCATGACAGTGGGAACAGTTTTGTGTACATGCCCCTCTCTCAGACAATGAATACACTGTGGGTGGCTGTCCGTTACTGGGAAGGCTGCCCCACAAGAAATGCACCTCTTAAACCCAGGAGATCCGGGCATAAGGGTGAGGGAAAAGGCTTTCCGGTTGGGAAGAGTGGGAAGCAGGGAAATGCAAACTTTCACTATCATTATTTATAGCTTAAGCAAAAACAAAACAAAAAAAATTTTTTTATAGTATTTCTTCTTCTTCTTTCCTCTAACTACATTACAACTGTCAGATAAGGCACTATCTACTGAGGGAACAGGAGAAGCGGGCTCTGCTGCGGATTCCGTCACAGACCAAAAATGGTAGAGAAGTAACTGGGGAGCGAAAAAAAAGGGAGCTAACTGCTTCTGAGAGCATGCCAAATTGAGAGCGTATGACAGACATGCTGCAATTTCTGCAGCGAGGGAGTCAGTAGCAGTGCTGACTGACCAGTGCAAGAAACAAAAGGAGACCCACAGAGACCTGAATTGCTTGTGCCTATATGTAGCCATCAAAAAGGATGAGTGCCTGGCCAGACTCCTACCACATGAGGACAGTTCTGAAGAGGCTGTCAAAAGAACACCTTGGCAAATAAAGATTTGGATGTCTTTGCACATACGTAAATCAGATATTGGTTCACCATTGCAACATGGATAGAAAAACGTGGATGAAGAAGTACTTTCTGTATTCTTCAACGGTCCCATGGCATCTGAGCTTCTACAAGACCTTGTTTGTGCCTGTATCGGTCGGGGTCGCTGCACAAGCAACTGTGTCTGTAGTCAGAACAATCTTCCCTGCATAGAACTGTGTATATGCCAATCCAATGAAGACTATAATAACCTATTGTGGCAAATTGCCGGCACTACTATGATGGGTCTCGCGCTTTCTCTTCTTGGGTGGAGGTTCAGGGCACCATTTCTTGCCCCCTGAACTGGGGCATTAACTGCCCCACTAGTGTCCTAGAGGAGGAGAGTGGAGAGGGAGGGACCCAGGCCCGCCCTCTACTCCGGGTCCCAGCCCAGGGGCCCTAGGGATAGCGGTAAGCCATTAGAACTAGCGGTTCCTTCCCCTGGGCTACTTCTCTCTCCTGCCCTTCAGCTTGTGGGGCTTCCTGCCCTCTCTCTGCACAAACCAGGTGTCCCTTTACCTAGGGTCTTGGTCTTCTTAGCCCACCGCAGCACTTCTCCAAACTCTCCTCTGTTTCCCTCCAAACTGCTCTCTGCTCCAGCTCCAATCCACTCTGCTTCAACTCCTCCAAACTGCTCTCTGCTCCAACACCAATCCACTCTGCTTCAACTCCTCCTCTTGTCTGATTGAAGCAGCGGGGTTTTATCATGTGACTGGCTTCAGATGTTTTAATTAATTTATAGCAAACTTTCTTCCCTCTATAGGGAATAAGGCTCCCTTATCACTCTGGCCATGCTGTATCAGGCTATGCACTCTCAACAGAGATCATAATAATAAACAAGATAATGATGTTGACTAGAAATGTCACCAGCTCAATGATACATGTACAAAATTATTAGATTTTGTTTTACCCTTTAGATTGTTGTTGAGATACAAAGCAATACAATTTTATGTCTTAAAATAATACACAGAGAGTCATTAACCTAACAGAAATTAAAGCAAATATTTCAGTGGTCATTTTAACGTGTTGATTGTGTCACTGTTTATCCCACTAGATAGCTCCATATCATACTTCATCTTAAAGTAGACATAATAAGCTTTTAAGTGATGTATGATGTGTGTGAGTGTGTGTGTGCGTGCATGCGTGTGCGCAAAAAGATACATTCAGCTGATCAAATCGGTGGTGTCTGCAACTCACCTAAAATGACATCAGCACAGCCAGTCTGCATCTGAGTTCCTTCTTAAATACACAATAGGATCATAGATTCTCTCTGGGGAGTTGCCTCAAAAAAACTGCCATGTTCACTTACAGACATTTTGTCATGTGGCAGCTACTTTGCACAACAAACTGCTGCAGAGCATGGTATAAACTCCCTAAGACACAAAAGCACAGGTTTGTCATGTTACTCTACTTTACAGACTCACAGTAATAGCCATGTGTCAGTAGTCTCAGAGGTGGTTCTTTCAAACCGCTTCGATTATCGGGTATTGAAAATTTTCTGTTCCCTCTCGATCCCATCTACCTTCCAAGACCGAAGTAGCAAGGAGGATGATAATGAGTGAAAACTAGTGATACTCAGCTCGTCCTCTCCACATCATTCTCTCTTTCTATGGACCCTAACCAACATAATGCATAAGCTTTTCTGCTAGATTTATTTTCATTGAAAAAAGAAAACACAAGGTTCCTCCAAACGTACTGACTGTTCTGTTAAACTAATTTTCTGCCAGTGAGACAGAGGGAGAGAGAGCTGTGCATCACTTTTCCAGGCTCCATATTCAGTACATTTTATAATATCTCCTTACATTGCATTAAATAAAGGTGATGTCTCAAAAACATTGTAATTGTAAGAACTCCAAAGTGGAATGATTCTAGTACCTGAAATGTGAGCTAGATGAGATTTGCCTAAAAAGATCCAAGACATCACGTTTCGTTGCATATCAACTTAAGTGGTGATGCCAATGGACTTTCACACTTATTTAAATTCTGCATTATTAATAGCCCTCTTAAAAGTGCTGAATTAAAATTAATCTTCTCTTTTTGATTTTATCATTAGCCAGTTAGTAAACATCACTATCGCTCTTTCTTCCATCTTTTGAATGACTGGAAGGCATAGTTCCTTGTTTACCTCTTTTATATACCAGCCTCAACAGTGATCTTAGCAGTGCACAAAACACACTACACATTTATCTATGCCAACCAGTCCAGGCAGGAATCCAACAACCTCAGAAGGAGTGCTTTAGATAGCTTTTGCTGCAAAGAGAGTAAGTAGAGCATAGTAAAGATTTTTGTGAATCCCCCAAAAAACTATTTCTTTATTTATCTGAACAGATGATCAAATACCTAGAATAATTATTTAGAATCACAGGATTTTGTCCAACAGTTTTAAAACAGATCAAATTTTGGGCCACAGATACTTGACAGTATCATTCTCTAAGAGCATAATTTACCCCAAAACATCTTGGCTATGACAACTTTACTACTAGAGATGATATTTCTTAATTTTAACAGATAGCATATCACTTTGCCTAAAGGATTATTTAAATAAACAGTGCCTAGCCCAATAGGATCCTGGTCCATAACCAGGTTTCCTCGGTGCTACAGTATTGCTACTGCTACTACTACTACTTATAATAATAATAATCAGATTCTTTCAACTTTAAGACCCTTAGTTTCCAGGTATTATTTCCAAATTTAAATATTCCCTAGTCATCATTTTTTCTGTACAAGCTAAGAAGTTCTCTGTAATGAAAATGTCTGGGGGGAGGGAGAAGCATTTAATAAAAGTTGAACAAATAAATGCTTGTACGACACCTAGTTCAACCAAGTTCATCCAACATGTCATCAATTCCACTTCACTGCCACCAGAAGTGGACAGATGCTGCTGATGACACACCTAATATCCACAGAAGCAAATCTAGATACACTGCACAATGGGAAAAGTTTTTCTTCTGCCAGTTTTCTTTCAGAAGATCTTATTGTGTTCCATATCAAGATAACATGGGTAGAGCTAAAACAAGATTCCAGCATCACACCAGCCAAGACAACATGAAATATTAACAGTTTTACTGGCAACAGCCATTGTATCAGGAGATGTTTAAAACTAGAGTAGAGTCATAAGGCCTTTGATTCATAGTGTATCCCACTAGAAAGTACAGATTAAAGCCTACTCCGTCAGGATTGCCCGTTGTAAATGCTAGGGAGGGGGTGGCGGGGCTAGATCAAGCCAGCAAAGAAAAATGAATAGACTGCAGATAGAAACAAAAAAGATTGCAGTCTGTACACATTTTCTGTAACTGAAAATTCAAACTTTCATTAAAAGATCTGACAGACAATCCTTGGGAACAGCCAAATTCTGACTCGTATAAATGAAGACAGAAAACGGATTTCACTTCAGAAGAAATGCTAAAAAATCTGCCACATGTAATAAATAGTACAGGAAATAAAGATATTCACGTTAGAGGACCAAGTCCATTAGCTTAAAGATTGAAGCCATCCTCATAAACCTCTGTCAAGGCCGATTCCCCACTCTGGCACTTCAAGTGCAGAAGGTGGGGGTCCGCAGGGATTTTAAAAATTAATACTAGGCACTCCAGGCTTGTATTAAACTCCCAAGGTTACAGCTTGGATGGGTAGATGCTGCCACCACCCAAGTGCAAAAACCCCTTTGAAAACCCAAGAAGGCGCACTTGGGAATTCCTTGCTGTGGGATATCCTCAAGCCCTTTCACCCCCGTTCTGGGGAAGAGCTGAGAAAGAAAATAATGGAAATCAGCTGTTGCCACCAGCTAATTTAAACAACATATGCATAAACCTCTTAGGGACACAAAAATCCAATCCTGTTCTTAAAAAAGGTAAATTTTATTAAAAAGAAAAAGAAAAAAAATACACCTGGAACTTAGGCTTTTTCCTAGGTTTTAAAAAAACAATTATAAGGATTAAGCATCATGATAGCTTCTTGAGGTCCAGCTGAAAGGTTACAAGCAAAACAAAAGCACTGGGGTTAGCACAGTGGAGTCCACAAGCCATAAAGAAATAAAAGAGATAAACCTAATCATGTCTTCCTAGACATTTCCTGACCTACTTACATATCTGGGCTTTTAAATGAGTAGTTTCTAGGTATGATCTGATGATTTTCATACCTGGCCCAAAGTTTTTTACAGCATAGTTCCAGCCCTGTCTCTGTTCTCCTGGAGAACAACACAGACAGACAAAGGGGAAGTTTTTTCCTAATTTTAAAAAGTTCTAGCCCTCCCATTGGCTCTTTTGGTCAGGTGCCCACTCCCTTCCTTCTACCTGTGGACTTGTTAACCCTTTACAGGTAAAGCAAGTAGAGAACAGCAACTAAGAGGGATTTTATAGCTAACTGGCTGGCTGGCTGTCCATAAAAGGGAGCTGCCCCCCACTTCATTTATCACAACCTCTATATATGGTCTAGCAACATTTTGAACAATTATTATATATTCAAGCTTCTTGGTCAAAAAGCATGACAGGAAGCTCAACGAGTATTGAGTATGATGCACTAGGGCTCATTTAAACACATGGGTCAAAGCCACTCCTGGTATAACTTCACTGAAATCAGACTTGTTTACATCCCCAAAAAGTAGTAAGTTTTTAGTAAAAAGCCATGTCCATAGTAAAAGGTATGTATCTTCACATGAATTTCCCCTTTTGTACAAGGTTAGCTCTTACTGAACTCAATATTGTCTTGAGCCCTCAAGGTTCACAGCTTAAGCAAATAAAAATCTGTTGGCCAGGTGAGAGAAACTGGCTGAGCTGGCACATAATCAATTTCTTGAACTACTAAAGTCTCCCCCCCCACCACCCCAATTAATGCAATGGGTGGGGAAGGATGAGTTTTCAGGGTGACATGTCCACCACACAAATACTTCAGTCATTACAAACAGTAAGGTAGAAGCAGAAGCAACATATAGGATCACTGAAAGGTTAACACTGGTGTTTGCTCTGTTTTGCTTTTGGGTTTTTTTTTAATTTCCCTTCAAAACTTTGACTAAGCTCACAAGTTTATCATGAACAATCTTCCCATATCATCAACAAATTCACCCACTAACCTCAAAAATGTAAATAAAGGAACAAAGGGACGTTTTGGCAGCCTTGGATATTTTATACCAGGAATGCGGCTATATCAGAGGACACAGAACCTTGTACATCTGCAAACTTACCTTCTTCTGAAGAACGTTGACCTTGCGTTCTTTCACATCCAGCATGTCCTTGAGGTCATGTATCTCTCCTGCTTGAGTCCCTTTCTCCTCGGCTATCTCCTGGATCTGCTTTGTCTTCTTATTCAGCATTGTCTCTTTTTCCTCGAGACGTAATCGTAGTGCATCCACCTGAGTTTACATATGTAGAAATAAGACTGGGTTAGATAGGAAAGGAAAGCATTATTAGACAAGGCATACACCACTTCCACAATAAAATGAGTGGTGGCAAACCCCAGACAGATTCTGAAAACTAATCTACCATTAAGACTGTGAAATCCAACAGCCTCAGCAAAGATGGTTATTATTCAAGAACTATTTATCAAACGAAGAATACTTGGAGACCTGATGCCTATATAAACATCAATATTTAATAGGGCTGTCAAGCGATTAAAAAAATTAATGGCCATTAATCATAATTAACTGCACTGTTAAACAATAATAGGATACCATTTATTTAAATATTTTTGGATGTTTTCTACATTTTCAAATATATTGATTTCAATTACAATAGAATACAAAGTGTACAGTGCTCATTTTATATTTATTTCTGATTACAAATATTTGCACTGTAAAAAAATTATTTTTCAATTCACCTATTACAAGTACTGTAGTGCAATCTCTATCGTGAAAGTTGAACTTACAAATGTAGAATTATGTAGAAAACATAACTGTATTCAAAAATAAAACATTGTAAAACTTTAGAGCCTACAAGTCCACTCAGTCCTACTTCAGCCAAACAAGTTTGGTTACTGTCATAACCATACAGCAAAGGGTAGCCTAGAATTCCTCCTTAGCTGTAAGGGGTTAAGAAGGTCAAATAACCTGGTTGGCACCTGACCAAAAGGACCAATGGGGAAAGAAGATACTTTCAAATCTTTCGTGGGGAGGGGGCGGGCTTTGTTGGTGTGTTCTCTGGGGAAAGCAGAGACGCATCAGGTCAAAAAACTCCTTCTCCTATAAACCATCCTGTACAAGTCTCTGATATCACAAAAAGAGTAAGTATATAAGGCAAGGTGCGTTAGATTACCTTTTGTTTTCAACTTGTGAATTTTCCCTTTGCTAGAGGGAGGTTTATCCCTGTTTTGTTGTAAATTTGAAACTAAGGCTAGAGGAGGTTCCTCTGTGTTTTGTGCATCTTTTGTTACCCTGTAAAGTTATCTTCCAACCTGATTTTACAGAGGGGATTATTACCTTTTCTTTTTTTTTTTAAAAGAAAATTCTTCTTTTAAGAACGGAATGATTTTTTTTCCAGTGACCAAAGATCCAGGGATTTGGGTCTGTGTTCACTTTGTAACCAATTGGTTAGGATATTATTCTCAAGCCTCCCCAGGAAAGGAGATGTAAGAGCTTGGGGGGATAATTTGGGGGAACAGGAACTCCAAGTGGTCCTTTCCCTGATTCTTTGTCTAAATCACTTGGTGGTGGCAGCATACTGTTCAAGGACAAGGTGGAATTTGTGCCTTGGGAAAGTTTTTAATCTAAGCTGGTAAAAATAAGCTTAGGGGGTCTTGCATGCGAGTCCCCACATCTGTACCCCCGGGTTCAGAGTGGGGAAGGAACCCTGACAGTTACAATTTGCAGGAGATAATGCTGCCTGCTTCTTGTTTACAACATCACCTGAAAGTGAGAACAGGCATTTGCATGGCATTACAAGATAGTTACGTGCCAGATGCACTAAAGATTCATATGACCCTTCATGCTTCAACCACCCTTCCAGAGGATGTGCATCCACACTGATGATGGGTTCTGCTTGATAATGATCCAAAACAGAGTGGACCCACGCAGATTCATTTTGATCATCTGAGCAGAAGGCTGATTTTCTTTTTTTGGTGGTTTGGGTTCTGTAGTTTCCGCATCGGAGTGTTGCTCTTTTAAGACTTCTGAAAGCACGCTCCACACCTGACCTCTCTCAAATTTTGCACTTCAGATTCTTAAACCTTGGGTCAAATGCCGTAGCTATCTTTAGAAATCTCTCATTGGTACCTTCTTTGTGTTTTGTCAAATCTGCTGTGAAAGTGTTCTTAAACAAATATGTGCTGAGTCATCATCCTAGGCTGCTATAACATGAAATATATGGCAGAATGCGGGTAAAACAGAACAGGAGACGTACAGTTCTCCCCCAAGGAGAAGAGTCACAAATTTAATTAACGCATTATTTTTTTTAACGAGCATCATCAGCATGGGAGCATGTCCTCTGGAATGGTGGCCGAAGCACGAAGGGGCATATGAATGCTTAGCATATCTAGCATGTAAATACCTTGCAAGGCCAGCTACAAAAGTGCCATGCAAATGCCTGTTCTCACTTTCAGGTGATATTATAAATAAGAAGCAAGGCAGCATTACCTCCCATAAAAGTGAACAAACTAGTTTGTCTTAGTGATTGGCTGAACAAGAAGTAGGACGGAGTGGGCTTGTAGGCTGTAAAGTTTTACATTGTTTTGTTTTTGAGAGCAGTTACATTAAAAAAAAAAATCTACATTTGTAAGTTACATTGCCATGATAAAGAGATTGCACTACAGTACTTGTATTAGGTGAATTGAAAAATACTATTCTTTTATCATTTTTACTGTGCAAATATTTGTAATAAAAATAATATAAAGTGAGCAGTGTACACTTTGTATTCTGTGTAGTAATAGAAATCAATATATTTGAAAATGTAGAAAAACATCAAAAATATTTAATAAATTTCAATTGGTATTCTATTGTTTAAAAGTGTGATGATAAATAGTGATTAATTTTTTTTAATCGCGATCAATTTTTTTGAGTTAATCGCATGAGTTAACTGTGATTAAATCGACAGCCTTAATATTTAAACATCAAAACATAACCCTCAGATTTTAACCCCACATGGCATGTGGTTATTGGCTGTTATATGTATATCCTGAGATATTCACTGAAAATACCAGATTTATACCTCTGAAGGTCATAAAACCGTAGCTTAAGCAATACTTTGTTCAAGGTAGGGAAAAATAAATGACTGAAAATTAAAATTTTTGAAATTCTAGAAAATTTGATTATACCAGAATATCTTCTGCTTGCCTAAAAATAAATTAAAAAACCCATTTCTTACAAAACCAAAAAGTTAAAAAAATATGAACGGCAGAAGACAGCATTTTCCATTGTAGATCAGGACATTTGTATTTCACTGGTCACTGATGGTGGCCATTATCCAATACTTCAGAACAGAAGCAACAATTTTAAGCCTCCAATGAGATACACCACTGTGAAATGTAATACTGTACACGGGGATGATTCTGCCCTAAAATATGAGATTTGACACAATTTCCAGTACTTGACTCTCCTCAGTAAATCCACAGGTTGATTGTGTAATAAATAATAAATACATTTCTCTTTTACCATATCTTTTAGACATATCCCTTTTACATTTACCAGACATTCATCTGACATGATAATCTTACATTAATATTTCAGAATTTTCCACCGTGTAGATGCCATTATAGTTTTCTTCTTCTGGGTAGTGGAAGGTCTCACAATTTTAAGAGAAGTTTCCCCCATTTGAAACATTCCCAAAATACAGAGATACAGATGGTAAGCAATAGTACTAAAAGGGCTGCTGCACGTTCAATCATCTGTAGTTACACTACACTGTATTAGTTGAGCCTGGAGATAATATAAGCATGGATCTCTCACTACTGCACGTCAATATGTGAAAAGAGGGAAAATAATCTTATGGTTATCTGAAGATTTCCAAAAGTATTTCTGGTTTAAATAGCAGCTGAAGTGTCAAAGATGGACAGCATGCAGCACCTTAATACAAGAGGGTCTTTCTGCAGGACATATCTTTATGCTGAAGGTGAAGGGGAAAAAGGACCACACTCCAGAACTTTGTGGGCCATCATTTGGCCACATAAGCACACTTTGACCTCCCATGGTGTCACCCAAAGGAAAATAAGTTATGGAACTTCCATGGCATCCACAAAGAACTGTAAACTGACAAGCCTCTGTTTTTCCCTTTATTTCTCTTCTCCACCTATTAAACTAGACAGAGCACACAAGGCAAACAAAACAAAAAACAAAAAAAAAGGGGGGCAGGAGAAGGAATTAGACTTTTGAATATAAATTCAATCTGAAGAAAAAGGCCACCATAGAGCAAAAGAACACTCTCAAAGACCATTGTGGAATATGAAATCTGACAACACCAGGCTGCTCAAGATACCAAAAAAACCCCACTGACCCGTATCCGCTTGGCATTCAGGCAGAGTTCAAACCAGCCAGCTTGGCTGCTAATCCTATTTGACAGTATCAGATTTGGTTCCCATTAGCTGAATCCATTACAGGGCATCAGTCACGGTGAGTAAGTAGGGTGCTTATTGAATCCCTTGCCCCTTCTGCACAACTCAGGCTGACAGAGACGTGAAGTAAAAAGAAAATGTGGACAAACTCCAAATGGGGAAAGAAATTAAACAAACAGAAAGTTAGATGCTTTAGACTTTGTGTATCTCAATCCAATTTCCTTAATTTCTTTCTCCTAACTGGAAACACTCATCAAAGCCACAGCATCTATAGTATAACTGTCAAAGAAAACCCTTCACTGTTTTGTCTGATCTCTACTATATGGAACAGTGAGTCCTCCCCTGTGGGGAAAAAGTAGCCCAGGTCTTCGAGTCAGCACTGCAGTCCTGGCTGTCTGTACTTCCTGAGTTGTCCTGCTCACTTCCACATCATTAAAATCACATTCCTAATTTCTTATCCAATATGTAAGACTATTAGGGACACAAAATATACTGTGAATGAAACCAGTGTGATGTGTACCATACAAATACCATAGATAAAGTAGGTTTCAGAGTAGCAGCTGTTTTAGTCTGTATCCGCAAAAAGAAAAGGAATACTTGTGGCACCTGAGAGACTAACAAATTTATTTGAGCATAAGCTTTCATGAGCTACAGCAGTGAGCCCGCCCAAACCCTCAGGAACTCCCAGGATCCCCCCAAACTGAGTCCCCCAACCCCAGTAAGCTGTAGCTCACGAAAGCTTATGCTCAAATAAATTTGTTAGTCTCTAAGGTGCCACAAATACTTCTTTTCTTTTTATAAAAGTAGTTATTTTTCCAAGTGGCTGAAGATTGTTTCTGATTCTCACAAGCCACAGTTTTTGCTATTTTTACTAGCTCCTAGTGTTCAGCCTGCATAAACAGATGAAATATGTTGTGTTTCAGAATCTTCTAATCCTCAGGTTAACAGCCTTCATTCACAAGCAATGCCACATGCCCCCGCAAATGGTTGGTATATATCAAATGAGACACCTCACTTAGCACTTCACTTCATTGGATTTGTGTAAGTGAAGGTTCCGCCTCAGAAGACCTTCCATCTTCTGATTGATTGACCCCTTTGAACTCTATATTGGCTTATGGTTTGGAGTAAATTGAACTCCTTGGTTTATTTTGTGTGAGGTCCCTGCTTAGAGAACCACAGAAAACACTTTCAGGAAAAATCCTCAAAGGCTGGCAGGACACACAGTCATCACCCTGCCACTGTTCTTGGCAGAATGATCCACTTGTTTATTCACACCAGCTCAGTTTATAGATGGCATCCACCCAGACTGCCAAGAATTGAGGTCTGTGGCAGCCAGGTGATGCCAACTTCAACAAAGTCAGTGCAAGGCTTCTTCTGCACACACAGAAATGACTGTGAAAGCTGCCATCTGGGTTCTGCCACCCCTAGCCTGATTTCTGCACCTTATGCAGTATTATCTTAACCTAAGGTTAACCTGCCTATTTGCATATTAACAGACAGTCATATATTTAATTATATACGAGTGCAGAGGTCCCCCAAGTGTGGGGCATATCCCCCTAGAGGGGTGTAGAGGGGCACAGGCCAACCCCCATTGGGGCAAGGAGGGCCATCCAGACCCTCCTCACCCCCAGCTCTACTCTGGTCCCGCCCTCAGCCACATCCCTGGCCCAGTCCCCAACCTCAGCGTGGCTCTGCTCCCAGCCCCACGCCAGCCCCCAGCCTTGGCTGCTGGCCCTGTTCCCAGTCCGGAGAAAAGGCTGGGGGCAAGGCCGGGAGCAGAGCCACACTTGGCCACAGGTCTGGCTACCGGCCCCCACTGCAGCCTACCTACGGCTCTGCTCCTGCCCCCAGCCTCGGCCCCATTCTCAGCCACAGAAGCACCCCCAAGCTGCAGCCCCAGCTTCAGCCCCCTTATTCCTGTCCACATCCCTCCCCTCCAGAGCTGCAGTACCACTCCTGGCCCCAGCTTTGGGGGGGAAGTGCAAGGAGGGCGCAGACGAGGTAAGTGGGAGCGTAACTCTCAAAAGTTTGGGGACCGCTGCACTAATGTTATGGCATGCAAAGTACTAATGGAGAACTAGAATGGTTGCTGGTCCTTATATAATTATGTGCTTTCCAACCTTTCTGCATTAATCATCTAGCTTCCAAGGGCACAAGAGTATCCCAGATAGGTCAGTTGCCAGTATTCACTTTCAAACTTCACATAATCTCTTTCCCAGAAACACGCATAGCCAATACAACAGACTCCAAAATCCTCTCTTCAACAGGGTATCACCAACTTTCCCCAGATGTTTGCACACACACAATTAGTCTGTTGAAGATTCATGCCTATCTTGTTATAAGTTTGTTTGTCAATACAAACACCTGTGTTTTGGGGAAATTTTACACAGTGGCAGGATGCAGTGTTGTATATCTCACTACCTAGTATGGATAGTCATAGACAAAACAAGAAAGAACTCTGATTCTGAAATTTCTTGTAGAAGAAACTGTAACTAGAATACCCATAACTCCACCAATGCTTGTACGCCTGTGCTTACGGTGTCTTCTGCTGGGAAAGAATATAAATGGAAAAAATGCAAGAGATGACATAACATTTATATGAATGTGAGGGGGAGTTTTGGTAAACTATATTTTCTGAGAATCTGTAGGTAGGTTAAAGGCTTGATCATGAGACTATTACCTGGTTATAAATTTTGGGGAAACAGAAAAAAGTTTTCAAATGCACCAAAGTGACTTGAGAACATAAGTTACATTTTCAAAAGTGACATAGGCACTTCAGAGTCTAAGGCTATGTCTACACTGCACACCTAACAACAGCGCGGCTGTGCCGCTGTTGCTGCACCGTTGTAAGGTAAGCAGTGTAGCCGCTCTTTGTCACCGGGAGAGAGCTCTCCCAGAGACAAATTAAAATCATCTCCAATGAGGGGCAGTAGCTTAATCGGCAGAAGCACGGTTCCCGTTGACAAAGTGCTATCTGCACTGGCGCTTTTCACCGTTAAAATATTTGTCTCTCGGAGGAAGTGTGGGTTTTTTTTCCATCCCTGAGCGACAAAAGTTTTAACAACAAAAGTGCCAGTGTAGACATAGCCTAAGTGTCATTGAAGGTTAATGGGACTTAGCCCCCTAAATATTTAAGTGCTATTGAAAATTTTATACAATGTTATCTTTTTGTATAGTAAGTATAAGTATCTCTTTGTGAAACCGGTACTTTGTAATCATATTTAAGAAACTATCTACAAAGTCTACACTAGAAATTAAGCCATATTTGATATGTGATATTAAATGACTCTCCCCTACCTGCCCTCACCTCCCCAAACCACAGTTGAATATAGGTTAGTGAGTCACTTGTGCAGATAACACCAAATCACTGATAAACACTCAATGCAGGAAGTGTGAACAGCTCTTAACAGTTTCTAACCAACCCTATGACCCATCTATAATAGCAAAATTCTAAATTATCTTTCTTTACTGGTATAGCTCCACTGGTGATAATGAAAAAGTTCTAGTGTACACAAGGCACCAACATTTACCATTGTAATGTCTAGTGCTGCTTCACTAGAATTTGCTGCCACTAGTGGACCTATTAAAGTGCTGAATTAAGTGTCCAGTTTTTGTTTATGTAGATGCACCCTAACTGGTTCTAACAAGGGCTAAATATTAATTTTTTATTGCATGTTGAACACAGTTTGGTCTTGTCTATGCCAGCAGTCAGAGTTCAAAGATGTTTGAGGGTTGTGTGAAGGGGAAAAGCAAGCTGCATTTGGCTTCTCAATCAAACACACTACTTCTATTCTGCTATAGAAAAGGCCCGCTGAAGCATGAAACTGCTAAATGAAACTATATTTGAAAACTGCTATCAAAGCAATGTCTCGTTACTCTGTTTTAGCATCTTTCAAATAAATCATAATTAAACATACTTTTTGCTAGAGGTGCGATAAACTATTTCCCTGGCCAACACAGACAGAACTATGTTTGTCAACGAATTATGAACAGAATTGTAACGAGCAAGACTTGGTGCTTTATCGAAGATAAGTAATACTTATGAAACAATCATGCTATATAGATAGGCTTGGCAGAATTCAATTTTATTTTTTTATAATTTTATTGGATAATATCCATTTTATTTTAAAGCTTTTTTTGGTATTTAAATTTTCACAGTGGTGCGATATTATGGACGGGGTGTCAGGCAATAATTACTGAATGACAGTAGATGTTGCGATTCAAAAAGTTAAAGCTTTACAACCATTAAAACATAATTTGTCAACATCACATGTCAAAATATACAAACATCCTTAAATCCAGCTCTTAAGCAGCATTCTTTTTACTTTGCCTATCTGTGAATTTCCTATTATTGACCAGGGTGGATAAAAAGCAATGATTTTTAAAAAATGGATTTTATTGATTTAAATCAGATTTTTTTGATAAAATGCTTTTTGAGGAAAAAACCTATCTAAAAGTTTTAATTAAGAAACATTATAGCTCAAAGATATCTCACCATGGAATAGGGATTATAAATTCTAATGCTATAGTATGAGACAATATATTCATGGAATGTTTAAGAAAAGATTTGTAAATGAGTTCTAATAGTTCATGGATTAGGGATCCAATCTTTTGGGGTTCCATAGGCTTCTGTATAGATTATTTAGGTTAATCTTTCTATCTGCCCAATGGGACTCAGTGCTCAGTCTAGAAGATACCATCAAACATGCTTAGTTTTGCAGTTCTCAAATTCTGGATTTGTGTCTCAGAGGTAACATGATTGTTAACAGCAAAAATGTGGAAGGAAGGAAGGAAGAGACCTCAACCCTCTTGTCCCTCTGCAAATTTGTGTATACTGAGTCAATCCCTTACCTCTCTCTAAAAGAGCAAAGTTTCAAAAAGTTCAATGAATAGAAGATTGTTGGGGGCGGAACAGATCTGGACAAGAGAACAAGTCTGGAGAGAAATGTGAGAAGGGAGGGAGAGGCAGTAGAAACAAAAGTGAAAAACTGTTTGAGCAGCATATTCCAGAAGTCTTGAGGTCTTTCTGAGTGTAGCCTTCATTGATTTGAGATCTACCATACCATTCTCTCATTAGAAGGGAAAACCTATAACAATAGCAGGCCGTAAAAGAGACCCAGTTTGGGAGTATTTTAATGAAGTTCCTCTACCTGTGGGTAAGACAGGCATGTGTGCAAAATGCAAACAGTGCAACAAAGAAATGCAAGGCCTCATTGCCCGAATGAAACATCATCATGAGAAGTGCTCCTTCTCAGGAGAAAGCTGCATTGAAGATTATGAAAGCAACATGTCTGAACATGCAAGATCTTCAGGTTGGTAAACTTTTTTATTTCAGACTTCTTTCTTAAGGACTACCTGTCTTCTTTCTGGACTACTCTTGAATTCTCATGATTGAGCAAAAAATATAGTTGTTACTCTATGGCACTATCATTTTAGATGCAGTTGTGATAAAAATAAACAGCTGAAATAGGCAGATCTTCCTTTTACAATTTCACTTTTAAAGGAGTACTGAGTGTCAGCGAATGCAATGAGTAATACTAAATAAGAAGTATGGTAATAATAATTAAATAAATGCATTGACTTATTTTGTTTAGGTGAATCCATTCTCAGAATACAGGATTCTGAAGACTATCCACCTTCAAGATCACCATCATTTTCTATAGTTTCAGAGTTATCTGCTAATGAGAGTGTTTCAGTCACATCATGTATGTCACAGCCACAGTACATCACTTGTAGCAAAAAGAAAAAAAAATCTCCATCATCCAGAAACAACCATAGATAAGTTTGTAATAAGAACCAGGAGATTATAAAAAGAGGTAATTGACGAAAAAAATTGCCCGGATTGTTTATGTAACAAACTCTCCTTCCTGTATAATTGAGAACCCACACTTTCATTAACATGGTGCTGTCATTAAGACCAGGATACAGTCCACCCAACAGAGCAGATGTGGCAGGCAAATTGCTGAATAAAGTGTATGAAAGAGAAATTGCGCAGTGTGCAAAAGGTCTAGAGGGTGAAATTGTTAACCTGAGTCTTGATGGGTGGAGCAATGTCCACAATGATCCTACTGAATGTGCTTGTGTGACAACAGAAGAAGGGAATGTCTTTCTTACAGAAACAATTGATACATCAGGAAATGCACACACAGCAGAATACTTACAAGTAATAGCAGTAAAAGCTATAACAAACTGTGAAAAAAATTA